>NC_056477.1:31532504-31875004 GCF_008729295.1 Plectropomus leopardus
CATCCCTTATGGCCTGCCATGTCTAAGGGAGCTTTTTCGATTTCTGATCTCACTGACCAACCCACATGACCGCCACAACACTGACGCCATGATGCACATGGGCCTGCAGCTGCTGACTGTAGCACTGGAGTCAGCACACATCACCAACTATCAGTCTTTACTGGGACTGGTCAAAGATGAACTCTGCAGACATCTCTTCCAGGTAAAGAAGAATGTAGAGGTGAATGCTCTGAGTACCCAACAGCTGAAAAATAAAAAGCACTGGCTGGTAGTGTATTACATTGGGCATCTTGTTATAATGTGATGTTCCGCTGGGAAACCTTAGTTCCTGCCATTCATGTGGATGTCAGCAGTGGCCGCCCAGCACGTCAGTGTGCAATGTAACACCAAAAAAAAATGCTCCAGACTAGACAGACAAACGTGACAAAGAGCTCAAGGCATCAACCGGGCCTGTGAAGTCCACAGATCCCCATCTGATGGAGCATCTGTGGGACTTTCCAGTACCTCAGAGGAACCCCCAATCCATGTTGCAGCCTCCTCGGATCAGACTTGGCTCTGACCAGTCAAGACATGGGCTCTGGACCCCCAGGGTGTCCTGTGGTGTCTTGTACTGGAGCATTCCCAGCAGATCCATGAAAACTTGATCAGATTTGTACCTAGGGATTTTTTTAGGCCCAGTCTACACCTTGACCTCTATGTCCTGGTCCTCGGGTCATTCCTGAGCAGTTTTTGTGGTACTCAGTCTGCAACATTGTTTAGTTGGGTGGAGCCTGTCAGGTGGCCCCACATGAATGTCAAGGCCGAGGCAGAACCTTACATTGTAACGAAATGGTCATCTGATCACCCACTGTTGGAGGAATTAATTTCTCTCCCATCTGGACAGAGATATAAGGTACCTAGGGCACATACAAATAGGTACAAATTTTCCTTTGTGCCATGTGCAATCAATGCAGTCAACTTGCATAATCCTTAAATTGCACTGTCCCAGTGGCACGACCTATTTAAATCCCTTTTTTAAATATTTTAATTGACGACAGGTCTTCACTCACTTCCTCACTTCTTTTATACTCTTTTATACCTCTGTTTTTTTTCATTGGGGTTGCTCTTGTCAAGTTTGGTTGTGCTGTACATTGCGATGTTGTTTTTGTGTCAATGTTTATTTATTGTTTGTAGTTGTTGTTGGTTGTGCTGTCACTGCAGACCAAATAGGGGGATAGGCTGCTCGCCCACAACATGCTCATTTCTTTTACCATGAGCTGAATTATCCTTAGAGATCTCTACCTTTCCAAAAGAAAACAGACCTCGTAATTTAAACTGATCAAAAACCAAATTAAGCAGTTTCAGCTTAAAACTCCATGTATTTCTGACGCACTCAGGCATGTCGCTGCAGGCCACCAGTTCAACGCATGCTAATGTATAACTTAATAATAGCTTAACATACAGATGTTCGGGAGGTTTTTGTCAAGACTTGAATTATTCACAAAGTTCGCCGTCTCTCAAAAACAAACAGACTAGGCCATTTAAAGACATTTGGACTGATTTCCTATGCTGATGTTTGAATGTCTTTTATTTTCTTTTGTTTTTCGTCTGATGTCTGTCTGTTTTTGTAGCTGCTGAGTGTGGACCGGATGAACCTTTATGCTTCCTCCATACGAGTTTGCTTCTTGCTTTTTGAAAGCATGAGAGAACATCTGAAGTTTCAGCTTGAGGTAACTATGGAACAATTTCTTGTTTTTTATAAATCAGATGATCTTTATGTTCTGTCAGTGGAATGTTTTCTAAAGGGGCTCGTGTGAAACCCAAATATGGTCAAAGTGATCCTGTGGACCTGATAATAATCACCTGTGTACTGAACTGACAGATGTACCTGAAGAAGCTGATGGAAATCATCACTTCAGAGAACATTAAGATGCCCTATGAGATGAAAGAGATGGCTCTGGAGGCACTGGTCCAGCTGTGGAGGATTCCCAGCTTTGTCACTGAACTCTACATCAACTATGACTGTGACTTCTACTGCTCCAATCAGTTTGAGGACCTCACCAAGCTGCTGTCCAAGGTAACACCCCCCCACTGGCTCTCTGTAAGCATGCTAACACTTCAAGATTCGAGGTATCAAAATATATCATGAAGTCTTTGTGGTACATGAAACTGTGGGAGTCCTTTTTGGATAGACCAAACTTCAGTCAAGGGATTCTGTCATACTCTCATACCAGTCAAAGGGCTTTCTTTCCAAAGTGTTAAGGAATACTGTATGTTGGCAAAGATTCTCTGTCATTCAGAATTATCATGACCTGGATGACTGTGAGTCTCCACCAACATATTTCAATTAAATGCTTTTTTCCACAAATCTTTATAAACGAACCCTCAAATATATTCTACCACACCTATTACACCTTTGCAGTACAATAAATAATACAAATATTGTGTTGGTGGACATTTTTTTGCAACAGTGTTTTATATTTTTTTGCCCTTTTTTCACATTATCAATGGTCTCACCCTTTACCTCCCTGCTTGTACTGTCAGATCTGCAGAGCTGAGCTACATACAGAGGGTAGATTTATTCACGATGTGGATTAACCTTCCAATGGGAATCAGACAAGTCACCGTAGTGTCCTCTTAAAAAAAAAATGTTAAATTGCCTTTAATCTTTTCATGAGTTTTTTTTATTGAGGTTTCTATTCAATGTCTTAAATCTCAGTACATTTACAGGATGTTAGAAAATGCCTCTAATGGTCGTTTTATGTCAAATAAATCCCAATATTCTGTTGGAAAAACAGCATTTTTCTTTTCACCTCTTGCTACAGAATGCGTTCCCAGTGTCAGGGCAGCTGTACACCACCCACCTCCTGTCACTGGATGCTCTGCTCACTGTCATCGACAGCACTGAGGCCCACTGCCAGGCCAAGGTGCTCAACAGCTCCGCTCAGCAGGAGCAGTCAGAAACACTGCTGGCCGACGGAGAGGCTACAGCCAGCAACGGAGCAGACACTACAGCTGGTACAAACCACACTGCCACTTTATGGATCTTTGTATTGTTTCTTACTAGTATTTACTGGCAGTCTTCCACTCTTTAAACTGTCAAGATGCCTTTGAGTAAAACAGCTACAAAAGTTCATTTCGTTCACTTTCTATTCTCGAAAAAAAAGCAATACAGATCATTCACAATGTGGAATATCTTGATCACCCTCACTCATTATTCTTACAGTCAAAATTATTCAAATTTACAGATATTGTGGAATTTCAAATGGCACAATAATGTTTAAGGCTTAATATAACCTACTACCAGGAAATATTTCAATTGGAAAAAGGGGTTTCGATTATAGGGGGAAAATTAATTTTAAAAACTTACAGCGTTTGCACCAACAGGAAAAGTTTTTGTATATCAATCTGTGGAGTGAAGCTATGGAACAGTTTCGTTGTGGAGCTAAAACAATCTCAAAAACATAAACCAGTATAAAATAATGTATAAAAACGGTATTTTCATTTTCTGTAAATGTTACATTTTTTGTCTGTTTGGTTGTTGTATAATCATTTATCTATTTTCCTTTTTACATTTTCAAAATAAATCAAATTTTTCTATAATCGAATCTATAGATTCGATATAACTACAGATGATAAATAACTCATATAATAGCTTCATTGGCGAAAAAAATGCCAGTGCTGGCCATGAAAGCCTTTTAGTTTTTGTTTTTTTATTAAATGAACTATTTTCATTCCATTTGTCTTCAGATCTTAACAGACTGGGCAGCACCAACAGTCTGAGTCTTCCACCAGCTGAGAACGCTCCAGTGTGTCCACCAACCAGTGGCCATTTGATGGCAGAGAAGATGAGACTGGGAAGACAGGATCAAGGAGACAGTGACACTGGTGAGACTGTGATCTTTTATATAGTCTGACTGTAAAGTTCTCCCAAATCATTCAGATGGAAGCTGATATAAATGTTATTCTCTTCTCCCAGCTGAGAAGAGAGTCCCTAAAAAGCCTCAACGTTTCTCGTCATGTTTACCTGATTCCCAAGAGTTACTAGAAATTAGAACAAAGAAAAAGGTGAGTGTTATGGATTGATGTAGATTTGCTGTAACATTACACATCCACAACCTATAATAAAATCTACTGCCACGCTGTCATACTGCTTTTTTTGTCATGTTCCCAGCTGCTGATCACAGGCACTGAGCAGTTCAACCAGAAGCCTAAGAAGGGAATCCAGTTCCTGCAGGAAAAAGGCCTCCTCAGTAACCCCATAGACAACAACCAGGTGGCCCAGTGGCTCCGAGAAAACCCCCGTCTGGACAAAAAGATGATAGGAGAGTACATCAGCGATCGCAAGAACATGGAGCTCCTGGACAGCTTTGTCAAGTAGGGTGAAATTCCAGGACATGAAACATGTCATTTTAAAGTCTGATCTTTAAAAGGGTACTTATCCAATTTTCAATGAACTTCATATCAAAACATGTGGGTCGTATGTGTAGATGAACTGTTGTAAACGTCCCTCCATCTAACCAGTGCCAGGATTTCCCTCTTTCTTCACTGGCAAAACATAATTAACGTAATCTACGTCATAGTGATGGAGTTTCACTGGCTCTTAGGCTGTTGCTCAAACTTCAGGCTTCCCTTGGCATTTTCGTAGTGCCAGCCTGCTAACCCTGCTGCCATCGCTGGCTTTAAGAGTATAGAGCTGGATCAAGAGATTTTTCCCCCCCCCCTCAAAAACGGAAACAACAACAACAAAACAAAACAAAACAATTAAAAGCTAAAACTAAGCAGTGCTCATCGTTTGCAAATCAAGAATATGTTACTGCCTAGGTTGTCTCCTAAACTGTTTTAAAAAACACATTTTAACGCCGTGTTAGCTGTAATAGCGAGAATTTGTGAACAGGAAGTGGTTACTATACCGCTTCCTGCTCAGTGAGAACTGAGAGCAAAAAAACGGAGACCAAACAGTTAAACTAAGCAGCGCTGATTGAATATAACCCAAGATTGTTATTGAGTGTCATATTTCTCACCATGAATGTTTTCAGAAACATGTTTCAGTTTACTGTTTAACTGAAATACCAGATCGCCAGCCATCATTGTTTCTAATGGACCATTCTAGATTACATCACCCACCAGCGAGAGGGTCTATTGGTCTGATAAGGCGTATAACATTCTGGTAGTTGTCTTGTGCAAAAGTGTCCTTTTTATCTGTTTTCTCTGCACATGTAGCATAAATACTTCTTTAAGGGTGTAAAGGTTTTTGTTCCCATTAGATGTATTGTGTATGTTTGATATTAATACTGTTCAAAAATTTTAGCTTGTTCTAACAATGATAAATATATGTATTCTTTTTTTCTTCTTTTTTTTTTGCAGCACATTCACTTTTCAGGGCCTTCGTATTGATGAGGCCCTGCGACTCTACCTCGAGGCCTTTAGACTACCTGGAGAGGCTCCAGTCATCCAGAGACTCTTGGAAACCTTCACAGACAACTGGCATGTAAGGCTCATTTTCTCAACTTCCCAAAACTGTCTGAATTTGTTTCTATTACTATGTATCAGCAGCGTTTTGACATTCAGGTTAAGAGAAGAAGGTTAGTAGCACAATATTCCTGAGCATTAGAGCAGACTGTGAAACTTTTTGATTCATGGATTAGATTATTGCAGACTTCACTTATTTAAAAGTCTTAAACTCAATGAACTAAAAAGTTTTGACAGCCTTTCAAAACCCAAAGCAGAATTATCTTGACTGTCAGCAACAAAATCAGAACATGATCACTTACTACAGTTACATGCACATCAATATTTCCTGTTTATTCCAGATATGACACTATTCTGAGTTTGATGCAGGTCATATGAACAACATATTCCCTTTAAATACTCCGAATCAGGCTATTTTCAGAATTTATCATTTTCTGACTGTGACATGTTGGATATGCTATATGTAGGATGTAACATGTAGCATTATTTGTATGTGTATACAGTCAGATCAGAATATTTATCTCAATTTTGGTTTTTTACTACAGTTTGCAACATACGGCAGCTGGTCTGTTTACAGTCTGCTCTGTCATGGATAAGTTGCACACAAACC
The DNA here is from genome assembly GCF_008729295.1 of Plectropomus leopardus. Classification (NCBI taxonomy): domain Eukaryota; kingdom Metazoa; phylum Chordata; class Actinopteri; order Perciformes; family Serranidae; genus Plectropomus; species Plectropomus leopardus. The sequence goes on from NC_056477.1 coordinate 31,538,566, forward strand.
AACTCACCAACAGTTTGCAATGCTGTGGTAGAGATGCATGCATGCAAAAAAAAAATACAACATTTTTGGTCAGAAGAAGAAACACTCCTGCATTTAAACTTTATGAAAGATTTGGATATCAACAGATTTTTGGAAATGCACAAATATCACAGCACTAACCTTTGAAGAAGGTGGTTGAAGGAATGAAAGAGGAGGCTGGACTCACATGGTCAAACAAGTCTACCAGTGGGGGAAACTGTCGAAAATCCTGTTTTGAATGACCAACAGCTGTAGCTTTTTTCTTTTTCCATATTTTGATGTGATAAATGACATGTAATGACAGGTTAGTTGGACTCTGCAGAGCTGCAAGTAAACGAGAGTAGGGCAGAATGATTTTTTGTGCATGTAAACATACTGAGTAATATCCAGCAGCCAATCAGAATGAGAGATTACGCTTCAAGTGAAACAACAACCACCTTCACCTTCAGATTCAGATTCAGCCTTCCACCACTGAGAATGTGTACATGCAGAGATGTGGACTCAAGTTACAGACCTTGGATGTGAGTCAGACTGGATGCACAAACCCAGTGACAAAATTATAAAAAGACACTATCTTGACTTTTACACCAATGATTTGTGACGTCACGTGGACTTTGACATGGAATGACCTAACTCAAACGTGTGCAGTGAATTATTTTAGCTTTTTACGCTTCCTAGAAAAACAGGAATTTGCATGTAGCATGAATGTTCCTGTCCAAGTTATGGCTTTAGCATTAGCTAGGATGTGGCGTTTAATAGTTAGCTTGTGCAAACTGAAAAACAAGGAACCCTCAACACTGACAGCATGAGAATGAAATCTTTATGTTCAATATCTGGTTGCCTTCATGTTCTTCTAAACAACAGAAATTCATGTGTTACCTGTTAGACATGATCTGTCTTCGACAGATGGCCGGCATTGAAGTGAGCCTCACTTTGCCGCTGGTCCCAATTCCATTATCACCTTTTTAGGACACCTAACACTTTATGACATGGCCTTGACTCGTGACTTTATAGCCAAGTCTTAAGACTTACCTGTGGCCTTTGAACAATGACTCCTTTGTTCCATCTCTGCAAACTTGTCATTTATATACAAAACATCCTAGAACAAAACTATTTCTCCAATTCATGTGGGTAAATTAGTTTCCTACTGCCTTCATCACACACGCACACACACACAGAATTCAAGTGGACTTGTCCATCATCAGATATTTCCAGCTGTTGTAAAGGGATAAAATGTGAATCAAACACTGTCACATGATGCAGGTTATAGTAAAAGGATGACACAAGTGTTACTACAGACGCACACATATACACAATGATGAGTAAACTCCACAAGGGGAACATTTAACTTCTCAGAATAGCAGAAGGAGCATGTGACCTGGAAACTATTTCTAGTAATGTCCTTTTCTTTGGCTCACCACAGAGACACAAATAGAGGCCTTGAATGAGCTGATGAGTAATTTTAGGCAGTGACAATATAAATGAGTTTTCCACTCTATGTGCTCACTGGAACATCAGCAGGATATGCAAGGTGAGATTCAGTCAAGGGACAAAGTTAGCTGTTCTTAAAACAGTCCCTGTGTCGGGGTTTGGCACAAAACATGTGATGATGTGTGTTTGATTTTGCGTACTGTATGTGTCTGTGTTTGTAGAAAGTGAACGGCTCTCCTTTCATGACTAATGACGCCGGCTTTGCCCTGGCCTACGCTGTCATAATGCTGAACACTGACCAGCATAACCACAATGTCCGCAAGCAGAACATCCCCATGACGATAGAGGTAAGTGAGCTCTCTGTCCTGCACACATTCACACACTCACAGTTTTCTGTGGAAGCAGCTCCACTGAAACATTAAACTAGATCTGTGGCTTGTCCAAACACAACCATGATAATCCTTCTTGTAATTGGGTTTGAGTATTTCAAATGTCTTGCTTTTTGTGCTTTGAGCTACATGAATGAAATGATATTCACCTCCATTGTATTTTGTTGCGGCCCAACTTACAGAGGTGCCTCTTGCAAAACCTTGGTCCAAACAGAAACAGAACTATCTATCTCAATCCCCACAGAGAGAAGTGAGGCAAGGTTTGTGTGTAATTTGGGAAGCCGACCCTTTCATATTTCCATTTCTTTGACCTGCTCACACTAGGATGAAGGCACAGGGATGTTAGAATGTGGTAGTGGTGAAGGACTTAAATTACCACTTCAAACATGCTCAAAGCCTCTACACACTAAGTCAGTATTTTAAAAAATAAATACAATATCTCATTGTGTCATTCACTCTAACAAACTGACCTTGAAACTTTATTCAAGTTTTCAGAACAGGGCTGATTTTTATTGGGTTTGTTTGGGCTTTATTTTTTTTCTTGACTGTCGAAACCTTAGAGAGCTGTTTGACCAAGAAGTAGTGAAGAAATGTGGCCTAAACTGCAGGACATATGCATCTGCAAGCAGACAGAGGAGCACGGCACAAAGTACCATTTCATAACTCAGATTGCTACTTTCTATAGGTCAGATAGTCACATTCAGCTGGATGATGAGGAGGAGGGTGTGACAGAGAATTGCACACAGACTGGGGGAGAGTGCGACAGTGTGGAGAAAGAGAGGCAGGACAGCTCAGCGAGGGCAGAGAGTGGAGACAGCCAGGGAAGTAGCTGAAGTGAAGAGAAACTAGGGAACCGATGAGAGAGAGGGAGCAAAAGACAGAGTGACAGCATTTTTTCTCAAATTGCAAATTTTTGCAACCAACAGAACAATAAAACTCATTGACTCATTGTTTAAGGTTTCTGTGCTTACTGATCATGATTGGATTATTCCATTAAAAAAGCCCTTACAAACAATACAGATTTGGTGTGCAAAGGCCTTAACCTTGTTAACCCTTTGAAATCTGGATAAAAAATCACTGTGTTTGTGCTACATTCAGAAGCTTTTCACAAGTGTTTAAACCATAAGCAAACTGGTTTGATTTCCTTCAAAATGTGAAAAAAGGCAAAGAGCAACTTGACAAGAAATGTCCCTCAAATTTAACAAAAAATAGTAGATTTGGAAAATGATTTTCAAGCAAAAATGCCGACAAAAGTATGTTTATCATTACCATAATTATGGTAATGGTGTGATAATTTTACAGAATTATGTTTTTTAAGCACATTTTTACACATAATTGTCTGGTTTTTTTGTTTGTTTGTTTACCTTTCCATCATTGTTTTTTTTTGCTAATTTTCACGTAATTTTTCTTTTACTTTTTGCTAACTTCTTGCTTTTTTGAAGGGGTTTATTCCTTTTTTGATTGCTTATTGCCTTCTTCCCATGTTTTTGAAAATATCAAGGCAGTTTCGAAGGGTTAAGTCATTAGAAATATAGTATGAACTTTGAGAAATGATGCAAGCCTCTGCTGTGAGCCAGAGGCCAGACTAGACTGTTGGATGTGGTTCTGTCCAGCAGGATTTCTTGTTCCTGTCAAAGCTGCATCAGAATCCAAACTTGAAAGAGACTAAGATGCAGAACAAAAAAAATGCACATTTGTTTTTAGCAAATGCTAGTTTGCAGGTTTCCTTCAGAAAAGGGCAAAAGCTGTACTGGATTGGTATATGTGTCACTCACCGGGCGATGTCACTGTGTCTGATGACATGACATTCCTGTGTGACGGCTGTGCAGCTTGGTGGCTCCAAAAGCCCATGGCCAGCAGCTGTAGGCAGTGGTGGTCCGCCTGAGAGGTGAACAAATTCTAAACACGCTCTCTGTTCATCTGCCGTCTCTTTGTCTGTTGTTGCTGTCTGTGATTGACAGCGGCTAAAGACTAAACAGAGCCTCTGGGGCGGCCTGCGAGCAGTTTGTGGGTGGGCCACTCTCACTGACAAACGCTAGCCAGCACGTGCTGTCTCACTCTCTGTCTCACTCTCTTTTATCTACACATACTTTGTCAAAAGACTCGAATCATACCTCATCATTCAGCTGGTGCTGTATGTAGTTTAAATGATCCCGACACATTCCCTAAAGGTCAGTTGTGGTTTGGTGTAGGAGGCTCGTTGACCTCCGGACTCAGACAACAGGCAGAGGCTCCCACTCAATAGTTTGGAGAGGGCCAATAAAAGTGGCGCCTCGCACATGGGTTACTGAGCAGCTTGTAATGTGTAGTATTCACTGCAGCATGTGTTGGTTATTTTTGAAATGGGGAAACTATGCCCAGCATCACAGAGTATAAATCAGATCCTCTTCCCAAGGATGCGACAGTGAGAGGCCTTGTGTTCACTGAGGTACAGTACAGGTAAGCTCAGCTGTTTAATCTTCATTGTGTCATTGAAACACAGCCTCCTGCCTGATTTAGTGGCCTGTGTGTTCGCTCTAAACGCTTCTCTCTGATAGTGACTGACTGTAAGTGTGAGTGGAAGACAGTAGGAGTCCCTGATGTGGGTGTGACAGATAAAGATAAAGCCTCTGGCTCTCTCTGTCAGTGTTTATTTCTTTGTGTGTCCCTGCAGAGAAGCTAATGTTTCCCTTCCTCTTACCTGCCAGTAGTACAGACTCTCTCTAGTCGAGGCATCAAACCCAGCCTTGAGGTCGTCAGTCATCGCAGGGTAGTGCTGTTTATTTACAGGAGGCTCTTGGCTCTAATCCCTGTTTTCCTAACGCTGCAGCTAAAGCATATTATATAACACATAGCGAATGTGTTTCCACAAAACAGCCCATCTAATTGTTGGTTGCAGGATGCAGGGTTGATGAAGACTGAATGCCAGAGGCTTACTTGTCTGAGTTAAGCTCCTGTGATATGAAGCATTGACTGACACATTGATGGTGGAACTATTACATTCAATTTTTTTCCCAGAAGCATGAGAGGTGTTTGAATGTCTGACCAGGAAAACAGCTGATGATTCCACAGCTAACTGCAGTGTTTTCATTTAACAGCAATTCAAGAAAAACCTGAAAGGAGTGAATGGAAACAAAGACTTTGACCAGGACATGTTGGAAGATATCTACAATGCTATTAAGTAAGCTGCTATCACCTATCCATCTATCTGTCTCTCTGTGTGTCTGTCTTTCTGTCTGTACGTACATGTACACACATACATACACACTATAGCCATTGACAAACTGCCCTGAGTGACTTGTTGCTTTTTCTCCTCCTGTGTAGGAATGAGGAGATTGTGATGCCAGATGAGCAGACAGGGTTAGTGAAGGAGAACTACGTATGGAGTGTGTTGCTACACCGTGGCGCCACGCCCGAAGGTATCTTCCTCCACCTGCCACCCGGCAGCTACGACCATGACTTGTTCACCATGACCTGGGGTCCCACCATTGCTGCCCTCTCATACGTCTTTGACAAGAGCCTGGACGACAACATCATCCAGAAGGCCATCACCGGCTTCAGGTATACTGGTTCAAAAGAGTTAGCAGCTACAGTGGTCAGAACAGTGAGACACTCTGAATGAGGATTTAACTGTTTCATCGGTCTTTGCCTCTAATTTGAAAGTCAAAAATGCTTTGGCTCTACCATTGACACATTTCTACCCAGGGAACCTCAGAAACAGCTGCAGCTGTTAAAATGTGCATAATTTTTGTTTAGTTAAGGACTTTCTTAAGTGAGCTAGTTGTGTCATAAGTAAAACCACTCTTTAGAGGTGCTGTTATAAACTGATGTTGACAGTAGCCATGATATTTAAAAGTAAAATATTGATATCATCTTAATAATACACTTAAAATTATATTGTGTAAATAATCCAGCACCTCTTTAAATAATTTGTTTCTCTATCCCAGAGAAATTTGTTTCTCTATCTCTCATCCAGATGCCTTTTCACTACCATTTAGTGTAACTGCTGTTTTTGTGTGATTTTGTAGAATTACAGCTATAGACTGTCTCTCCACCTCCCAACACTCATATTTTTTGTGTAATTCATTTGCACAAAAAAGAGACAAATTAAAGAAGGATTTAAAGGATATCTTTCCCTATCTTTCCCTCACAATTACCATAAATATTGTTATAATATTGATATTGTGAACTCTAATGGCCTCAGTAATCTCTGAGTGAGAATCTGACATGGTGCCAGCCTCACCACCCTCTCCAGTTCACTGATTGTTCTTAGAAGTGAGCTTCTGTGACAGCAGTTGGTTTTAAAGGAATGAAATACATTTCCCCATATTCAACACTGGATCAGACCTTTTCTTTGTTTAAGGTGTATATTCACGTTTTTGTGTCGTTGTAGGAAATGTGCAATGATAGCAGCTCACTATGGCTTCAGTGATGTTTTCGACAATTTGATCATCTCCCTGTGCAAGTTCACCACTCTGAGCAGCGAGGTAAGGCACTTTCACAAAAAGCACTCCACAGCATCCTGTTGTTCTAATGTGCTCCAGTTTGTTTCACCAGTAGAGTGCGGACATCAGAGTTCATGTTTTTCATGTTTAAACATGGGACAATTTCTACACAAACTAAAGGACAGGATCTTACGGAGAACCACAAAAAGACACATTAGTTAACATTGTTTGCAGCTTGGGTTAGAATAATGAATTGAGAAAAATACAAATGGAAATATCCTCCTCTGATATGTTAGTTATATTGTTTCAGTTTGTTGATATTTATCAATGCTGCACTTGTTTAATGTGGCTTAGAAGCACAGATTAGACTTTTAAAAAGCAAAAAAATAAGACACAGGATTACTTGCTCTTTTTTTGTATATATTTAATTCTATTTATTTATTTTCAATAATTAAGTGCATCATTATACCTCTTCCCAAGGTGAATCACACAGTTATCACACTACCTGCAAACATACAACACAGCAAAAACAATAAACAAGGAGAAAAAGAATCAACAAAACATAGATCCACATGTTCTAGGAGCATTTATGAATTTTCTAACAGAAAAAAAGTAACCATTCTTCTTTAATAGTACCCACCCTATGGTCCTTTATTTATTTTTTTATTTTTTTTAGGAAAACAGAAATGTGTTCTCAAATGGCAAGTGACTATTGTTAGATTTTAACGATTGTATCATTATTTTATAAAATGTTGCTTGTAATAAAGAATCAATGCTTGTTGCCTTTTTATATGGTTGGCCATTTGATAGTGCTGATGCAACAAAAAACCTTTCAGCTGTGGAAGCCAAGTGCTGCTGTTGAAATGGTAATTTACAGAGCATGACACATGCAAGCTGATAATGGCTGCAAAGACTTTTTGTGTGAGAGCCATTTCTAGATATGATCATGTGCAGGCTCTTCATGGGACAATAGAGCATCTCTTTATCTAACACCTACTGTCAGTGAGTGACAGTAATGATGTGACGTATGTAAACTAAACCCTCTCCAATAACTACAGCTGAAATCATATTAGTTTTATACAGTAACTGTGTCTTAATGTTGTTGTGTCCTTTCCCTGTGCAGTCTGTGGAAAACCTTCCTACAGTGTTTGGCAGCAATAATAAGGCCCAGACAGCAGCCAAGACAGTGTTTGACCTCGCCCATCGGCACGGCAACATCCTGAGGGAGGGCTGGAAGAACATCATGGAGTCCATGCTCCAGCTGTTCAGAGCTGAGCTCCTGCCCAAAGCCATGGTGGAGGTCAGAACTCTACACTCTAAACACAACATTCCATTCTGTCAGTGATTGCGTGCTCTGTGATAATACTGCAGACTCTGTCCTGCATGCTCTGCTGCCATCTGCTGCTCTCTGCTCACACATTGTGCTTGCTGCCTCAGGTGGAGGATTTTGTGGAGCCAAATGGGAAAATTTCTCTTCAAAGAGAGGAAACACCTTCAAATCGGTATGCACTGCTCTCTCTGCCACCTGCTGATCTACTTACAGTAGAAGCTAAAAGAACAAAGTTACACAGGTATCATAGTGTAATACTTTTACAGATACAGCTGCAGGCCTGTACGCTAGTATCATCTTCCCAGCCATGTTCCTTTCTGTTGTTTTCATTAAGTATGCCTTGATTCCTAGAAGAAGAGACCAGCCTCTCACACTAAGGAAAAACATATTTCATGAAACAGTCCTGACCCAGAGGGCTCAAAATATAACCTATATGTCTCCTTTGTTGCATGTCAGAGGTGAGTCTGCAGTGCTGAGTTTTGTTAACTGGTTGACACTGAGTGGAGCCGAGCAGTCAGGACTCAGAGGGCCGTCCACGGAAAACCAGGAGGCCAAGCAGGCTGCCATCCTCTGCATAAAGGTACTAACATCTTACACTGTGTGCTAAGTAAACTCTTAAAGGGATAGTTTACTGATTTTCAATCAGCTTTGTATCAGAATAATGTGGGTGGTATGTATGGATGAACTTTGGTAAACTACCCTCCATCGTACCACCACCCAGATCTCCATGCTCATCTCTCAGCTCAAATCCAAATCATCCGCTGGATTTTTGCTGGCACTAAAGCTGCTGCTACAACTACAGACTGTACTTCCTCATATTCTTCAAGGAGGTTATAAAAAGAAGTCACAGCACCATTTCACTTCAAATCAAGGGGGTACAACACACGTTTTCTATATGCAAATGTTCTGTTGAATGTTGTCCACCATCAGTTTGAGTGTATTCAAAAGTTCTATCAGGCAGTGTGCACTTATCTAGTGTTTTTTGAGAAACATAAACATATTTGTATGTGGTTTAAAAGAAATTGCTGTATTATATTAATCCTGTATGGATATGGAACGATTGCTATGTGGCCTGGCTCAGGTTAACCCTTTCAAACCTGAGCAAATTGGCCTGAATAAGGTATACAGAAATATATGTAAACCTGCACAATACTTGCACAGAGATTTGTGCATGCTGGTCTAAGACTTTGTGAACCACACTTTTTCTGTTACACATCAGGCGTTTAACCATGAATAATATAGCTGTAAGAAACGAGAAAGAAAAAGATAGAGGACAAAAAAGAAAAGACGGTATTGTGCCCCAACCTAACTAAGGGGCTGTTTACATGAAACATTAAACTTTTGTTGCGGTTTGGCCTTTCACTTACGCGACAACAGCAGTTTAGGGCTTGAAAATGCAAACCTTTGCAAACCGGGTTCCATAGTGTAATCTTTTGAAAATGCAACCCCCCTCTGTCACCGTGTAAACTGGCAATGTATTGATCCTGTGAGAATGTTGACGTCACTGCTGCACTTTTTGCAGGCGCGTGGTGTTCTGCTGCGGTGTGTCATTTCCAAATTTACAGCGCCAGCTACTGACCTGGCATGCATACTACAACATTATTGGTTGTTTTTGTGGATCTGTGTACGCGAGGATCGTTTTCATAATGTTATATTATGAACGTGTATTATTTTTAAAAACGCACAGAAAGACTTTAGTAGGGCCATTCTTGTCTAAACATGGCCTAAAAGCCCAGAATTTGGGTTTCAGCACTCCAGTTCCCTGATCTTAGAGGGCCCCCTAACACTCATCAACTTTCCCAGATCCTTTAAGGTCCCTGGGACAACATATGCAAACTACAGAGACCAAAAAAAGGAAAATTAGGTTTGGGCCTGAAATTTGGTTTGTTCTGACATTTTTATGTACTTTAGAGGTTATTTATCCTCTTCAGATTCTATCATGTACGTGTCCAGTAGATTCGACCATATTTATGTTCTTCACTGTTGGTCCTGACCTAAATTTGGTGTCATGCCTTTTTGTTAATCCATCACCCTTTCCATAAAATTTACCCACACCAACCCATAACTGCTTCCATCCATAGAAACACATGCATGCACATACCAACAAACAATATTCTGTTTTGCATTATTTCATATGATCACATCAGTTTCTATAATCCTGTCACATCTTGACACAAAGACGTCACTTATCCTCTGTGTTATTCTTCCCAAACTGTGAATTTCATCCATGGTTTCCTTCAATATGGTTATTTGTGATGCCATTGATTTCAGTCACTTCAGCACTTAAAGAGGCTAAAAGGAGCACATCCAAAGAGTACCTGAGTCCACAGCATTCTTTTATGCCTTCTGCCTCCTAACTATTATTATTATGAATATGGTTTAGAAATTTTAGAAATGTTTATCTAGCTTTTCCAAAAAACTATTTTCCAAATTTGCCTTTTTCCCCATGTTATTATTTTTATTTTTTAAGTATTTTGTGCACATTAAAGAATGGATTGTAAAGACTTCTGTTTTTGTTTAAATGGCTGCAATATTTGTACAATGATGTCAGCCACTCAGAAAGTTCTCAGTGTGTAAAATGTGTCAGTGTCACAGAGTTTTCTGTTTCTTTCTTTCCAGCAATGTGACCCAGAGAAGCTGATCACAGAGAGTAAATTCCTGCAACTGGAGTCTCTACAGGAGCTCATGAAGGTTTTCATTATTTCCTACCAACATTTGAACAGATGTAGCTCATAATTGTCTTGCTAGGGCAGAAGTATTTGCTGGAGGTGCTTGTTAGCTAGTTTAGATAAATATGTGCAATAAATGTCAATCACATCATAGTTCAGTCATAAAGACAACAAAAACAAAGCAGACTTTCCTCTCCAGGCTCTGATCTCAGTCACCCCAGATGAAGAGACATATGATGAAGAGGATGCTGCCTTCTGCTTGGAGATGTTGCTGCGGATCGTTTTGGAGAACCGGTGAAAAAAAGAATCTGTCAATTATATGTTCACAGCACAGACATATGGGTTGTCATTTTTAACCCCAATGATTACCTCTGTGTGTGTGTGTGTGTGTGTGTGTGTGTGTGTGTGTGTGTGTGTGTAGAGACCGTGTGTCATGTGTGTGGCAGACAGTGCGAGACCATCTCTGCCATCTTTGCGTCCACTCCAACGAGAGCTGCTTCCTGGTGGAGAGGGCTGTGGTTGGACTCCTTCGACTCGCAATCCGGCTGTTACGGCGAGAAGACATTAGCTCTCAGGTACACTAAACGCACGCAGGCACGCGCGCGCACACGCGCGCGCACACACACACACACATACATTCTTTGGCTGTCAAAATGGCTTTCAATAGCTGGTCACGCTGTTGCTGCGTTGCTAGTAGTGTAAACACATCATAAGAATTTGTTTAAAAATTGTTACACTTCTGTCCAAAATTTTGGAGCAGGATGTTCAGTATGCCGGCTAATGAGACAATATAAGGATGGAGCAGATTGGTACATGTGTAACCCAGTGAGCACAAACAAATCCAAGCCTGCATGTACCTCCAAGCTTGAGGATGTATGACGGATGTGCTCAGCATTCAGATGGAGAGTGGAAGAGTTGGTTCTGCAGAAGGAGTGGCTGCTGCCTGCTGTACAGTACAAACAGCATTATCTGTCAGAATCTACATGAGGATTTGATCAATGAGCCACTCTGATGCACATGTCCCTTCATCACCATGAACACACGCAGTTTTTTAGACTCAGTCCCGCATATGGCTATGATGACGGCAGCACATGCAGATGCAGCAGCCTGTAGCTCCTTCCTTGCTACTTTTTAGCTATATTTTTCTATTTTTTTGACTCCATTGCCCCTTCTGCTGAAGCACGACTTTTCTATGATAGAGAAGCACTTATCAACATTGGGACTAGAGGAGAGAAACGAAACCGAAAGCGCTGGATAAGGAGGGAGAGGAGAGCTGGCATCAGGGCGAGTCAAGTCCGACCCAACTTAGACCGAGAGCTGCTCCTCTGCCAAGCCTTCTTCTGACTAATGTCCGGTCACAGGAGAGTGGAGTGGATGAGATTTGGTTGAGGCTCACTCAAAAACGGGAGATAAGCAACTGTTCTGCACACATCTTTACAGAGACATGGTTAACCCCTAACATCCCGCATCAAGCCGTTGCACTGGATGGGTGGAGCTTGTTCAGAGCCATAAGGACTCAAGACTCTAATGGAAATTCAAAAAATGTACTGCAGGAATTGAATGATGCCATCAGCAGCAACATGCCTGAGCAACCAGATGGAATCTTAACAGTAGCTGCTGTTAAGATTCCATCTGGTTGCTCAGCTTAGGGGTTAAGTGGGTCGTCCTCAAATTGGAAGGTCAGCGGATCGATCCCCTGCTCCACCAGGCAACATGTCGAAGTATCCTTGGGCAAGATACTGAACCTCAAATTGCTCTTGACACTGCACCATTGGATTGTGAGTGTGTGTGAATGATTACTGAGTAGCAGGTGGCACCTTGTACGGTAGCCTCAGCCACCAGTGTGTGAATGTGTGAGTGAATGGGTGAATGTGACATGTAGTGTTAAAGCGCTTTGAGTGGTCAATAAAACTAGAAGCTGCTATACAAGTACAGTCCATTTACCATTATTTCCAATCCAAGGCCACGTGGGCGTGTTACAGAGCGATAATGGAAAGGCAAGCCCCTTATACATGGGAGCGACCATGTATGAGGGATTTCTGGAATCGTGATAGTCCATGATTTCACAAAGGAATTGTGGATTCAAAACTTCCCGATGATCCGCTCAACTTTTGAAGAGTTATGTGATGCAATAACACATCTTGTAGCTCCTGCTGCATCATGCAGCCAGTTCCTACTGACAAGCACATAACCATAGCATCATGTGACCTGGAAAAGCAAAAAAAGTCTTTCCATTGTTTTGCAAAATATGGCTTTTTCAGATCACCTGTAATACAACCTAATGCAAACATAAAAACTTTTTTATCAAAATTGAGGTAGTTCCATTAAGCATATTTTATATTTGCAATTTCAGTTTGCACATGAAAGAGAGGAGTACTGAGAGAGTTTTGGTTTTGGACTTTTGATGGGATTTGTTGAAAGTGAGACAAATCCACAATAAGGCCTTTTCTCCTAACAGGAATCCTTTAATGGAACAATAATGTAAATGGGACACTTCAAACTGTTGAGGTGGTATTCTGCTGTGATCATCAGGGTCACTAAGCTAATCTTACACTCAGTCATTAAAGTCAGGGGGTTACTGACAATAGACCTGTGTCATGTTTTCATGATAACGTTGATCCATAGTATAATATGCTAAGGCTTTCAAAGGTGATACTTAGAGCACTGCACTAGATGGATGAGGTGTTGATATTTACCAATGAGAGCAGTCTGAACCCTAATATCATAAAAAGCCTCCATTGTGTCCAAACAGACTTAGTGAGATGTGTACAGATAAGCTCATCATTTAATGCTGACCTGACCTCATGTCAGTAAGGTGACCTACATTTAAACCTTGTGATCTGAAACTTCAAAATCAGATTTGTATCTCAACATTGTTTTGGTATTTGGTTTGTGCTTAGAGTTAAAAAAAAGAAAAACACAGTTTGAACTCTTAATACAACAGAAAATCCAGTTTATTGAGTGCATTAAAATGGTTATCATTTAACTTCTTATGACTTAGAAGGTGGGGATCTACCTTTTCCATATAGTCACATGCTATTTAAAATCGCACTTGCTCATTTATGCAAATGGTATGACCAGTGGACACAAAGGAAGATCCATGTGTCTGAATGTCAAATTTAATTTTTAAAATAACATTTCACAAAGCAGAGGATTTGTACTGTTGTGACCACGATTGTGGGTGTGGAAATACGCTGGGTAATGAAGAAAAAATGTAAAAGAGAGTATATATATTTATTAAGTATAAATATTTAAATAAATATGTTTGAATTGGCTATTTATTTCTGAAAAAATCACAGAATATCAGTGGCATTTACAATAGGGCCTCTGTACAAAAGTATTGAATTGTTTGGGTTTGAACTGAGCTGATGTTGAAACCAGGTACTTCACTACTTCACTACATCAAAAAAAAAGTCTCTAAACTTGTTGTCCTGCTCACTTTTGACTGGCTAACAAAATTGTTTGGTCTACTTTGGTGGCAATTCAGACCTGGGGACAGGCATTAAGAATAACTGTAAAAATAGCTAATCTTCTAGCTGCTGGTCTAATTTGCTTCTGTGGGTCATCTAGAAGCATCAGTATCACATTGAGATGATGTTATAGCCAGTTCAGTTGTCCCTGTAGCTGCTTGAGGGTAGAATTAGAGAATGTACACTGTACTTTAAAAGCACAGTAAGATCACCATACTTGCATCCAATGATGATCTTCTCTCTCCATGTGCACCTATAGGTTCTCCACTCCCTGCGTCTCCTGCTGATGATGAAACCTCATGTGTTGTCCCGGGTCAGCAGGGAGGTGGCCTATGGCCTTCATGAGCTGCTGAAAACTAATGCAGCCAACATTCACTGTACGAATGACTGGTACACGCTCTTCTCCCTGTTGGAGTGCATCGGAGCCGGAGTGAAACCTCCTGCCTCTTTCCAACTCACCTCCAGCACCGCTGACAATGACACAGGTTCAGTATTTCCCTTCACATCATCACTTTGTGTCTGACGGGGATGTTACTGATGATCACATGTTAAACCCAAGTAGGGATGCTTATACAATGTTAAGTCTTAAAGTAATTATTTTAAGGATTTTTATTTCATAAATGTCAGTCAAGTCATATCTATGGCAGCATTATTAGCTGTATGTCAAGACATGAGGAAAAAATGCAGTGTCAAGTTACAGCAGCTTCACATTAAAAGCATTTCACTGGTGAAACATTAGACTGTTATTATTGTAGTCACAGAAAATGAAATGTGTTTGTCAGTGAGCTTAGCACTTAATGTGATCCTTCATCATCCATGCATAGACTTAACAAGACAATGATCATTTTCATCATTTTTTAAGTTACAAATGGCGCAGGTAACAGGGCTGCACACCTCCAACTCTCCATTTCACTGTGCCCTGCTGTCTGCAGACCCAGGCCATGTGCAGAGTGAAATCAGATCATGGTTGCTCACAGAAAAAGGCCAATTCTTACAAACGCCTTGATTGAAAAAAACAACAGTTTGTTTTGCTGCATCTAGTACTCTCTGAGCAGTAGTATTAACTCTTTGATACTTAAGCAAATTGGCTTGATTTCTTCAAAAAAACAACTAGAAATAGCCAAGAAAGAACAAGAAATTATTAAAAAGTTACAAGACCTCAAGAAAGTATTAAAAAAGAAATACTTTTTTCCTTTTTTTGGGCTAAACAGCATTGACTGTCAGTAACTACAGGCGTCACCAAATCAACCAGGACTGAAATCTTCCAGATTAGATAACTGAGATTTTTCTGGAGAAGTAACCATTGACATTGACTGTATTTTTTCTTTCTTAAGCAACTTGTGGGAAGTTTACATGACTAATTTTGTACTAGTTATAAGTCAACAAATAAAAAACACAAAGGATTCACTATTTCCACACCAGAATAGTATTCTTTACATTATCTGTAAGATAATAAAGTTCACAAAACATACAATTAAGCAGTTGAAAATACTTAATTATGAAAATCCATAAATTCCAGGAGACTTTCCTTTTGGTGTATGTTAAAAGTCTGAGGTGGAGGGAGGTTGTGTTTGGCTGGCTCTAGCATCTGTAGGAAACTCCATGTCATTGTTGATGGTGGTAAAGAATTCTTATTATTGAAATGAGGAAATATATACAGGTTGTTGTCCGTACTCATTCCCACAAGTTTAAGACAATGCTGTTAATATTTTTACAGGGTTTGTTTTTTTGTTGCAGATATTTCCTTTGGACTGTTTGAGTTAACAATTAGGTGTAAGACAGTATGTTTGCAAAAGGCTCATCCATTTAGTTTTTCTTTAAATTGAGTTTTTGAAAATTCCTTGAAAATTAGCAGATTGTTTTAAAGTGCCTGTGCCAAAAGGTGCTGTTGTTGAATGTACAAAAAATGTTGATTATAATATAATAAAAATTAGGAGCATTTGTGAAAAACATATTTTGACCCAAATTTTTGTCTTGCAGTCCAGACATTGAAAAAATCTTTTTTACTGTATGTCTCCAGGAGCCCAATCGGATAGCGAGCTGCAGTCTCATCATCTCAGTGAAGTGAGCTCAGACCGAGGCTACACGTCTGACTCAGGAGTCTACACCGAGCACAGCAAGACCAGGATCCCTCGTTCCGCAACAGATGTGGATGTAGCAAGCAGTGGATGGCTTGTGGTGAGAATGCACTCTCACACACAAACACATAAATTATCACATATGTACAGCATACCTATATGATAACAGTGAGACACACTGTATACTGTTAATGCGCAGTCATTTGAATACCTCAGTCACATGAAAGCCAGTCTAGTACCAGTATTGGAGTACTGTCTCAAGACCACTTTTTGAAGGTCTGGACTCAGACTCAACAACATTTTTCCCCTATCTTGAATCTGTTTAAGACAAAGAGGACCCAAAATTTGATTTCAGTACTGGTCAAGATCACATCCATGGAAACATCACTAACTGCCTGTGCAGAGTGTTGGAAAATTCCCCACACATAAAATTCACTGTTTTCAATTATATGAGGGCATTTTTCACATTACATTGATACACACACTTCTTTATACAGACACACACTTCTTACAAAGTGTGGTGATAAAAGAGGTGGATTAAGAAGAATCTTCATTTGTTTTCTTAGGTCTTTTAATGAGAATGTGAATCTTTCAGCTCAGTTTGAGGAGTGCTGATGGTTTGCATGTTCCACATTTTGTTGTGTGCCATTCAGTGTGAGACTTTACACTTTGGTCATGGTCATTACCATGGGGCAGCATTGGCTAAGGAAGCAGAGCAGTTAGTCCATTAATCCGCAGATCTGGGGTTCAATCTCTGGCTCCTTCAGTCCACATGTCACAGCACCTTGGGAAAGACACTGAGCCCCAGTTTGCTCTTGATGGCTATGCTGTGGGTGTGTAAGCAAGTAAACTTGGCCAGCAATGTATGAATTTGTGTCTGGATTTGGCATTTAGTATAGAGAACATTGAATGGTGGAGTAGATATTTAGCATGATTTGGTCTTGGTTCAGGTGACTTGACTACAGCACTGTCTGGTGCTCTAACATAAGTAAAAAATAAATAAAATAAACGTCAGTGTTTGTATTCCTGTAATTTGTATTTTTTTCCAGGTTGGGAAAGATGACCTGGAGACGACAAAGACCCCTGCAGCAAACTCTAAAGCCCAGCTGAATCACCCACTGGTCAACCAGTACAGTCTGACACTGGGTCAGGACCTGGGCCAGCACGACACCAAGTCTCTCATCAAGTGTGTGGAAACGCTCTCGTTCATCGTCCGTGATGCTGCCCACGTCACCCCTGACAACTTTGAGCTTTGCGTCAGAGCCATTCGAGTGTTTGTGGAGGCCAGCCTCAACGGAGGTGAGACTTTTTAATTCCATGGGAGCTGCTTAAAACACCTCAGGGACTAAAATAAAACTTACAAAGTTTGAACAACAAAAAACGTAACAGCAAAACAATGCCCCCCTCCCGACTTCCTTTCCACTCCCCTCAGCTTTCTTTCCTTAAACCACACCCATTTCCATCTTGATCTCAACTACACACCTGTAAAGTTTTTATAAAAGTTTTTATCTTGCACAGTTTAGACTTTATTGCATATTAACAAAATCTGTTGTCAGACAGACAACAGACATATTAGTACCTGAAGAAATACTCAAAATGTCTTCCCTGTTTGTTCTTGCTATTATGGTGTCACCTGGACCACATTTTAGTGATTGCTTACACACACAAGTACACACACACACATTCAGCAACTTCAGTAAATTTATACATATACATACACACATTATATATATATATATATATAATATATATATATATATATATATATATACACATCAATCCATCCATCCATCCATTTTCTTCCGCTTATCCGAGGCCGGGTCGCGGGGGCAGCAGGCGGAGCAGGCGGAGCAGAACATTCTAGACATCCCTCTTCCCAGCAGCGGTTTCCAGCTTCATCCTGGGGGACCCCAAGGGTTCCCAGGCCAGACGAGGTATGTAATCCCTCCAGTGTGTTCTGGGTCTGCCCTGGGGCCTCCTACCAGTAGGACGTGCCCGGAACACCTCCAGCAGAAGGTGCCCAGGAGGCATCTTGATCAGATGCCCGAATCACCTCAACTGGCCCCTTTTGACGCGAAGGAGCAGCAGCTCCACTCTGAGCTCCTTCTGGATGTCCGAGCTCCCCACCCTATTCTTAAGCCTGAGCCCAGCCACCCTGCGGAGGAAAATCATTTCGGCCGCTTGTATCCACAATCTCATTCTATCAGTCACTACCCAGAGCTCATTGACGATAGGTGAGGGTTGAAACATAGATGGACTGGTAAGTTGAGAGCTTCGCCCTCCAGCTCAACTCCTTCTTCACCACAACGGTCCGGTGTAGCGCCCGCATGACTGCAGATGTTGCACTAAATCGCCTGTCCAGTTGACGCTACATTCTACCCTCACTCATGAACAAGACCTCGAAATACTTCGCATGGGGCAACAACTGTCCCCCTACCCAGAGGGGACGATCCACCGATTTCTTGCAGAGAACCATGGCCTCAGATTTGGAGGTGCTGACTCTCATCCCGACCGCTTCACATTCGGCCGCAAACCGCCCCCATGCATGCTGAAAGTCATGGTGTGAGGGAGCCAACAGAACCCCATCATCTGCATAAAGCAGAGATGCAATTCTGAGGTCCCCGAACCAGACCCCTTCCTCCTCCCGGCTGCGCCTTGAGATCCTGTACATGAGTATCACAAATGGGATCAGAGACAAGGGGCAGCGCTGGTGGTGGCCAGCACTCACTGGGAACGTGTTTGACTTCATGCCAAGTATGTGGAAACAGCTCTCACTTTGGTTAAACAGGGACCGTATGGCACGCAGCAGTGAGCCTGGTACCCCATATTACCTCAGTATCCCCCATAGGACTCCCCAGGGACAGGGTCATAAGCCTTCTCCAAATCCACAAAACAAATGTAGGCAAACACCCACTCCCATGTCCTCTCCAGCAGTCTCGCAGGGGTAAAGAGCTGATCCATTGTTCCACGACCGGGACGGAATCCGCATTGTTCCTCCTGAATCCAAGGTTTGACAATTGGTTACAGACTCCTTTCCAGCACCCTGGAGTAAACTTTCCCAGGAAGGCTGAGTAGTGTGATACACTGATAATTGGAGCACACTCTCCTGTCCCCTTTTTTAAAAATGGGAACCATCACCCTGGTCTCCCACTCCACAAGCACTGTACCCGACCTCCACGCGACAGGGAAAAGGCATGTCAGCCAAGACAGCCCAACAATGTCTAGAGCCTTCAGCATCTCAGGGCAAATCTCATCCACACCAGGCGCCTTGCTGCCGAGAAGCTTTTTGACTACCCCAGCGACCTCTGCCAGAGCTATGGATGGAGAATCCCCTGTGTCTTGAGACTCTGCCTCCTCCATGGAAGACGCAACAGCAGGGCTCAGGAGTTCCTCAAAGTGTTCCTTTCACTGCTCAACAATGTCTCCAGTCCAGTTCTCCTCCCCTGTTGAGCACAGCCTGAGACAAGCCCTGCTTTCTCTCCCAGAGACGTCTCACAGTTTATTAGAACTTCTCTGAGGCCGACTGAAAGTCCTTCTCCATGGCCTCCCCAAACTCCTCCCACACCCGAGTTTTAGCTTTGGCGACCGCCTCAGCTGCAGCCCTTCTGGCCAACTGGTACCTGTCTGCTGCTTCAGGAGACTCCTGGGCCAATAAAGCCCGAAAGGCCTCCTTCTTCAGCCTGACGGCCTTCTTCACCGCTGGTGTCCACCAGCGGGTACTCTAGTTGCCGCCTCGATAGACGACCTTCTGACCACAGCTTCTAGCAGCTGCCTCCACAGTGAAGGTTTTGTACAAGGACCACTCGGATTCCACGTCCCCAACCTCCCCCGAAATGCACGAAAAGTTCTTCCGGAGGTGTGAGTTGAAAACCTGGTGGACAAGGGCCTCTGCCAGACGTTCCCAGTTCATTCTCACTACATGTTTGAGTTTACAGGGCCTGTCCGGCAGCCTCCCCGCTACCTGATCCAACTCACCACCAGGTGGTGATCAGTTGACAGCTCTGCTCCTCTCTACACCTGAGTGTCCAAGACAAATTGTCGCAGATCAGATGATACGACCACAAAGTCAATCATTGATCTTTGGCCTAGGGAGCTCTGGTACACTTATGAACGTCCCTATGCTTGAATATGGTGTTTGTTATGGACAATCCATGACTAGCACAAAACTGCTGTCTGTTTCATAAGCACAAACAACGGTCAGAGACCTCCTCTCAGCGACTTGCAGCCACATCAAGGTGACCCTCTCATTCTTCAGGGAGAACACCAACATAGCGGTGCTCAGCCGGGGACTTGTGAGTATCCCCACACCCGCCCGGCACCTCTCACCCTGGGCAACTCCGGAAAAGGAGAGAGTTCAGCCCCTCCCCAGGGGTACAGTTCCAGAGCCAGAGATGTGCCTGGAGGTGAGCCCAACTATATCTAGATGGTACCGCTCCACTTCCCTCACAAGCTCCGGCTCCTTCCCGCCAGAGAGGTGACGTTCCACGTCCCCAAAACTATATATATATTCTGGGGGTGAAATTAATACTATCTATTATACCATTGTTGCACATGGTGACAAATGACAAGCGCTTTTGCACTTTTTCACTTATTGCATTTACATGTTGCAGAGGTCAGACCCTCTGTGTTCTGTTCACACCTTTATATCTTCCACTTATTTGGGAGATTCTGATGATGCTTAACATGTTACAAACGGCCTAACTGTTACTTCTGTTTTTATGCAGTGGATCTCTTTATTTTCATTCATCATGCCACCCATTTATAAAGTGTTTCTTCCTCTGTTCAACAGTTGCTGTGTCACGTGTAATAGTTCACTTTTTAGACATGCTGTACATGCACAGCTGCAACTAAAAACATCTTTTTACACCTGAAGTCTGTTTTTTTAGAATCTATGCGCATAAATGTTTGAAGTGAGATATTTAACCCTTTGAAACCTGAAGCTACATCACTTTTTGCTTTTTAGATGCCTTTCACAATTAATTAAACCTTTGAACCCTGAGCAGATTCTTTCAAAAAAAACCACGGCAAAACAGGCAAACAGCAACTTGGCGAGAAATAATCCATTGCAAGAAATTTGCAGATTGAGAAAAAAATCTATATTAAAAGCTAGGGGAAAATGTCTGAAGAAAAAAAGACAAAGCTAGGGAAAAATTAGATTTATCATAAGTACATATGATATATCATATCATATATTATATTATAATAAAATCTTAAGCACCTTTTCCTAGTCATTTTTGCATTGTTTGTTTTTTATTTTTTCATTTTTTCTTTTTGTTGTTTGTTTGCTATTTTGTTTTTAACCTGATTTTTTTGTTAATTTTCTTGCACTTTTAACTTTTAGACAGCCTGACAGGTTTACAGCAGCCACCCTCTGCCTGCAGTCTGCTTTGTGTTCTGCCCCTCTTCCAATGCAGTGTCCAGCCCTGTATTCTTCTCCCTCTTCCTTTCTCCACCCTTTCACCTCCAGCCTCTTCCCTCCTTTTTTCCATTCAGCCCTCCCTGTGCTGTTTGTGATCTACTGATGACAATGATTAAGGTTAAGAAATAGTAGAGGTGCTCTTATGCTTAAACATAGCTGATGGCCTATTCATTTTCTCCAAGTGCTCTAGGCCATTGGACACATGCTGTCAACTGAGCTGTACACAGACAAAAGACATGGGTCGATCAAAGCACTGAGCTGAGGCACGGCACTAATCTGCAGGAGATACTAATGGAAAGTGCAAAACCTGCTGTTACCCTGTTCAGCTTCTGTAGTCTCACTTCTTTTTTTTCTTTTTAGGGCCTGAGCACTGACTAGTGCGAGGACCCTGTTGGAATGCAAGGAATTATTAGTGCCTGAGCAGCGAATGGTGCAAGGACCCTATTGAAATTGTTGGAATTATTAGGGCCCGAGCAGCAAATGGTGCGAGGACCCTCTTGGAATGCAAGGAATTATTATTATTAGGGCCAGACCACAAAAAATTTGTAGTTTGTACTTTGTGGTTTCGCAAACAGGCGTGGCAAAATGGCTCCACAGTGCCCCTTAACTTGTAGCCCCAATGGCCTGCTTTCATCTACAATTACAAAAATGTATCATGCCCAGATGCACAAAAAAGCCTCTTGGACCCACCCCCCAAACCCAACAGGAAGTCAGCCATTTTGAATTTTGTGCTAATTTTTGGCGATTTCGGGCCTCGTGCTTTTGCCATCTTGTCCTACAGGATTCATCGGATTGACTTCAGAATTGGTGTATCCATTCTCAATGCCTTGGTGATAAAAAGTTATCAGAGGTCTGTGCAAAACTTTTACAGTTTTCCCGTTATGTGGCGTACAATTTTGATGTCTTGCCGTACAACAGGACATTGTTGTAACTTTGGTGTACATCGTCCGATCTGCCTGAAACCTTATAGGTTTCATAAGGGTCCCGCCCTAAATGAATCTGTATGACAATATTTACTAGTCATAATAGCGCCTCCTACTGGTAACAGGTAGTAACCCTTGAGGGACAATTATCATTGGATTTACATGAGACTTACATGGTTTGGTCAACAAATGATGTACACAAAGACATGGAATTTCTCTCTCCTCCGCTGCCACCTAATGACCACTTGAAGTACTACACCATGTGAAATAGCTCACTCCAGGGTCCAAACTCTTTGCGTATATTATCTGACTTTCACTGAAATGAACAACATCTTTAGCTTGAGTCCCACCAGTAACCTGACATAGGTGGAAGTGAGAGGGTTCGTTCATGCTGCATGCAGGTTTAATTTTAAATTGTGGTTTTAAAATAAATGGAAGGTTTTGCAAATGGCCCATAGCTTAATGGTTGTTTTGAGGATCCGGCCATATGGGATGTGATTTGTTCATGATAATGGACCAGAAGTTTTTCCTCTGATCTGATAGTGAGAATGTAAGTAAGGTGTAGGAGAATGGCAGCAGCATTGCAGGTAGGTCGATCATGGGCTTCGCCTGTGCGAGCTATAAAAAGAAAAAGGCAGAAAAACAGAGGTGCATTCATTGTTTTCAATCTCAATGGCACTGCAGTTTGTATACAATACAGGTGAAATACTCAGCTGCCTGGCTCTGTGTCACATCCCCAACAGCATTAGGAGAACATCTTCATATTCAGGGAGCTGCCTAGTATAACCCACAATCAGTGAATTAGAGTTGTTTCAAAATACTCATATTTACTTCATATTTACAAAATAACAGTGGGATAACAAATGCATGCTGTTTTTGTAATTTTCTCCCCTCAGGTTACCGCAACCACGACAAAAAGAAGAGCCACAAGTACGACTCCTCCAAGTCCCGGATGAGGAAGAAGGCAGGGGGAAAGGACAAGGAGGGTGGCGGTGGTACGAGGCGGGGAGGCAGCCGGGCAGCCAGTCAGCGTCTGTCACGTTCCCACAGCGACGAGGAGGAGGAGGAGGGTGTACCAGCCAGTTACCACACGGTGTCATTACAGGTTAGTCAGGATGTAAGTACAGCAGCACCCTTTACCCTTCTACCTTCTGTCGAGTTGAGCTCAGCATCCTGTTTCACTCACATGTGTTTCTTATTCAGTGTAGTGTGTAGTGTCAATTTTAGTCCATACAGCACTAAATAATTCTTTACAGTGGCTGGGTGATTGTGGCATCAAGATGTAGGTGGGAAACATGGCTTTGGCTTCTAAATAGATATTCAGAGTAGATGTAACTTCATATGATGGCCAAAAAGAAAATATTATGAAGCATTCCTCACAGCTGTCAACAAAGTAGCCTATATAGTCATTGAGCAGAACATGAAATCTGCCCTGAAAGTATTCCAACTGTCCTCTGTTTCTGGTCTGGTGTTGGCTTAGGTGGGAATATATTGCTAAAGGATAATAACAATGTATTGTTAATAGGCTTGGGCAATTACAATATTTCATAACTTAATACCTTAAAAAAATTATTTCAAAACACACTTTACATGTCAGTGACCATCCTGAAGGGCGTATAATAATGAGCCTCAGTCTTTATTAGAAATCTTTACTAAATAGCAAACCTGATGGATTTGAAACTCACTTCTAGCTGGTGGACTTCTAACTAACTCAAACTAGTCAAAAGTTACAGAGACATCATGTATTGTCTGTAATGTACAGTAAGATAGTGTTAGCTGATTTCATCGAATCATTTAAAGAAATAAATGTATTTACGGTAGGGATGTAACAATACATCACAAGGCAGTTAAAAATCGATACAAAATATGTGAGATTCAAATCGGTGAAATGAAAAATGAACCGCGATACTCTTTTTGAACAGCAGGGGGCATAATCTACTTTTGACGTTACTTGCACGACCTGCCACATCACTACGTGTTCAATGTCCTACGTCATGGCCAAGACTAGAGACAGCTCACCAACGTAAATAAGCCGAAGCAAGGGCTCTGTGAAAGGCGGTATTGAAATAGAAGATGTACCATCTATTTCTATTTGTACCATCCCTAATTTAGGGCATAAGTATTTGGCCATGCTTGTTGCTAAAAGTAAAAGATTAAACCTTAAAATCTGGATATATATTTGTTCATACCCAGTATTCACTCAGCTTCACTTGACTGTATCATCATCCCACACTTATACTGTAGAAATAAGTCATTACATCCTGCTGTTGATAACGCATGTGTTTATGTGTGTATGTTGGTGCAGCTCTTAGACCTGATGCACACTCTGCACACGCGCGCTGCCAGCATATACAGCTCCTGGGCAGAGGAGCAGCGCCATCTGGAGGCTGCAGGCAGGAAGATTGAGGCCGACTCCCAGACTCTGTGGACAAGCTGCTGGTGCCCACTGCTGCAAGGTAGGCCCTTAGCACAATGTACACCACATACGATATCTTATGCTGGCCAGTACTACAGCTCTTTTATATAGCACTTCTGTAAAGCTTATAATGTTATTTTTGTTCGGACATGGTGAGTTTTGAAGCCGTACTTTATTATGGTGTTTAACTGGAGTTTATTTGGATAAAACAGCAAAAATCAAATGGAAATAATAATGATAAATCTGGTTTATAATTAATGATAACAGAATGATGCAGGTTCACTAGTAGAACAGTTGAGATGCATTTGCATTATGACAGAACCGATAACTGCTAATATGAAAACTGAGCATGAGAACTTTCTAATTTTTCAAGTCATTAACATAGCCGCACCTGTTTGAAAGGATGCTAAAAAATGTATCTTTTAGAATATGAATAAACATGATTTGTCTTGATGACAAACTCCATTTGAGTGTTCAAAAGTAATGACACAAATATGGCTGAAGGGTCTGCTACAGAAGTCAGACTGAAAAACTGTAATCCCTGAATCCTGCTGCTCCACACATCTGTCTGCTCTCCCGAATTCAACGTATTACTTACTGTTGTAGCAAGAGTCGACTTTAATCAATCAATGCACTGATTGGCCTAAAGTGGACCTTGGAGAGTGAACATTGATCACTAACTGGCATCTTCAATCGGCCACAAGGGACAATTAAGGGCCCTCTCTACCTGAGGGGCTACAAGAGCCAATCAATGGCTCATTAATTATTCACCGGCATCTTTAAGTGGCCACAAGGGCCATTAAAGGGCCCCCTACACCTGAGGGGCCACAAGGGCCAATGATAGCAATATAAAGGGTCAGTTAACCATTAATTACTAGTGGACAAGTGGAAAGGTCACGCACACACCAGGATGGCTCTGTGTGTGTGTGTGTGTGTGTGTGTGTGTGTGTGTGTGTGTGTGTGTAAAATTGTCCGTTGCTATGGTAATTAATGGTCCATCTGCATGTTGCTATGGTAATTAATGGCCCAACTGCACTAAGGCAGTTGAATTTAATGGAAATGTCCCTGTCAAACTCGTCCTTTTTACAGCCAAAAGTTTGCAGCAGCCAATTTCCAGAAATTTCTCAACTGTATTGTATTGGAGTAAATGGGGAATTTTTTGGCTCTCCCTTCCTTGGAGGCTCCGTGAGCCAGCTGTGTTGGGTTGTCAGCTTTCAAACCTACTTTAATCCAACCACTACAAGTTTTCCTACGTTGTTATGTAGAAATTGTGTGTATTGACGGCTAGCTATGGGAGTAGCTCCAATTTATTCTGAAAATTTTGAGATTATTTTTCAGCTCCTCTGCACTCTAACAACAGAATGGCTTTGATCTGTGACGAGAGTTCCGCCCATAAGAAACCATTGTAAAATCTGAAAACTTCTGAAAAACATCACAATACATTAACTACAAATTCGTAAAAAACATAAAAGTTATCAAAATTTCCATGTAGGTCAACACAGTCCATGACCTGGTGAACCGCTTAAAGTTTGAATCATTTCTCTACGTCAGCGTATGGCCATGTTCTATGGTCTCAAAGAGTCATGAACTTGAGCTCTTTTTATGTCGATTTCTGGAGGCTCTCCATTTACTTTGAATGGGAAATTTTTGGCAGTTTTTTGCAATTTTCAGGAAAAAAAGCTTTGCAAATATCCACAAAAAGTCATAGCAATGGATTCCCAATCAAGCCGCACATTTTGACGTATGTTTGGTATGTCCCGCAGCAAAGCTGTAGCGGTGCAAAGTTTTGGCAGAAGAATAAGAATAAAAATAAGTATGACGAATAACAGATAGCGACGGGGCCAATTGTGGTGCAGTGGGACGAGAAAATGATTTATTGGCTGATGTTTATTCACAACATGAACGAACATATTTTGAAAGTTATTCCTTCAGTTCCTTCATTTGCTCAGGAATCAATCCTATGTTAAGCCCTGCCCCTCTGTGATGGAAAATAGATGTCATTATACACCCTATACTGTAGCCTACTGTACCCTATACTGCACCCTATTCTGCACCCTATACTGCACCCTATACTGCACCCAATACTGCATCATTTAATATTCTTGACGTTTTGGGGGGAATTTAATGGTCATTTTAAGTCTGCAATAGAATATAAAGAGAAAGCTTCCTTTTATGGCTATGTAAATTGTTACAATAATTACATAAAGTAATATAACTGTGCAGTATATGCAGTAAAGCCCTCTGGGGCAAACTGTGTTTTGTGATAATGGGCTTTATAAATAAAATTGAATTGAAATTGAAACTAAATAAACACAAAATTATTGTATACATTTATTCAATTTTTTAACTAATCTCCTGGTTTAAGGACACATTCCCGGGTACCCTATATACTTGATGTACTGAGCAAGCATTATTTAAGAATGAACTGTCAGTGCTCCTCGGTGGAGTTTCTTCTTCGTAAATATATCTTTGACAGTATTTTTGTAGCTTGAATCTCCATGTCACTGATTTTGAGGAGACCAACACAGTTTATCCTAGTGCATTCACAGGCTTCCAGTCAGTTTGAAACTCCACCACGGCTTATTGTGTGTTATATTGTTGCCTACTGCAGGCATTGCTTGGCTGTGTTGTGATGCCAGACGTCAGGTTCGTATGCAGGCCCTCACCTACCTCCAGAGAGCGCTGCTGGTCCATGATCTGCAGACACTCGATGCAACAGAGTGGGAGTCCTGCTTCAATAAGGTAAGAAAGCGGAAGCAGGGGTTACATGTCTGCTCTTATCATCACATGCTCTATCTGCCCTGGTATTATTAATCCACAGCAGCCCTTTGCCTTACACTGTTCATGTGTACTTGATGTACGCTGATGTACCTAATGTAGTGTGTGTGTGTGTGTGTGTGTGTGTGTGTGTGTGTGTGTGTGTGTGTTAACAGGTGCTTTTCCCCCTGCTGACTAAGCTGCTCGACAACATCAGCCCAGCAGATGTGGGTGGTATGGAGGAGACTAGAATGAGAGCCTGTACACTCCTATCAAAGGTACAAAGCAACACACACACACACACTAGCAAATGCTTTCACATGAGCAGATGATTTGGACAAGGGATGCATGATATTCGATTTGTAAGATGTATATAATATGTAAGAAATCATTTGGCTGATAACTGATACCAATATTGGTACCAAGTCCATCCCAGTACATTTATGGATCCAAATAAATGGTGTATATGCTCATCCCTAATAACTGGTTGTTATATGCAACTGTGAACATTTTCAAAGCGGTTTGAAACACCACACTGGAACGTCATGACACCGTGTCCCAACAGAAAGCCAGTGTCTAACTATCACATAGCTTCGCGACACACTGTAGCTCTCTGTCCGCACTCAATCCACGAAATATGCACCTCTGTTACTTCATGTAAACAAACCTCGTAGCTATCAGCTGTGTGCTTGAGATCAGACCTGAGACAAAAACAATTAAAAGATGGATGAGTAACCAACTTTTCATCTTCCTACGTTTGTAATGTCTCCTTCTAGATCAGAAAACATGTTGTATTTTTTGATGTTCACTGGAAATTACATACAATATAGCCAACAGCAAGAACCGTTAGCCAAGCTTGTTTGTAGCGATGGTCATTTACCTCAGCAGAAAATGTCATCTTCCTGGCAATCTCCCTCCAGCCAGCTCACACTGTGTTTAAGTTTTTGTAGTGAAAAAATAGGTTGCATAAAAGTATGTCCTCATTTTAACTTCATGAATCAGCCAGTCCTTGTCCACTGCAGCACTTTCAAAGTGAGCATCAGGTATAAATAAGAACACAGCATCCTACAAATGTTCAGCTTACAAAAGTCTCTGCAGCCAGAAAGGACAGGGCTGTCCTCTTCTTTGCATACAAAACTTTGTCATATTGGCAAAAATTTTGTATTTTTAAAAAACGACCTGTATCAACGCCTCTTTGTTGAAATTTGATCTCTCTCATGTTTGACACCGCAGTAAATTACACACGGACTGTATGACACTAGTTGCTCCAGTATTAAGCTTGCTAACATGAAATTGTATTAATCATGCTGTCATATTGCGTGTTATTAATGCAGTTTTAGTCTGATTTAACGCTGTGACTTAGGCAGGTGACATACAGTCTAATGCCGGTTGAGCCGGTTTGCATAAATTTACCTGGTTTCAGCTCGTACACCAGACCGGACCAGCAAAACAGGAAACCTGCCTAACCCTACAGGACGTATCATTTGATAAAGTGGACATGTTTCAAGTGTGACCCTGCACCACATACTGTCCTCGTCCCTTATTAAAACACCGTATCCAGTGAAGTTCAGCAAACCTTATATCTTAGCACTCAAGATGTTAAACAAAACTTAACTGCAGCCAACAAGTATAATAACTAAAACTTTTAACCTGGGACAAAATAATGGATGATTTGCTGTTGGTTGTGTATCTGTGTTAACTGAGCTCACTGTTGAGGCAACAGCTGTTGCTCATGTGACTGTTGTTTTCCGTTCTTCCAGGTCTTCCTCCAGCACCTATCTCCTCTGCTGTCCCTGCCTACCTTTGCTGCCCTCTGGCTCACAATTCTAGATTTCATGGACAAGTATATGCATGCAGGATCCAGTGATCTACTGGTGAGGATAGTGATGGGACACACAGTGTTAATACTAAAATACAGTAATGACAGATTGGACTGATAGCTGATGCCTTTGTCCACATGTGGAGATCAGTCAGTAATTCCCCTCTCCCCCCACCTCTGATATGTGCTGTGATGTGTATATACGCTGTGGATTAGAAGAATTTTCTCAAGAAATGAAGACGCAAATAATCCCTCAAGTTCTCCAAAAATGTCAAAATTACGTGGAACAAAAAAGATTATATTTGCCAGAATGATAAGGTCTGGTAGTAAATGGCAGAGTGACTGTGTGACCTTGCTGATGTGTTGCCTCTGTATTTGTATGTGTAGTTGGAGGCCATCCCCGAGTCTCTGAAGAACATGCTGCTGGTGATGGACACAGCAGGGATCTTCCACAGTGCTGACTCCAGGACAGGATATTCAGACCTGTGGGAAATTACCTGGGAACGAATTGTCTGCTTCCTGCCTCACCTGAGGGAGGAGCTCTTCAAACAGACTGTCATACCAGGTACGCAGCAGACATACAGAGATGGCGGAATATAGATTGTGTTTTTTAGCTTCACACCATTGTATGTCTTAGACAAAACAATGTTGTGAGAAGGTGATCAGCTTGATGCTTGTAAAAGGTGCGTTTTCGTTTGTTGTGGTACCAGTGGCTCAGTGGCAGAGTCTCCTAATCAATCATCTTCACTTTTAGATCCTGTACCCAGTCCTCCAGCAGAGCCTGTGCAGCCGACACCCTCAGCAGACCAGCCTCCATCTCCACATGTGTCTCAGCCGCCCTCCCCAGTCCCAGTTAGGGCTGCAGAGACTCAGACCCCCAGCAGGCCAGCATCACCCCAGGAGCCCCTCACAGCCAGTGCCAACGGTAAAACCCTGATGTTTCTTGTTTCAGCATATCTTATCACGTACTCTGTGATCAGCATGCACCACATACATGACAATGGCATGATGTTTTGGGGCATGCTGCACATAGCTGGTACTGGGTCAGTATTCAGTGTCTGGTGGATTTCAAACTACAACTACAACTGTAAAACTACAGAAGCAACTGAACCAAAAACTACAGATAAATCATTCCACAGTCAGAAAATATGTTTGATCAGAACCATCTGGGACGCCATAAACACACACACACTGCAGCTTACAAAGTACCACTGCAGACATGGACAGTTTCACAGCAGCAGCCTACAATGTAAGAAGAGCAGTAAAAAAGAGAGACAGGGCCCTCAGACAGACTGATAACTAAGTGCAGCCCTGCTTTACAGCTGTATGCTAATGTCATGTCCCAAGGTAACACTGAGCTGTGGAACAGTTACTGTGCCGTGCTGAAATTTCTCTTCTCTGTTTTTTAGGATCAGACCGCTCCTTTCCAGTCCCTCCCTCGGTTCCCACCGTGCCAGTGCCGCTAACAACGTCCCCTGCCCAAGCTCCCTCGCCTCTGAGCCAGTCACCCCTCATCCTGCAACCCCTCGCCTCCCCGCTGCAGGTGGGAGTCCCGCCCATGTCCCTGCCAATCATCCTGAACCCTGCCCTCATTGAGGCCACATCCCCTGTCCCGCTGCTTCCTGGCCCCAGACCGACCAGTCCCTCTGATGAGGTCAAGTAAGAGAACTTAAGCTACACACACTCTTCATCTTTCCTGACCACCACCCCTCAGACACCTGGAGCCAACAGACTTACACCGCTGCTTGAACAGCTTGTCACACGTCAGTTACACCACACATCCTTTAAAGGAGAGACGGCCCTAAACATCTGAGATTGTTTCAAAAACGAAAAAAAACGGTGGCTGGTGCACATAGCATTCTCTGTTCTACTTTTGTGTTTGGTATGTCATTGTCCCTGTGGATGGAGGACTAATGGAGACAGTGGGACATCATACGTGGATATTTAGAAACAAAAAATGCAGGATGAGAGGCATGTTGTGAAAAATGCTGAAAGTAAAAATCTGATTGACGTAAAGCAGCATCACCAAAAATGTAGATCACGATCAGAGCTGCAGGGGAAAAGACTGAGGTCCTGTCCTCACTGTTTTGGGGGGATAATTTGGGTGTTTTGGCAACCGAGGAAGAGTTTCTATTGTACTGCAAATGGTGAGCATTTTATTGGCTCTTTATTTTTAAACTGAGAGCATTATATGTATTTTAGGCCAAAACAAGAAAATAAAAACTTTGATTCAGGATTCCTCCACCACAGTCTTCTTCTTGGGAGTGTAAGGAGGGCTTAAAGGAAAAGGCAGGTGTTTATTGTCTCATAAAAAACCCTAACAATGAGTTAGTCTGTCTGTCAGTACTGTCTGACTTCCCTGCCCTGTCTGTGGCTCTCAGCTCCAACATCATCGGTTCATATTCAAGATTTGTAAGAGAAATGTATCATTTCAGTATAAAAAGCAGTTGTCAATAATTTCCTTAAGACAGCCGCTCACTGTATTTTTTAGCAAATGTTCCTCAAAGAGGTGGAAACTATGAATTTGTTGGACTATTTTCAGCGGCAGATTAATTCACATTTGTTGCTGTAGTGAGTAGCAGGACATGGGCTTTGTTGGTAGTGTGAAAAATATTAATCTCAGCAGCATTGGAGGCCATTGTGTCATGACCTCTGTTTCTGAGCTGCCAGCGGCCCTGATTTTACCACTTTCTCTTAAAAATTCCTCTAAAATCAGTTTTCAAATGTGAATGTGGAGTTGCTCCTAACATGATTATGATTGATGTGTTTATGGTACCAAACACACTGGACATAATGAGAAATGTGGTATTGAAGATTGGAATATCAAAATTGGGGTTTCATCTAGAATTATTATCCACCCTCCCATGCCTCATCATGAACCTGCTGGAAATCATTTTGGAGGTGTTCTCTAGAGGGAGACCCCCGCCCCCCTAATGAATTGTAACTGGATTAGGCCTGCTGGCTGACCTCATGGCTTTGCTCCCACACCCGTGCTTCATTGCAAAGTGGAGATTTCAGGCAGGGACAGTAAGGATCCACAGAGGTCATTTATTGGTTTTAGATGCTGCATGTTTTTGATTTAATCAGTGCTTTGACTTTAGCTGAATGTTTTTGGGGGTCTTAACAGAGCTGTTCTATCAGCCACTGTTATCTCATCAGCCAGGGATCAGTGTCTGATGGAAAACTGTAGCAAGAAATGGCTTTATTTATGTACCAGGCACTTTTTGTTTCTTAGAGGCCAAATGGTGTTGTGATGTCCTGTAGCAGCTACAGACAGACACTCTGGCCTTCTCTGTTTGTTTCCTTCAGCTGTGCATGAGCTCTTTCTCCCCAACAACAAAAAACAAGCTTCGCTTTCAGGCACCCTCTGAGGGACTGTGTCCACAGGAAGCCACCTCAGATGGCCTGGAGACATTACATCTGCAACATTCCACAATGTAGATACTTGAGTGTACAATGAGCTCTGTCCACTGTACGGACAGTTTGAGATCCAAATGATGACTTTTAGAGTTTATGATAAGTCTAACAGATAATAAAAGAGTTTAATATTAATGTCATCCAATCTTGTTTGTGTAGCTTGCTGCAACATGTGATCAATGCCCAGGGCCTCACAAGCTCTGCATGTAACAAGACCCATCATATCACATGGAAATCTAAGGAATCTAAAACTAGCAGAAACGCCTGCAACACACTGCCTGCATGAGCAACACCTGACAACAACCTCACCAAAGTTCTGCAGCTTGCACACTTGCTGTGTTAACACAGACAGTGTTGTTGCTGCAGTGCTGCCTGTTGCAGTAACTACAGTTTTTTCATGATTAAAAGCACATACTGCAAGCATGTATGGAGCTGTGCAGCCACTGCATCGTCAGCAGCACGGTCCTACAAATATTTCACAATAAAATGCCTTGTGTCAACAACTAAAGGTATTCTGTCAACAGAAAGGTTGTCAGAGGGTTTCATTTTGAAACAGAAACAGAACAGGCTAGGTAAAACAGATGCACTTGTATTTCCTCATCACTGTGACAGATATTGACATTGAAACTGCAGTAAAAGGTTGTATAGAGTCAGTATAAATAGCAAAAGACTATTTTTACTGTCTGTTTTTGCTGAACACAGCGTGCATCACACGGATAAGAATCAGCAACAGTCTGTTGTTTCTCTAGATGTGCTGCAGCTGAGCTGCTCTAACCTGTTAACAGGGCTGCCAAAATAAACAACAGGTTCTGTGTCACACACACGCTGCTCATGCAGGCAGTGTTACCTGAGCATAACTTCAAATGACTGGAAACCACTGAATTTATTTTTTACTGTGACCAGCATCCATCTCCATTCATGGAGTTGTAATTTTTCTGCAGGTTATTTGAATCGGTGTAAAAACTTTAAAAAGTTCAATTCGTTAACATGCTTCATCCGCATTTAAAAGTACACAAAGTAGAGGATACACAAATCTCTACAGAGCACAGAGGACAAATTGACAATAACCTTCTTTACCTACTGAAATGTGCAAAGTGCATAGTAACAGAAGCAATGAAGTCAGATAAAAACTGAAGGCATCCAAAAACGATTCTTGTTTTAAAAAAAAAACTGCTGGCCTCCATGCTCAGACCTCTCCCATCTTCGAACTCTGTCTTCACTGGCAACTACATACGTGTGACGTTTAGTGATGCATCCTGCACGTTGTGATGCTCTCACTGTGACAGCCTGTTTACAGACAGAATGACAGACACTTGGCAAAATACTTCTGTGGTAGTTCCTGCTACAAAAGCTGTCTCCAGCACAACAGTTTGCCATTATGACAAACAAAACCAGCCCCACTGTTGTTGCTGGTAAAAATCCAGACTGGAATATTGAGGCTGCTGAGGATGCTCTTGTATTTCAGGCAGATAAGACAGATGAACTGAGTCCAAGTGAACAGACAGATGGAGGTCTGATCAACTTTATTCAGCTTCACTCAGTATGTTTACGTTGCATAGTTAAGAGGTGCTATGCTTATAACTTGATGGGAACATTAAATTGGGCAACTGTCTTTGTCCCAGTATACAAGCAGCGTGGGATAGTCCATTTATTGATGGAAATATATCCAACCCCTTCACAGTAGGTGCTGATATGCCCTCTCTCAGCTAGCTGCTATTGGACCTTCTTCTGGTTGACCTATTACATCACAAACCAAACAAATTAGCAAGCGGCAAATAGGTTGCATATCAAAGGGTGAAAATATGTCCAGTTCAGGTCCGATTTAGACGTATAATTGAAAGAGTAAATCAACCCCTAACCGCATTATCTAGATTTGTTAGTCTGACTTGTAGAAATTTGAATAAGTACCTCTCTACCTGGTTGTCGCCATTTATGAATTCATTATGATGCAGATTTTTTTCACCTGACTTGAATTTTTTTCATCAGAATTTGAAAATATCTACATATCAGCAACTTGGATACAAAATATTAAAGTTATAATCCAGTATCTGATGGGGCGTCACTTTGATTCACCTTCTTTAGGCAGTTTTCAAGTAAGATATTTTATTGCTATAAATTTAGTGGTATTGACATTTCCACAGTATGTATTTAGTTGTGGTTACAGAGGGCATAGACCCCCACCAAGGTCAAATGCCCATGGTTCAATGTTAATGAATGAAAAATAATTTGTGTAATTGCCCCGTGATTCAGATCTGCTCCAAAATGTACCAATATTTATATTAGCTTATGGTACACTCTCCCAGAAAGTTTCATTAAAATTAGACCAGTATTTTGGCCAAATCTTGGCCGAGTTAGTAGGCTTAAACACTTGTAGAACCTACCACACACTGGTAGAAATCAGTTGAAAATATTGCATGCTGATTGTGCCTCATTTAAGTCCTGATGGAGACTCATTCACCTTTATCACGCCCAGTTTTGTGAGGTAGAGTGAATATTCCCTCAGTTTAGCTCTGGGATTCTCTCAATGGGCCTTATGCAGGAAGTGATACACAAACACATCTTTTCTCTTATTTTTGTTCAGATCCACAGAATGTTCTTGTTTTATTAGGACCAAGTGGTTTTGGGGATTCATCAATGTTTTCTTATTTTTGTTCTTCTCATAAGTAAGAGAAAAATGTTGTTAATATTGTTCACAAAATAAAATAAAAATGTCTAATTTTCACAAATGTTGTCCAACTCAGAAAAAATAGTTTTAAATTTGGGGAACATAAAAAAATGAATAAGTAACATATTATGTCCACTAGGCTCAGGCGGTATGTAATATTTCATACCTCATACCTTCTTGAAACTAAGTGTCGCTGTGTCTTTTAGCTCAGCTGGCTGTTCCACCAGTAGAGACCGGAGACTGAGCTCTGGTGGTGCGTGCTGTGCACTGCATACAATGAGTTTAATAGAAAGAGGAACACATGTATTTATAACAGTATTGAAACACATAACATCAGGATTTCTAAGTACCCTGCTATACTGTGATACTGTGATACAGCCCAGGCACAGTGTCCGTACACTGATACCTTTATACGCTGTGAAATGTGTGAGGTGTGAAGGTGTGAAAAAATAGATACTGCCAGGTCTAAATTATTGAATTATTAGTATTACAGGCTACAGAAACAGTACTGGTCCAGTTATCCCAGTTAGACTGTGATTCTTGGATGATATTGGGTGCATTCAGCTTCTGCATGGCTTCATACTGCCTTTAGATGCTTTGGCCCTTCAGGCCCACACACAGCGTGCTCACACACATCTAAGTGATGAGACAGATGAATGGCTGCTGAGCCTTCTGTTTTTTTAAACCATCCTCTGTTTATTTCAGTTCCTGTGCGTCCCTCTGCTGACCAGTGGTGTAATGTAACTAAGTACATTCAAGTGTTGTACTTAACTACAAATTTGAGGTACTTAACCTGAGTATTTAAATATCATGCGACTTTTACTTCTCCTCCACACCACTTTAGACTGGACTTTTTACTCCACTAATATAATTAAATAACTGTAGTTATGACACAAAGTAAGATTTTTACACACAATCCAAAAATATGAAACAGAAAAAGTGCAGTTGAAACAGTTAGTGGATCGATTAGAACAGATAATGGCAATAATGTTGATAATTCATTATTTAATTCAGTCAATTTTCATGCAAAAACATGGTGACGTCATGGTTCCAGTTTTTTAAAAGTATTTTCTGCTTTTCCTTTTCATTATTATGTTTTATTGAATTTATTTAACATTTTTTACATTGAATACTTCACTTTAAATACTTAAGTACATGGTCCTGATTGTAGGTACATACTGTTACTGAGGTAACATTGTTACTGCAGGAGTTCACTAGTAATAGACTATCTTTACAGTGCTATATGTGAACTTTTACTGAAGTCAAGGATCTGCTCACACAGCATTTTAATTTTCCTGTAAAACCAAGACTGACACTATGGAAAATCGCTTTAAAATTTATTTAACGAAGGTCGATTACACCCCTGCAGGAGTTCTTCTTGCAGCCTTTTTTGGTCTCATCTCTCCAATTCTTGGACTTGTGTCAAAGTCTTTGCACACGTCACCACACCTGCCCTTGTATAGTGTTTAGGGGTTGTTACCTGTGCTAATAGGTGACTTATGATCACTCAGCACACCTGGTCAGAGCCGATTTGGGAGTATTTTATGCATCTGACATCTGTAATTTTTCCTCTTAACAGAGAACTAAAGGATTCGGCAGGATTGTCGGTTACTATTTGTACACACTCGCCAGCAAAAGTATCATCCAGATTCACTGTTGTTTGGAATTTCATATTGATGTATTTGCATTCAAGGTGTGACATTGTTTAATCAAGGTTGCCAAATGTCACACCAAAACATTGCAACAGCAGAAGTGTTGAGCAATCATGCGATGCAGACAGTGAATGACTTTGACAATGTGCTTAAATTGACTTAAGTTTGTTTAAGATGGAGCTTTCAATTATTTTATAATACTGAATGGTTTAATAAATAATGATGCATCTTATGTTTATTACAGTGCAACATACCATGCTCAAATGAAACTGTAAATGTCATCCTTTTAATTTTGTAACAATAACATTAGATAATTTGATGAAATATTGATGGCAGAACTGGAAATTTCTTGGTGTTCATTTCTGAAATCTGGTCACCTTATACTCCAGAACAGTACTTTACATTTAAAAGGGTTGTAAATCTAGTTCAAGTTAATTTTAGCACTCCATAGTTAACTTTAATCATATAAAAAGTAATTTCCCAACAACAAAAATGCTGAGTGACTTATAACTTTGGAAAACCACTCGCCACAGTGGCTTGTAAGCAAAAAGGTTAATATCAAGCCCTGTTTGCATTGTTTTGTGGGTATCTGCTGCTTACAGTCTGACGCCTGCTCATTACTTTTTTAGCCCTGCTCTCATCTGAGCGCTGTGGGAGGACACGCCCACACACAGCCCAAACACAGAAAATTAGAAAAAGAGAAATTCTAGGCCGAGGGCAAAGTGTGTGCAGAGATACACAACAGCTCACACTGAGTGTGTGCAGAGAAACACATTTACACATTTACAAACTGTGTTGGGAAAGTAGAGATGGACTCTTCCACTGCAGTAGGTTTGGCACAGATCCAATGTGTGTGTGTGTGTGTGTGTGTGTGTGTGTGTGTGTGTGTGTGTGTGTGTGTGTGTGTGTGTGTGTGTGTGTGTGTGTGTGTGTGTTTGTGTCAGTCAGGTAATACTACAGCCTTACAGGGCCACCAACATGATGCTACATTTCCTCAGCTGTGTGTTGATTTGTTGTAGGGGACTCTGAGAGTCCTGCTCAAACAAGAAATGATTATAATGTGTAAATATATATAAAGGTAATGTCCTTTTTACTATGTAATAAATCAACTGTAAAGAAAGTGCTCATGCTGGTGTTTGGGTGTTGTTTTTTTTTCAGTATTACACCTTGAGATACAGATCACACATGCAGAGTATCCCATCTGACCACGAGTCGTCCTGAATGACACTGTTTCAGCTAACACTTATTAAACTTTTATGAAAAGCTGCTGAGAGCAACTGTTTCTGACGGTCAAAGAAAAGAGATGGTGCATCTGTTTCACATCAGGTTTCATGACTGAACAGTGATTGGATCATCAGTGTCAATAAACCAGAGTGCAACAAGGAACAAAGTGAGAATGATGAGAAAAGTTTGAGATATTTTCACAAACACACATAATAACAGTCAAATGTTGCAGTAAATGGTTTTTATGTAGAAAAAAAAGGATTTGTGTCACGTAATAACATGAAGTTTCTTATTAAACCAAGATGCTTGTGTCATATTACATCATACACACTCGTCACATTTTAACAGGAATCTTTTCTTGTTATGTCAACATACGTTTTATGTTGTTACAACGAAAAATATTTCATGTTAAAACATGATACTTAGTTGTTTTAAAATAAAATCTTTCACATTATAAAGTGATTACTTATTGTTTTTATGAGAAGCTCATGTTTCAATGAAGGAACAGTGAAGGGGGGATAAAGTAAGGAATATGACTCATTTACTTTCATTTACTTAATTTTATTTTGAAAGTCAGAGACTCAAATCAGCAGTTGGAGACCCTCAGTTGACTGAAATTTCTTCAAGTTGAGTCGTCAGGTTTTCTGGTTGTTTTTTTTTCTTGTGCATTTGGGTTCCCAGATTTTGCTGCAGATTGAGTGCACTTGCACGCTACTCTTTGGTGCAGAGAGCTGCGGACAAACAGACAGTGGCATAGAGGAGGAGAGAAGAGAGACCTTCTGTTTAGAAATGGCAAATTTACACTAACAGCAACTTAATACAACACACTGACTTTTGTTTGATATCCAGTGTCAGCAAAAAACAAAAAAGCCATTAGCTTGTTTACTTTTTAACAGTAATGTCGCTGTCGCACAGAATGTCCTCCAGAATGTCCCACAGAATGTCCCACAAAATGTCCCACTGGGCCATACAAACTTTTAAAACTTTACTTTGAAAAAAAAAAAAAAATGTCGGGTACAGTAGTTCTTATGGATGCCTGGGTTGAGACATGGTGAGATTTTGCTGTTATTAAGTAAAGAGTGATATTTTGATAAGTGTGTGTATTGTAGGTGACACTAGGGAGGATTTTAAAGATTCTCTGTCAAAATCAGCTGAGAGGTGTTTGGAAACAGCTCTTTCGAAGCTCCTTCTCATTCAGATTTTAACAGAGAATCAGTTCAGAAGTTCAGCTGAAAGATATGCCAGATATGTTTTTATATGAACACTGATTAATAAAAACATCTGATCAGCGGGAGATTTATATCATATCACCATAATACCACAATATTCCCAAAATCTCAGCAGCCGAACTGTGTTGTGTGTAGATGACTCCATGGTGCTGACTGTGGAGCTGAAGTGTCCTGCCTTTTCTGGGATTAGCTATCCGAAGTGATGCTGCTAACCAGCCTGCACCTGACTCATCTCTCTGCTTCACCTCAGATCACCATCCAAACAAACATTTATTCTGCATCCATGAAGAGGGAGGCTCGTTCGGCCCAAAGCTGACTGAACTAGTTGATAACCAGCTTCCTTACTGTTCTTTTAACAGCGATCATTAGGACTAGTGAAACCAATAACCAAATAGTACCCTGGTAAGGTGAAGTGGGGCAATAGTTGAGACCTCTGGCAGGTGGGAGGTTCAGTCAGGAGAGGCTGAGGAGGTGAAATGCCTTCAGTAAAGGAGGAGAGAGGAAGGATGAGGTAGCTTTCATAAGTTGTGTTCATTAGTGTTCTGTTTATTCTTTTTGGTTCACTTTCATTTAGTTTTGCTGAAAATCTCTGGCTCTACTTTTGCCTGTGTTGCAGGTACCAACTACCTCATCTGCCTGTTATATGTGTTGGGCAAACTCTAGTGTTATTATTAATATTATAATATTATTAATGTCTGGGTTGACTAAACAAATAGGTTATTCTCTGATGGGTTAGTTATTCAGTGATTGATATTTTTGATTAATAGGTACACTGATGAGCTCTATCACAATATGATTCTAAAATAATATTACTGTATATTTTTAATAAACCCTGGTGCAACAGCTCATGAGTCCAAAAACACAGAAATGATCTAGCTACTCGTCTCAACGTCAATGTTTTTTGAATGTGTTTTTGGTTAGAAGCCTAAAATAAAGTCTGTGGTTAACACAAGCTGAAGAGACTTTCATGTTTTGTTCTACAACATCAAATACATGATAAATACCCCACCTCGAACTTTGAAGCTTTTAAGTGTGGTTGCTAACAAATGGCTGAAGAGGACATCATCACACAACAGACACTGAACAGTGACTAATACAGCTTTACAGTCTTGTACAGTGCTGACGTGACCGTGCTGTGGTTTTTTTTTAGTCTAGCATTAGCTTTTTGATGATCCAAAATCCAATGGAAAAATCCCATAGGCTTTTAGACGAGGAAACCACAGCGACACTAGCCTTCGGGCTGGCCTACAGAAAAACATCATCCCAAGAGCACTCTATAACCTGCAGCAGTTGACTGACTGTGGACAGGTCATAGGTCATTAACTGCGTTAAATGCTTAAAACTCTCAAGTAATTGTGTTATATCATATACGATAAAAATGTGATATTTTCAGAGATGTTAATTGTACCATGACAATCTCATACTGTTGCAACCCTCATTGACTTTAACCATCTCAGGGCCAAGGCAATTTAGAGTCAACCTGACCTGCATGTCTTTGGACTGTGGGAGGAAGCTGGAGACCCCGGAGAGAACCCACGCAGACACGGGGAGAACATGCAAACTCCGCACAGAAGGGCCCCGCCCAGACCGAACCCCATTCCAACCAGGATTTGAACCAGGGACCCTCTTGCTGTGAGGCAACAGTGCTAACCACAAAGCCACCGTGCCGCCCAATAATAATAATAATAATAATAATAATAATAATAATAATAATAATAATAATAATAATAATAATAATAATAATAATAATAATTGTTATTATTATTATTATTATTATTATTATTATTATTATTATTATTATTATTATTATTATTATCATTATTATTATTGATAATTTCCGCTGTGCTCATGCATATGTCGGCATACATTTTGGATAGATTATATATTTTTATTTGATCATGAAATTTCCAGCTCAGCTCCTACACTAAATCTAAAATACACTGTGTAAACAAAATGGTTATAGTCAGACTGTTAAGGTCAAAAAATGCTCCATTGAAACCCATTCAAACTTACATTTTTGATCCCACAGCCATCAAAGCATAAAAACATGCATTGTATTATTTCTGGGTGTCATTCTGGGCTTTTGCCTTAGAATTTATCTTTTTTTTTTTCTATTTCCACCTGATGACATCATTTTGACCATATTTGCCATACGGAAAAAAAAAAATACAAGCTATTTCCACTAGGTGCACTGTCACAATCAATGTTGCTGCTAATCATTGACATATCCCAGATTTTGAGTTTGAATACACCTTCTGGTGCTACTTGGACACGTCATCAGTGAAATACCCGGGATCATAGGGTGTTTCGGGTCTTTAATCTTCATACACTCTCGCCCGGGCGACCCAGCCGGGGGTGATTAGTCCCCGGCTTGTGTCCAAGTGGCGTGATGTTCCACGGATCCCCCCTATGGATCCACAGCCACCACGAGGCCCTCTGTGCGGCCTCTAGGATTTTTCTGATGGCTCTCTTCAAATGCAGTCCTTTTCACTCCAAGGAGTTTGAGGGTTCACAGAAGTGAATGGCCAGCGAAGCCTCGGCACCCGACCTCGACTGGCTCACAGCGGGCTTTCCAGCCGTTGTTCCGGCACTCTGTGCTGAGCTCTGTGTACTTGGCCCTCTTACGCTCATGTGCCTCTTCAATCCAGTCTTCCAAGGGGGACAGTCAGTTCCAGGATAACCACTTGTCTGGTGGACTCCGATGTTAGTACCACGTCTGGGCAGAGAGAAGTGGTTGTGATGTTGGCTGGGAACTTGAGCTGTCTTCCGAGGTCGACCTGAAGCTGCCAGTCATGAGCGGTGGTGAGGAGCCCCCCAGTAGAGTTAGGCTGGTGATATTGTGCCTTCTGTCCCGCTCTAATGAAGGTGAAGACCGTTTAGGGGCTGCCTGGGTCTTGCTGTACTGGATCGCTGTGCAGATGGATTCTGCCAAAGCTTTTATCACTTGGTCGTGGCGCCAGCGGTACCGCCTCTCCCCTAGCGCTCTTGAGCAGCAGCTCAAGATGTGTTTCAGGGTGCCCCTCTTCTGGCACAGCTTGCACTTGGCAGTGTCCACCAGTCCCCAGGTATGTAGGTTGGCCAGGCTTGAGAGGACATCATAGACCATTTGCAAAGTGGTTCTGCTTTCCAGAGCTCTGCCCAGGTGACTCTGCGGGAATCTGCCTGCTCCCACCTGGTCCATGCTCCTTGTTTGGA
The DNA here is from genome assembly GCF_008729295.1 of Plectropomus leopardus. NCBI lineage: Eukaryota > Metazoa > Chordata > Actinopteri > Perciformes > Serranidae > Plectropomus > Plectropomus leopardus. Next base: position 31,581,091 of record NC_056477.1, read on the forward strand.
CATGCCGGCGGTTTTACTGCAGCGTTCTTCCTCCACCTCTGCTTGTATCTCATCCTGGATCAGACGGCGCTTCTCCTCTCCTCTCAGACTGTCATCAGCAAAGAAAAACAAACTATTTTGCATGTAGTGTATTAATTTCATTTTATGTTTTTTTTCCTCTAAAAAGATAATTGCATCATGACAAAAAAACTGGCATTAAAAGTGTTAAAATTCTATAAATTGATGAATAATTGATATTAATGATTAGGACTGTTTGTTTGAAAAAATTAACTCAATAAAAGTAGAAAATCATATTAATGTATAATATATATCCATAGCCTGACTTTGAAAAGCACATTTAGCATGCAGAGCGGTATGAGTGTGAGTATTTGACACTGCACTACATATAAAAGTCAAAATAATAATAATGTATAATATTTTTTAAGCTTGATTTTGAAATGCACATTTTGTGCACAAAGTGATGTGAGTGTGTGTGTGAGATTAAAGCGGTCCTTTTAATCAATATCCTCAGATGAGACAGGAAAAATGAGGAGTGTTGAAAGTCGAAGCGAGTCTGTGGTGTAAAACATCCGAGTTTTTATTTCAAAGCAGAATGAGAACCACAGTTTTTAGTAAACTAAGTGTATCAGAAACTACAGAGGCCAGGAAAACGGTTCTATTTGTACATGGAATGTAAAAACATCATTGAAACAAGGAACCATCATGGCAAACTGTACGACTTTAAACAATCTCATCTTTAAAGAATGCAATCTGTTGAAGAGACAGTGAACAGAAATGTGAACAGCACTCCACTCACACATAATGTTTTTTTTCTTTTTTAACCAAGACAGACTCCACATCAACCCCCTACTGTCAGACCAGCTACCTACACCAGCGGCAACAAACAACAGTTAGAAAAACAATGCCCCCAAACAAAGACCCTCACTTTGTGTCCAGCTTGGCCATTTCCTGCAGGTAGATCCCGATGCTCTCACTGTCAAACAGAACAAAGTAAATGTTTTTCAGAGAGGAGCTGGTGGACGACACAAAATGGTTGGAGATGGCCTTGAGAATGAGCTGAGCAGCCGTCTGTTTGGGGAATCCGTTCCTGTGAGAGAGTCAGGATGTGAAATCAATCTCACAGCAGCGACATTAAACACTAATGGAGACTCATGGATATAAGCTGCAGCTAACAGCAACACAACAGACAGTAACACTGTGAAATATTATAGGAATATACAGTTGTATGACTATTATTATTGCTGTGTAAAATAAAAGGACATTTTAAAATCAAAGTACTGAAACTGTCAGCCTTGTGCAAATAATGATCCTGTTTAAGCTTCAGTTAAAAAAATCATACTGTCAGGACTGAGGAGAGTTCTGTGGTGCTGTCCAAGGAGTGTGTGCGCGCACGTTTGTGCGTGTGTGTTCAGAGGAAGACAGCGAGGGGGAGAGAAGGTTAAGTTGGATTGGATATTAATAACTGACTTTGAATGCAGCTTTGTCACTTTTTGTTCTGCCCTCCAGAACCGCCCGTAACATTTTCTCACCCCATCAGTCACTAATTGTCAGATGGCATGGTTCCAACTAACATAACTGATGTGAACTGAAGTCTTAATGTAGTGTTTGTTTTAAAAGGCCAAATTCCTTTAAATGCCTTTATTAATGCAATATAAATTCCTTTAAATGCCTTTATTAATGCAATATAAATCCTATAATATTATATAACTGCAGCATTGAAGAAAACAGCCACAAACTGTGTGTAAGAGTGCTCTTTTGTGTACGTGGATTTTGTTAATGTAAACAAATCCCATGTAAGAAAACACTGGTGAATGTCAGAATCTTCGTAAAAATGGCATTAGTGGCTTTGAAGAGGAAATTTCTTCTTAAGTTGGTCAATGAGGCCACCTGCTTCACGCTTGCTGGATTTAAATTTCTTCATCTAAACTAAGAGGATGACTGAAGTGACACTTCACTTCAGCCTGAGCTGGTCTGAGAAAAATCTCAACATGCATTGGACATAACACGTTTGATCCATTTGTTACCAAGCTTTGCATGTTTGGCCTCTTCACATCAATCTGACTCTGCTGTGTTGACAGTCACACAGAAATATTAGCAGGTCAAATAAGCAGCAAAACTCTTCCTCTGTGTGCTGAGAGACTGAAACAAACACACAGACACTGAGAGTTCAGAGGCATCAGAGACAGTGGTGATACAGAGCCATCATGTCAGTGAGGAAGAGGTGTGGCACAGAGCTGCTGATCACCTGGCAGTGGATACAGTCAGCAGTGAGCGCTATGTCAGAGAGGAGCTCACCGTCCAGCTGGAAGTGAAGGGAACGCCACAGACTTGAGCTTCTTCTCCTCTGCTGCTGAGAGGCAATTCTTCACCGTCTTCTCCAGCTGGTCCTCGCACTTCTCTGAGCCCCACTGAGGGACGTTACAGTGGATGATGAAGCGGGCTGCCATTCCACTGGCCTGGCTCACTGCCACTGCAGGGGGACAAGAGCCACACACTCAGGATGACAGTTTAACCCCTTATCACACACCCTGGCTCTTCAGAGAGTGGACTCTGTAATAGACCAGTTTAATACATTCATTAGTAAAATGAATGTATTACTAAAAACGTTTAGTTATGCATTCATTACTTCATTACTAGAACAAGTCCTATATTCAAAATTTTACTTAAGTAGAAAAATATTACCAGCAAAATGTACTTAAAAAGTACTCATGACAAATTGCTCCTTTCAAAGTATCATAAACATACAAATATCATTTCTATGATCACAACATGAGCTCCTTTGGTTTTTGTAATATCAGATTATTCAAGCAATATCACGAGAGGGAGTGATGTTGTGCTATATATCATGAATAGCCAATTTTTCTTTGTGTGGTGTGTTGAAAGAGTGCCAGTTTTTCCAGAAATTAAGTTAATATACTCTTTAATTGCAGCAAGTTGATGTTGCTCATGCTGCTCCCTTTCAGTTCTGAGTGTTCTCCTGTATAATTATCATTCTAATCAGTGTTTGCCAAAGCTCAGAATTGTTCAGTTCTCTTTGTTTTTGATTTGATAAATTTCTGAGTGTTTTTCTCAGATGTCTTAGTCTGTGACAAACCATTCACTGACTGACTTTTTGGATTTGTGATGCTGAGACTTTTTCAGACTTTTCAGATAAATGTGCAGTCTTGTCTAACATGTTGTGAACATCCCATACAGCCTGATTCAGGCCGTTGTTACTGTGGGGATATGATGTGGAAAGAAAATAGTCTAATTGAGATTGAATTGTTTGATGCCTGATTGCTTTCTGGTACTTCTCTGTGCTATTATTTGTCCATCTGTAAGGTTGTTCTGTGTAGTGTAGAGTGTACATTTACTATGATCAGATGGGGGTGTTAGGAGGCTGACTGTGAATGCGCTCAGATAGAAGGGTCTAGGTCTTTAATGCTATAATCTACTGTGCTATTGCCAAGAGGAGAGCTGTGTGTGTAATGACCAAAGGAGTCCCCTCAAAGCCAACCATTAACTATATACAGACCCAGCGCTCGACAGAGCTGCAATAGTTGGTGCCCACTTTTGTTCACAGTTTTGTCAAAGTTGTTCCTGTGGGGATGTGAAGGCAGGGGGATGCTGATCTGGTCAGTTATATGTTTGTCTCCCTGTGGGTTAACAGAATCTGCTTCTATAGCAGTCCTGGCATTAAGTTTCCTTGGGCCTGGTATTGACTGATCTTGTCTTTGAAAATGGAGAAACAATTTTCATTATAATAAGGGGATTCTGACAGGGGGATATATGCTGCACATATAAAGATGTCTCTGTCTGTGGCAACAACTTCTGTTTTTATTTTTAGCCAAATTGAAAATTCACTTTTTTAGATGAATTCTATTGAGAGTACAAGGTCTTAATCAAATCAGCATTCCTCCTGAATCCCTGCCTTGGGTTACTCCCTTCAGTTTGGTGGATGGGAACACTATCTCTCTGTAGCCCACGGGACAACCAGTGGAAATGTCTCCTCTACTCCAAGTCTCCTGCAAAACAAACACATCTGCATCTCCTAACTCTCTGGTGAAGTCTGGGGTCCTGCTTTGAGGGCCAAAGGCAGAGGACCTCAGACCCTGAATATTCCAGCATGAAATTATAAATGATTTAGATTCAATTTACATTAAGAATTCAAAAATTCACATTCAGTATTAAAATGAGAAATACCTCCAAGAATCTGATTAAGACCATATTGATCATATGAGGTTTCAGTCTCTCTCTGTTCTCTCTCTCTCTCCTCTTCTCTCCTCCCTCAACCTGACCAACTGACAACTACGTGAACAGCGCCAACTAGCTGTTTGAACCTATGCTTACACCGTACTATAAACATATCCCACTCTCAAAACATATCCCACATTCACTCTTACACTAATTAACAGAATTTGAACGGCCGTGAAGCGGAGTGATACATGTAGAGTTAAAAGTTAACAGTCCCAGTGATGTTGTACTCCTATAACAGCACTCATGGAATGCCTCTCGACCAATCAAATTGCTTGGTCGGAGCTAACTGTTGTATAATCTGTTTTAATGTTAATGTTGTAATTTGTCAATGTGGAGCCAATTTTAGATACTATGTATATGACTGAGTAGGTTAGTCAAACTAATGTAGTGGAGTAAAAAGTTCAGTATTACAAAGGTGGAGTCACTGAAAGCTGTGAAAGGGTGGACTGGGTTCTGGAGACGTTACAGGATTTGCACAGGATTTGCATGGCATGTGGTGGAGGGGCCCAAAGTAATTTCTTTTTCATGGGGCCCACAACATTTCTCTGCCATCAGTCACAGCAGAGGATCGGCCTCCTTGGAGCCTGAAACAGCTTTAGCCTCATGCAGCACAGCTCTCTGTTAGAAACAGCCTGGAGCAGCATCTCAGTTCTGTACCTGATGCCACCTCCAGAGGCCCTTGTGCTTTCCGCAGCTCCTTGACTCCCTCCAGGAACTCTCGGCCTCCAGCTTTCTCCAGGGCGTTGCCTGAAAACATCAGAGCAGCAGGTGAACTCAGAAGGAAGACTAAGAGCTTGTTAGTGAGACATGAAGTACACATGACAATGTCCTCACCCACGCCATCTTTGAGGTCCATCTCTGCGTTTGTCGGGTTAATTATCCCCTCCACTTTGATTGATCCGATTTTGCTGATTTCGCTCTCTGTAAGTGAAAGCTGTGGAGGAACAGGCATCAACACAGTGTGAGGGAACTGCTGCTGTCCTGCTCTGGCTTTGTCTTCATGCTAAATGTACACGTATACTGACATATTTACACTGGCTGTCACTAAAAAGATTTGAACATGACTTCGGTCTAAAAGCTGATGAGCTGCTTCATGTCTCTAAATATCAGCGCTGGCTCTAAGCGTGACATGCAAGGATTACCTTCTGTCCAAGGAACAGGCTCTTTGCTGACAGGATGGTGAATCCATCTCCAGGACCGTCTTCCACTGTGGAGTTTGGTACAGACTCGTCTGTGCTCTTTAGAGGGAAAAATGCCACATTAGAACCAAATTGAAATTATAACTACAGCTTAACCCTTTGGAAAAAAAAGGCAGTCAGCAGCTTGGCATATACAGTTGAGGACAAAATTATTAGCCCCCCTATGAAATTTTAAGTTTTTTTCAAAATTTTCCCAAGTGCGTTTTTAACAGAGCAGGGGATTTTCAACATAGCACTACTAAACATACTAGCTTTCTTTAGAAAGCATAAATTCATTTTATTTGCACACAATAACTGAATAGTTTTAGAAAAAAATACAAATTACAAGTGACAATATTATCAGCCCCCTAAGAATGGACCTTTTCATTGAGCCAAAGCACAAGCCATTGTTGTGCAATCATGTGCTTTGACTTTGCAATGCTTATAGCTTGTAATCAATCAGTCAAGTTCAAACTGAGGGTTGTCCAACACTTTACACACAGTATAAAAACTTTAGTAAGGATTTGACCTGTCACTTGAGAAAGCATCATGCCAAAAACAGCAGAAATCACTTTAGACTTGAGAAAAAGAATTGTTGATGCTTACAAAGCAGGAGAAGGATATACAAAGTTATCACAGCGTTTCCAAGTGTCAAGAAGTGGAGTGAGAAGTATCATCAAGAAATTCAAAGAGAGCCACAAAGTACAAAACAAGTCTGGCAGAGGTAGGAAGCAAAAGATTTCAAAGACTCTGGAAAGAAAACTAGTGAGAGATGTGTCTAATAACCCTAGAACAACTACCAAAACAGTAGTTAATGACCTAGCCAAGTCAGGAATAGTAGTGTCAAAGAAGACAGTCACTAGAGCCCTGCACAGAAATGGACTGCGAAGATGCAGATGAAGACGCCTTCAAGCCAGACTGAAATATGCAAAGGACAATCTGTAGAAAGATTATGCATACTGGAAATGTGTCCTTTGGTCAGATGAGACCAAACTAAAGCTCTTTGGCCATAGAGACGTTGCTTATGTTTGGAGAGAAAGAAGGGAGAGGCATAAACCCAAAGAACACCGTCCCCACAGTTAAACATGGTGGTGGGAGTATTATACTGTGGGGATGCTTCAGAACTGGGAATCTCGTCAAGGTTGAAGGAATCATTAAGGAAGAAGGATATGTGAAGATTTTGAAAGAAAACCTCAAGCAGTCAGCAGCAAAACTGGCTCTGGGTCGTCGCTTTGTCTTCCAACATGACAACAACCTGAAACATACGTCGCTCCTGGTGAAGAACTACCTCCAGAAGACCAAAGTGAACATTATTGACTGCACAAAGCCCTGACTTGAATCCCATCAAAAATCTGTGGGGTGGACTGAAGACCAGGGTCCATGCCAGAAGACCATCAAATCTGGAGGAGCTTGAGAGATTTGCCAAAAAAGAATGGGCTGGGACTCCTCAGGAGATGTGTCAGAGACGTGTTACAAACTACAACAAACGACTGCATGCTGTTATCCAGCAAAAAGGATGAACAATTGACTATTAGCATCAGGAGGGCTAATAATTTTGACCCCTGGTAGTTTTTGGTTTTTGTGAAATAATTTTGTTTCTGTGTGCAAAGTAAAATAATGCAAGCATACAAAATAAAACTAGGATGTTAGGAAAAGCTGTGTTAAAGACTCCTTGATCTGGTTAACAACACTTGCAAAAATTTAAAAAAAACTTAAAATTTCATAGGAGGGCTAATAATTTTGTCCTCAAGTGTAATGTCCTGCAAATTACGATAAATAATTAAAAGGTTACAGGAAAAAAATTACCTAATAATTTAGAGAGAATTATTTTTTAAAAATATCATAAAACAATGGGAAAATGTCCAAAGTCAGAATTATTATAATTATTTAGGAAATTATGCTACAGATAGCATATAATTATATATACATATTATATATATTTATTAGTATTATTATTGTTGCATTTTTAATTTTAGCACTTTTTCTAAGGTAATTTCCTTTTTAAAGAAAAAACCTTTCTTTTCGTTTTTTGTGCTAATTTTCACTTTTGTTTTTGTAACTTTTTACCAACACCTTGCTATTAAATGGTCCATTTCCCATTAAGTAGCTCATTGCCTTTTCCCATGTTTTTAAAAAGGAATCAAACCAATTTACTCATGTTTCAAAAGGTTAAAGACATAATCACCCAGTTGAGGATCAAAAACACACCACTTGTTGACACTGAGAATCGAGATATGATCCAGTGCTTCATCAGACTCTTTGGTTTGTTTGCTTATTCTTTGATCTGAGATTTCGGGAGTCTGAATGTTTCAAGCTCTTTTTATTTTGGCAGAAGTCTTGATTGAACACACCTGCATTGAGCAGTGTGTTATGCATATTTTGTTAAATGAAGGTTGAAACACATCGAGTTCATTCTTGACTGTGGACACATCTGTTTGATAAATAATCTGAACTCAAGGTCCACTTTCTACCTCTGTCTGGAGCATTGAACCATATCTTATGGTTTTCTAATGCAAATGTTTCTGACAGAGCTCAACTCGTGGACACAAATGACCCTTGTAGCTGCTCAGACTTGGACTTGTGTTGGACATGACCTACAGTGACTTTAGTCCTGCCATGAGGAGTATGAGAGAAGACTGATGTCATTGTCTTTGAGCAGCAGAGAGAAAGACAGAGCATCAGCTCTCACCTTGAATCCCTCTCTCTCATAGCTCAGACTCAAGCAAGAAACCTCGGGCTTATCCTGGACTCTGTTTTAAATTTCCAAAGTCCCATCAAATCAATAACCTTATCTGCATACTACCATTAAAAACACAAGGAAATGCAAAGCAATCCTGAACAGGCTCACTCTGCATACCTTAATTCCTGCAGGTTAGATTACTGTGACAGTCTATTTGCAGGACTTTCAAAACAAGCTGTTCAACAACTTCAGCTTATTCAGAATGCTGCCGCGAAGGTCCTGGCAAAAGTTAGGAAATATGACCAAATTAATCCAGTTCTAAAATCCTTACATTGGCTGCCTGCCAGAGAATTGATTTTAGAGTATTAAAATGATTTTCAGTGTCTACAAAATATAGCTCCAACATACTTGCAACATATGAAAATTCTAGGACCCTCAGGACATCTGATGAATGTTGTTTTGTTTAGGGCTGCCCCTAACGATTATTTTTTTAGCGATTAATTTATTGATTATTTTTTCGATTAATAGATTAATCTATGGATTATTTTTTTAAATTGATTTAACTATTATTTTTTATTACTCGATTAATAGTCCAGCCTTAACTGGGCCATAAGTCATATTGCTGCCACCTGATATGAGTGCTGTATTTTCATATTTATAAGGACATATTCCACTCATTTATGAAGTTATACAAGCTCCTGCACAGCTGACAACCCCGTCCTGTAAATGTTTCAAAATAAAATGCATTGTATCAGCAACTGATGGCATTGTGTCCAGAGACACAAAGTCAGAGGGCTTTTGTTTTCAAAGGGAAGCAAGGAAGTTGAGGTGAAACAATTATCTTTGTATTTCCTCATCTCTGTGACAGAGACTTTAACTACAGTATAAAGTGGTATAGAGTCAGCAAACGCGACCGTCACGAGTAAAAAAACGGCGAGCCACCGTTTCTCTAGATGTGCTGCAGCTGACACGCAGCTCAGACGCGCCTGACAAGCGCTGCTCGGGCGAGCAGTGTGCACGCTCTTACTTGATACACGAGGGCCGAAGCAAAAAACAACACGCTCGGCACTGCTCAAGCTCTCATGACGCGCGCAAAGTGAAACGGTGCGACGCGTCAACGCACATTACGTGAATTGCGTTATCGATTACGTGGACGCGTCGCCCCAGCCCTAGTTTTGTTATCATGCAGCACAAACCTGGAATAACCTCCCAGATGAATACAAACCCCGACTCTGAACACTTACAAGTCAAAGCTAAAAATTACTCTGCCTTCTTCACCCGCTAATGACGGCAAACTTATGTTTAAACTGGATTTTCAATCAATTTAAATAATAATTTTATCTTTTCTCCTCATCTGCACTTTTGCTACTTTAACAGTGATTTTTATTTTAAAAAATTGTTAATCATTTAGTAATTAATTTTACTTATATCTTTTCTCTTTTAGTTTAAATGTGTTTCCTTTATTATATTCTTAAAATATGCTCCACAAATATAGCTGCCTTGCCTTGATCAAAGATGATTTTGTCACACTAAAAATGTTTATATTTCCAAAACACGGGCGCTAAAACATGTTATCATTTTAGTATATTTTTTACCTGGTATTGATAATGGTTTGAGCAAGTTTAATACATGCCAGCTTCCGATTTTTTACAGATTCCACAAAAGGCCTGGGTGAGCTGCAGATCAAACTGCCAATCTTCTGAAGAGTGGACGACCCACTTTATCTTCTTGGCCACAGCCAGCCAGCAGTATTATCATTCTCCCAGGATTTCACGCAAAAAAAATGTACCTGTGAATTTTATGCAACCTTGTAAATTTGTCCAATCACTGCAACTTTACCGCAACTTTGACTGTTTACAACAGGTCAAATCTCATTTCAATGTTGAGCTGCACACAGCTTATTGATTGGCTACGCCCCCCTCTCTCTGTTTATCACGAGACTGCTATACTGTGCCTGGGACACAGTCACACACACTGACAGGTATCACTGTTAGTATCACACGGCTACCGTTACCCAACATTTATCAACAGGTTTAATGACAGAGTCCAGCTGTTTTGCTGTCGATGTGCAGTGTTGGGACTGCTTAATAGCACGGTGTCCGATGTTCGTCGCTGTTGTGTTGACTCATGTCGGACAGAGAGAGCAGGAGGAGAGCAGCTTCCTTCAGCACTGCATTAAGCAGCAACAAGAACTGATCATCAGCAATCCACCGTTATCTCCCCACCAATCCACCCCCCACCATCACAGATGGAGTCTAACTCTCTGTGGGAATCACTGAATTCTCTTGATAATAAGCTCGGAATCTGAGACAGCATCATGACTATTTTTGCACTTTACACTTGCCCCTTCATTTTCATTGCAAAAAAAACACCCACAATTTTTATCAAAAGCTGCCATGAAGTCAGGCATTTCAGGCCCAACAATCACAAAAACAGCCTGTGAAATCCTGCAGGGACTGTATGTGTCCACTCTGAGAAGTTGACTGACCTTTGGCTTGCGACCTCGTTTGCCTTTAACCTTTTTCAGGGTTTTGATGGGTTTCTTGCTCTTTGAGCGTTCTTCCTGTTTCTCGGGGATGGATGCTTGGCTATCTGCTTTCACTCGGCCTCCCCTCTTCTTAGAGAGCAGCTCTGGGTGGATCCGAGGCAGAACTCCTCCATTTGATATGGTGACCCCCCGTAGGAGCTGTTGGAGAAAACATTTCCAAAATAGAGATTGACTACATACTGTCCTACAAAGAAACATAACACAACTTACAACTTAAGTCACATTCTCTTCAACAACCAGTGTCTGCTCTTATGCAAACAGATGTGGAATGACTGTGGTTTTTCCTAACTGAGGTGAACCAGTGTTGGGATGCTGCTTAAATGTTTGCTGCTACACACACCAGCTGCTATCAGCTGCAGCCTGAAACACTGCAGGGAGAAGACTTTCAAGCACATCATTATTTGAGGACAGCACCTTGTTCCTCATGTAACAATAATTACTGAATTATAATAATTTAAAATAGGGATCCACAATACTTGGTTTGTTGCCGATATGCCGATGTACAACAACTAATGTGAGCAATAACCAATATCAATATATCCACTTTTTTCCCACATAATTTTAGTGATCATCAAGACTCCTCCATATTGACATTAACATCATTTTCTGCATACTCTTATTATGATGGCCCATCAGCAGGTGGAGACATTAAATACAATGCTTTTCACTGTATGTAATATTCATTCATTGTGCAAAATAAGAAAAAGTACAGTGGCAGATTCTGATCACCATTTAGTGATTTAGTTCATTTTAAAGCTGATATTGGCTGGTACCGATGACATGCTGGTACAATCATGCATCCCTAATTCAAACCCAAACATCACTTGTTATGCATTGTTGCATTCGCTACAAAATTGTTAATGTCTTATCCATTTTTTTCATGTAGTTCAAAAATATCTGGACCTATCTGATATACTTCGAAACTGTGCTGTAGTTTAACATTCGGAGTGTGTGATCATAGCTCATCTCTACAACGTGTGAGTGTGTGTGTCTAGTGATGGAGCCACTGGTGCATCAGGCAGAGGAGACGGGGTTAAAGGTGCATCAGGTGACCTGATCCACTGGCAGCCTCAAATGCACACTAACATCTGTCTTCTTTACTTGGAGATCAGACTGGGTAGAGTCACTAATTTAATTGTCACTGTTCCATCAGTGAGTGAACAAACTATTTCACACTGTACTCATCAACAACATGATTTTATTTACAACTGACGGTGTGTTTGTGCTGTTTTATATCATGAGGTTATTGTCCTCACTGAACTTCTGAATGTGTATGTAGTGTTCTCTGGTCCATTTGCCCACACTAACTTTGAAGAAGCCTTCTATAATACTGCAGGTGTCACACATAAATAGTTTACTTTATCATGATGTTTACTTGCACATGACAGAAAGTATAATTCTATCAAACCATAACTGTTACCTGGTTGAGCTCCTCATCATTGGCCACAGCCAGCTTGATGTGCCTAGGAGTTATTCTGCCCTTCTTGTTGTCCCGTGCTGCATTTCCTGCCAGCTCCAAGATCTCAGCTTAGAGGAGAGAGAACACAGTGTGGAGGGTCACCATCAGACATATACCCCTTTCCCACCAAAATTAGCGTGTGCACATATGTTTTTTAAACATGGGTAAACCCGCTAAATATAAGCAACTGGCTCTATTCCCACTGCCACTGAACTCACACTGGAGAGCGAGTCGGCCTTTCTGTCAGCTGGTGTGTGTGTGTATGTATTTGTTGTTTTACTGGTGTGTCAGCGTGATGTCACAGACAGGCAGGAGAACAGGTCAACAGTAGACAGCAGCAGGAACAGAGGTCTGTGAAAAGTTCAGTGGTTTCTTCTCTTTCCATATCTCTTACTTATTCCGTCACTCTTTCAAAGTCAGTGTAGATGTATTTCGATCAATGTTTTAGCTGCTCAAGGACAAGGACAGTAATTAATGATACCACATCATTAAATCTTGCTGGTTAAAGAGCTGAAATTACCGCATTCACCTGGTTGTTGTGTTCCCATCAATGCCGATCGGAGCGGGGGGTGGTGATAAAAACCTGTGTCTATTGCATTTGACCTGGGTGTGAATGCCGATTGTACACATTCTCATTGCATTAAAAAGACAGATGTTAGCATTTTTTTGTGTAGTGGGAATCAGGCTTTACAGTGTGTGTTCTGTTATTATTTACTTTCTACTGTGTGACTCCCTGCCCATCAGGAGTAAGAATACAACAGTACAGAAAAGACAAAACTCTGCAACCAGCAGTGCTATGGACATACATGGTCCCCCGGGGCATAAAATGAGGTTTGGAAGAAGGTACGGGACACACCAGGCCAGCACTGAGGAGCTCAGGAAGAGCTTCTACCCTGAGGACACAAGGACTCTGAATGATGACCCTGTTTACAGCTAGAATCATATGCATAGGTTATTTGCTGTTTCAGACACTGAAGCTACAGTATGTATGTGGCTTGAATCATGTGATTTCCCTACCTGCCAGGTACTCGATGACTGCTGCCATGTAGACAGGCGCCCCCATGCCAATGCGGTATTTGTGTGTGCCGGTGCGCAGGTACCTCATCATCCTTCCCACGGGGAAGATGACCCCTGCCCGGGCTGAACGGGACAGCTTGGTGGCCTTCTTCTTTCCTCCTCTGGCGGACATTTTGCTCTGGACACAGACAACAACCACAGCCAGTCAATAACACAGTTTTAGAAAATAAAACAAGAATCATACATATTGAATCACAATGTATCAGGGGGATCTCTTTCCAGGAACAGTGTCTCTGTTATTTCTGGATAACCTACAGACCACACTAAAGACCTTTTCACAGGGATTATTTCTTCCTTATTTCTTTTTAGAAGTAGTACAACTGAAAACTTTAGATGCCTTTTTAAATTTAATTCCAGCTTTTAAAATCTGAGACAAATAAAACATTAACAGCACATCAGCATAGTTCATTTTGCAAATTTTCTAGCTATCATTTTGGTAATTAAAGTCCCCTGACCCTTTTATAATTGTGATATCTCAGTAAATACAACTGTACAGCAGTGAGAGCGCAAGCTCTAGAGTTTGTCAACAATGAAAGAAATTTAACTACTTTTCCATTAACTCATCCGCCTCAACAATTGATAAATGAATAAAAATAAATAATTAATGATAAATAGCAGTTAAGTGTGCATACATAGCCTAGGCCTTTGCCTTTACAAATGATTTGAGGGTGGATATAAGCATGTAAAGTGACTACAGAACAGAAGGTAGTACATACATAACTGTTGTAACCTTTAAAAACCTGGATAAACATCATTTTTCTTGTGCTGCCTTCAGACACCTCTCACAAGCTTAAGGGTGGGAATGAAAATAATTCTAAAATTAGTTTTGAGAGGGGGGTTATTAGAAAATTATCAAATCTAGGGAAAGATGTCTAGAAAAATATATTTATAATCATTATAATTATATAATCAAAATGTTGTTACAGAAAAAAATGCACTTTTTTGAGCCAACTTCCTATGTATTTCTTGTTTTCTAGTCCCCCCCCCCCCCCCTTTAAAAAAAATTCCTTTTTATTTTTCAACACCTTTTCAACTTTATACCAATTTCTTGCTAATCGGGGGTAATGTTTTGTTAAGTAGCTCATTGCCTTCTCTACATGTTTTTGAAAGAAATCTAACGAATTAGATCAATCAGATTTCGTTTTTAAACCTTTATTTACTATATCCAAATGTAGACAAATAAGTTAGAAATACTGAGTGTCAGACATGATAAAGTGAGTCAGGTATGAGCTGTGGTGGTAGGCAGACATCCTCCAGCTCACACTGTCACACAGCTGGCAGAGCGCGCGGGGGAATGTGAACAGTGGAACTCTACAGAGCTGAGAAAAAAACATACGTCACGTCCACTTTCTGTATCCGAGCTGCCGTAATGTAGGCCACCCGTTCTTTTTCCTACACACCATATATTGACCAAGGGTGTTAACGGAGGAAATGTTACCGTCCAACACGAGCTTTCCATGCAAACTATTCCCGGCAGTGAGCGGTGTGTCGGGCTGCGGCCTGCAGCTTCGAGCTCACACATCATCCACACATGCACTAAATAACACCGGAGCTCACCGTTGGCCTTAGAGGTGGAGGGATATGTTGTGTGCCGGCGTTGTTCGGCCAAAGAGCCGAATGGAAAAAGACGGGAATGTGACCGGGGCATGTCGGCTAACGTTACTGTACCGACCCCACCGTTACAGTCAAACAAGCAACACCCCTTCTACGTAGCTACGCAGACGTTAACATTGACTTTTCGGTTATTTAAATTGCAGAAAAGCCCGACACGGCAACACAAGCCTTAAAGGAGAGGTGTTTTTATTATTTAACACTGATTCAGCCGTGGAAAAAAATAAGCTAGCGGTTAATGTTAGCTACGCCAGGTTGGCTTCGTTTAGCTAAACCAAATTATTCAGCACACACTCCGCGAGGCATTTCGGCGTGTTATTTGATAATAGGGACATTAACCACAATGACCCGTTTCTACCAACAACCCCTAACAACCCCCCGCCCGCCCCTTCCCTTTCATGTAGCCTCCGACACCGTGCATGTGTGTAATCTCATCAGACATGGAAAGGAAAGCGTCCCCGTCAATCCGGATATGCGCCGAGGCAGGAAAATGAAAAACCCTCCAAGTTTCTACCTGTTTAGTCCGCGTTTCACGCGAATAAACGCGAGTCAGAGATGCTCCTGCACGGATCAGACTGATCCCCCCGGTGAAAGACGACGCGCTTTGTTTTGGTTCTGTTTATTTGCTGTCCTTGTGCGTAATCTATCTTCCAAGCTTAGAAAAAAAAAACACAGAGCAGGCAGGATCAGTGTAGACTGGTTGGAGGCTGGCTCTGTGCTACTGATGCTGCAAAGGGGAAAAATTCAGTAGAGAGAAGACGCCCCCCTGAACATGACTTCAAGAGGGACAGCGTAAAGGAAGGAGATTTCCTTCGCCTTAAATAATAGTGCTTAGATATAAAGCACTGTTATTTAAGGCAAGGCAAATCTTAATATAACCTAAATGAAAACAATCGGGGAGACAGGGGATGGTTGCAACACCTTTGCAATTCTCTCAGCAACTCAAAGATTTGAACTACACCAACCAAATTTTTATACATTAAACCTGCATCTGTCTGCCAACCAGTTAAACATGATCACATATTGTTCACAATGTGTATTTGAATGAAAGAAGTCAGATATTGTAACTGACCCCAACCCTGGGGACGGCTGCAACATCACACAGGTGGCAACACATTAAATATAAATTAAATTTCACACATTAACTGCATTTGTCTCAACAAGCATGGTATGCTGAAAATATGCACTGCTGTACAATGATATTGTAATATAGAGCTGTTTTTTGAAAATTGCATTTAATCGCAGAATTTCAACAGTTAATTGTTCCGCCCCTCACTTAGAAGCTAACATGACGGTTGGTGTCAGTGGATCTTTTAGGTCTTGTTTCAGGTGATACTAGTATCAAGCCTTTTGAAAACAGGGATGTCAGCCTATGATTTACATGATTTTTTTAAAAAAGAAACGTGATATGTACAGACCTTTATCACATCGTGATTAATGCATTAAAGCTGACAGCCCAAATTCTGATAATGTATTTATACAAAAATATCATCATATTATTTATTTGTTTAGTAATAAATAACAGTTATTGAGTTTTGTTTGTGGGGAATCCCTCTGTTAGTGACCCCTTCCTCAGTCTTTGAATAATGAAAACAAACAGTTACATTTCTACTTTTATTTTTTTATTTTTTTAGATTATTTACTCAGAATATGATAACTAATAATGGCTTACTATTTGATAATGGACTATTACAATAACAAAGTTATGTTTATGCAAAATAATGAAATAATTAATTATTGTATTAATTCCAATGATTATATAACTTACAGTGACATGTGCATGTATAAATGTAGCCTACACTGTAATGTTATCTTATTTAACATAAAAGACACCAGCTGACAATTTTATATTTTTAGATGAATTATCCTTTTATGCGATCACAATGACTTGTGCATGTTGGAAAACACTGTTGTGTGGTCTATTTTAGATGGCAGCTCAGCTTGGGGACCCCACCCTAACAGACATGACAGAACTTCATGTGCTAGCTAGACACACTGATCTGGACATACATGCTAACCATGCCGCTTACAAGTCAACAAAACAATGATAGAAAAAATCAGGACAGTATGAAAAAAATACTGCCCCTGAAAAAATTACTTTAATACCTCCAGAATATGTTTTTAAATAAATGCAGCTTCAAGTGTTGAGTAGCCTATGTCTTCTGTTTTATAGGTGGGGGAGAGGTTCTGACTGAGCACGCACAGTACGAATATCATCACTCTAGCATGTTTCTGATTGGAGAAATAACAGCTGTTGCAACTTTACCATGTTGTAACCATCTCAAATCTCCCCTAAACTTTCCAATAGATTCGCAGTTGTATCCAAAAATGACCTTTCCTTATTAAGGGAGTTATGCATTTTCTCCCACTACCCTAGGAAGCCTCAGTGAAATTTCTTGTAGCTCCAGGGAGGGTCATGATTTGAAATCACACAAACAAAAACTAAGTCACAACCCAGCACGCCCCCTTACTCTGATAAGTAAAGTACAGTTCCAAAGAGACACAGAAGTTTAAGTAGTTAGACAGGAACAAATGAGGAACAAAAGAGGAATTAACTGCCAGTGAACCATTTGTTAATTACTCTTCAAGTTATTTAGAGTAGCTAATGATTAGAAAATTATTATTAATTGAGAAATGAGGAATTAAACAAATTAAGATTAACAAATTAATTAGGAAATTAACAAATCAGAAGCGACTTCATAATTAATGCATGATAAATGAGTAAGAAACAAAAATTACAAAAGTTTTTTAAAATCACCAAAACATTTTAAAGGGGCCCTATTGTACTCATTTTCGGGATCATATTTGTATTTTGGGGGTTTACTAGAATAGATTTACATGCTCAAAAAACACATCAAGTTTCTCATTCTGCCCTCTGCTGCAGCACCTCTGTCTGAAACAGTCTGTCTGAGCTTATGTTCTATTCTATTTGTTACCTTGTGATGTCACATTGTTACAGAAGTAATTATTAAAACTCAAACAAGCTGTTTCAGGAGCAGTTTCTCCTGAGGGAGAGAGAGCTGCCTTTGGCTTGGACTTTGGGCTGTATTACTTGGAGACCTTTTACAAGCACAAAAATGCTAGTAATGTTAGGTTGAAAGAGAGGAGGGTTAAAGTGAGGTTAGGATTAGGATAAGGGCAAGGGTTTATAACGTAACATCTTGTTACTTTTAATGTAAATCACGTCACCATGTCTTACGAATAAAGTAAATGGTTAAGTTGATAAGTTTGGCTTCATATTTAGTCACTACAAGTGGCATTGTCACAGGATAAAACTTATGGTAATGTCAGTGGGTTTGTAAGGGGGTGTGTCAGTTGGTTTGTAAGGTGGCGTGTCAGTGGGTTTGTAAGGGGGCTTTTCAGTGGGTTTTTAAGGGGTGTGTCAGTGGGATTGTAAGGGGGCGTGTCAGGCGGAAAGTTGTAGTGGGTGGGTCCTGTCAGTCACAATGGGTTACCAAGAATGTGCCTTCATTGAAATAAAAATGTGATCGAAACAAAAATTTGCTAATTATTCTGAGAGAATCGTAAACAGAAGTGTGAGGAAACTGGGCCTAATATAGCAATATACAGCACAGTATGGCTTCCTCTGAGGATTGGAGTGACTGAATACAGTTGTGAAAAAATAGAATGACTTGGTAGTTTTTTAACATTTTCATTCTGCTAATTAGAATCCTGGATATGCCTTTGTTTGCATATGAGGCCCATCATGAACTTTAGTTTTTCCGAATGGAAGCGCTTGCTATTCATACACCTCTGGTGCCTCTTTACATTCAGGTTGACCAATAAAAACTCGAGGAGAGTTCTGTCTTCAGGTCATATAATCTCAATTGGTTAAACATAGATTTTATGTCACCACTTACAGCCTGCCATGCTGGCTGAAGTGCAGGAGCACAGCAATAAAAGAGGAACTAGAGTAGGGCCAGGGAAAAGCTGGTTGTTAAGTGCTTGACCTTGTTAGGAAAAGCAGTAATTAGAGACAATACAGTGTAACAGTGTTGTTATGTTCTACGAGGTGGTGAGGTAAATAGCAAGATTCTGAGAAATTTCTGAGAAATTTGGTCAGTACTGTGTTTGGCAATGTTGTATGCTTTGATTGTCTTATCTGCTTCCTCATTGTAAATGGCAGGTTTTTTTGCAACTGCTGTTCAGCCCCATGAAGTTGGGACATAAGTCAGTAGGTTGGCCTCTTAGAGCCAAACGGGAGATGAATGGGCTATCTGTCTATTTGTCTGTCTATTTGTCTGTCTATCTATCTGTCTATCTCGATCTATTTATCCACACTTACCGCAATGGTCCTTTTCTACATAGTTCCATAGCTTCTTAATCCAACTTTCATCTAGGCATCGACTTCTAATTTTTATAGCAAATGATATCTACTTGCCTCAATGTACACACTGTAGCTCAGTATAGGGGCTAGTTGTAGAGATGAATAGACACTATGGTGTGTCCTCTGGTCCAGACAGGAATGTAGGCCCTCTGAGTGCCCAGCAATTCTAGTGGTCAGTACTCCAGGTGCCCTCTCAGAGCCAAATAGGAGATGAACAGGTTTGACAGGAACTATGAAATGGAGATTGTTAGTCACAATGAGGATCTGAAGCTGTACATTGGAAAACACATCCAAAGGCACATTGTGTAGATGGTAAAAACATTGTTTGAACCTTTTGATAGGGTAAGTCTGCTTCACCAGTAGGCAGGTTTTCATTACAGATTTGTGCAAAAATGAAGTGATATTTTCGAAATGTCAATAAAACACAGTTGTGATATGACCGCATTTCTATTGAGTGATGTTCTGCGACTTCTCCTCTCGAGATAACATTCCAAGAAGCATTGTGATGGATGTTCAAAATGAACAAACACAGCCAATTAGGAAGCCATAATGGAAAGCAAGCCCGTTATATGTGTGAGCGACCACGTATAAGGGATTTCTGGGAGGTGATAGTTCATGATTTCACAAAGTAATTGTGGATTTTTTGAAATACCACCTCATGTAAGCGTAAAAACATTTTTATGAAAATGAGAGTTTTTTTAGAAACTGTCGTTTTTCCATCAGGCATTTTAACATTCACAATTTCAATTTGAGGGTTAATGGAAACCTGCCTAGTGAAAGCCTACCAAATGTAACCGCAGTTTCTATAGTATGTGGTCTCTATGGATTTGATGCTGCAGCATTCATTTAATGTGACCGACCTACCCTGTTCTCTGAGGATTCTGAAGATTATTTTGATGATTCATAAATGACAAATTTCTTTTGCACTGTCAACAATGCTGGTCAAAATGTTAAGATTTTTTGTCAGTATGGCAGTAGATCCTGGAAATATCCCTGACATCCACATTTCACTCTTGGCCCATTTCTTTCGTGACACAGAATGGTTACTGTACTAGAATATTTTTGTCTAGCTTACTAAGTACCATTGTGTATTAAACTGATATGACAATTTCAACAACACAGGGTTTCACATCGCGCATCGCATACACACTGCAATGGAAATTGTTACTGTGTTTTTATTAAATACAAAAAATTAACAGTAAATTAACTGCCGTACATCACAGTAAACAGAAACGTATGCAGCACTGTAATACAAAAATACACCAATACAAAAACAAGGAAAATAATGAAAAGTCTTCAAAATAAAGCTGAACTTCCACAGTAGAAACTCTACTTCTTGCTCCTGTCTGTCTGGCCACATATTTTCATCAATATCACACCTGATATTCTCCCTTGTGGTGCAATGGGGGAAAAATTGTCTTGCATACTGCTACCATCCCCTTCAATGATCTGCTGTGATATTGTCACAAGCAGCATCCATGGCAGCAAGCGGAGACCTTTGATTCTGAGCCTGATGCTCATATACCTTCCACCTCTATACAGAATAGAATCCAGCAATTGTATGAAGGAATGGAGAATATGGTGGAAGGAACGCCATCAGCATCCTTTGTTGGGTAAAAAACTATTCCCTGATGAGCACGCTGCAGTGGGAACTCACATTATCCCACACAACCATAAACTTTAGCAATTCCAGCCTTACCAAACCTCCCTCATGCTCAGGGATACGATCTCCAGTGAGGCTGTCCAAGTATGTCAAGAGTTTCTGGGTGTAATACGGGCAAATACTGGAATGTGTGCTCACACCATTATCTGATATTGTACTGTACATAGTAACATTGCCCCCATGTTGTCCTGGCACATCCTCCGTAACAGCCACATCTCCCTCACCAGTCTCATCCACAGACACAAAGATGTGAAGGATCTCACTTCCTCCCAGCTCCTTTATTCTCAACAATCAATTTTGTTTTCCTGTAGAATTAACAGTCACAGCAAATCACATAGAAATGTTTTGTGTTTGTCTTTGCAAGATCAAAATCCACCTTCACTGTAAACTGGTCATAATGATGCACAGTCCATAACACTGTACAATATACTAGGTGTAGTGCACACCACTGCTTCACCTGTTCATACTGGTACCACAGCTCCTTCACTCTGTCAGAGTTTCCCTCGAATGGTACCTTTTGGAGTTGCTCCATGGTCATCTGATGTCTGTTCAACACCCTAACTATTGTAGTAATGCTGACAGCATAGATATGTTGGAAGATGCCATTGTCCTCTAAGGTTGTACTCAGTGTGATAGCTTTATTTTCTACCACGCAGGTGCAGATCTCCTGCACCTGCATTAGGGTTGTCTTGCAATCCAAAATATTAGAATTCACAATTATATTATTACCATTATTTATTGTAATTAGTTTCACCTGACAGACAATTTAACAATTTGGCAGAGGTTCCAAGGGATCCATATTACTGTGATGTTATTCATGGTATATATTTTGACAGATGAATAAGTACAATTGTCAACAGTTTGCACAATAACCAAATGATGATGTCTTGCTGATCAAAACTGATTGTTGCTTTTCAGTAGAATAGTTGTACCCTCCAAAACATGTAGACATAGTTTCATTGTGTATGTGATCATATGCACAGCACTCCATAAATTTGCAAAGATGTGCTCAGGGATTTGCAATTTGTTGGAAGGAATGAGAAATCCAAATCTGCTGTGGAAAAGTGCCCATTGGTTTGGAGGTTTGCAAGTGTTGTGTTGAGAGTTTTCATTCCTACTTGAGAAATGAGCCAAAGCAATCGAGAAAAGCTGTTTTAGTGGCCTATTACCATAAATGCTTACAGGGTTCGTACAAAGTGCTTGAGGTGCTTGAAGTACTTAAATTCACCACTCAGAAATTTAAGTCCCAGAAGTGAAGCTATATAGCAGAATTTCAGGAGCAGGACCACACCTCAATCGCACCACCTCTTCCAGCTTAAATATCCTCCTAACCCAATCTTCCACTTTCGTTCTCGTTATTCTGCACAAGCGCGTACCGACACGCCACAGAGCTGTCGACTGCGATTGGCCCACTCACCTGTTCCATATTATGGATTCCATCTCTCTGTCCCCGTCGGATGACGACCTGTTCGGACAAAGCTGGGATGATTGCCCTCACCGTCTCCATCTGGCCAGTGGGATGCCGATCCCATCCACTCTCAGCAACCGCACCACTTCAGCCCCCAGTTGTACACCCGCAGCAACCTCGACAGTTCGCTCTCCTTGGGGCTTCTGGCACCGAGATGCCGGTGCCCCCAGCTGTACGACCTCGGCTACGGCACCGCAAAGTCTACCTCAGCGGCATTTCGTTTATCTCAAAACTCCTAACTGGTAGTCCTGGCCAGCTCATGGTCACCCCCAGATCACCTCACTGCTCAGAGGCCTCTCACGCCAAGAACCAGCTCAAAATCCTCGTAGACTCTCATTAACCACATATCTGCTGTCACGCTGCATCCAAACCATCCGCTCCGGATAGAGCATACCTCTCGTCAACCAAACTCTAGAGGCAATGTTCATTCTCGCCTTCTTTGGTTTCCTCAGATGCTCAGAATTCACTGCTTCGACCCTTCAATATGATCCACGTCGGCACGCCTGCCTTTCGGACCTTTTTTTTTGTCCAACGACACCATAGTTTATTATTTGAAAAGAACCAATACCAACCAATCTAGCCAACCCACTCCCATCTTCTACTTCAACATTCAATTAGTTCTAAACCCCTTCCTTATTCTCTCCAACTAGTTACATTTCCGGATGTCACAAAACAAATCCCAAGATGACCCTCTGTTTGCATCTGAATCCGGCCAGGTGGTTACCCGCTTCTGGTTCCACCAACAGTTCCGTCAGGTTCTATCATTGTCAGGCATCTCTCCCATGCATAACTCCAGATATTCTTTCAGAATCGGAGTCGCCACCTCGGCTTCCTGCAGTGGTATACTGGAACACTTTATTCAGATCATGGGCAGATGGTCCTCCCAAGCTTATCACCGTTACATCCGGTCCAACCTAAGAGATCTCAAATCGGCTTTGTCCTCTCTCATATAATGCACGCTTTTGGGGGTCTGTCGTGCCCGGGAGCCACGGTGGATTCCCACCGAAGCTTCCCCACACCGCACTCAACCATCCATCCCACAATAATTCAACATCAATATTTCTACCAAATATACATTTATGTCAATAAATTGTCAAAATGATTTCCTGTTAGGGTGTGGTCCTTGCTAGTGAAATACCTTGAAAATTAGACGTTTATTTATCTTGGTCCTTGAAAAAGTTTTTGAATATAATTCACATGATTAATTATTTTATGAAATGTATTAGAATAAGGTTTATAGCAAGAAGCAAAGAACGGCCATGACTGCAGTTATTTGATAATGCTGTATTTTGGCAATAAGTAAGCAGAAGTTAATTAATAGTAAACTGATTTTAGGCTCTGGTAGCATAGTTGCTCCATTTACAAATTTGCACAATTCATACTCATACTCATACTTAAAAGTTAAAAGGAGTGCTTAAGAAAGTATTTGAGAGGCCCTGAATTAGACTTGCCCCTGTGTACAAACCATGTACACACATTTTAAGGCTGTGACTTCAATAGTGTGCTCATTTATGAATAAATTGACAACAAAAACGATGTATCATTTGTTTGTAGTATTCCATCACAATGTTCAAAACTGTAAAAAAATCCCTCAACATTATTATCAGTGACCTCTTGCCTTAAATACACACATTTCAAGGTTGTGATTTCAATAGCTTGAAATCAATGAATATATTTACATCTATATATATTATAAATACGGCCTAGCTGCCAAGTGTAATGTACCCGCCATTTTTCAGGTGGCATGTGTTACAATGAAATAAACTTTTTTTAGCAAAATTTTCTGACTCCTTGCTTTTTATTACCAGCATTTACTTAAACTTTTACTTTCAATTCTTAAGTTCATTCATTCATTCATTCATTCATTCAGGTATTTTTCACATTTTTAAGATTAAAGGCACTCCAGCTGCCTCTCTTTTTCACATATAAATATTTAATGTTTTGTCAGAGAAGTATATTCTAGTCAGGGTGGAAAACCTCTGAAGCAGCATTTTCACATGAAGTGGGCAAGTGACTGTTTAACCTGCTCCTAAAACCTGACATCTCTTTGCCTTTAAAAGTGAATCAATATATTATCAAAAATTACAAGAAAAATTGAAAACATTGAAAAGGAACGTCACTAATGTGAGACCTTTTGTAAAATTATGCTGACTAGAAGTGATTATAGACAGTGCTGTGTGAGTACCTGCCACATTTTCTGTGCTGATGACCCATCAGCACCTAAACATGTGATAAACCATACTCTAAAATCAATTCAACAATACTGAATTTAATTTTGAAACTAATGACAATGATTTATGCATTACAAAAGGTAAAATCAAAGGAAATCTGTAGACATCCATCACAAAGATCAGTAATCACAGAGGACTGTACATATGAAGTTGGTTGTTGTGGACAGTGGAGTGTAGTTAAAACATTTCAGATGATTAACACTGCACATGGATACGGCTGTTTTAGTACTTTATGTAGTCCTGATTCTTTACTGCTGCTGTATTCATTTTCAGCAGCAGAGGTCAGCACAGGACTAACTGAAAGACTGTGTTGATCATTCTACTACAGCAGGCAAGACTTAAAACTGGGTTCAGTCTGCTGAGGGCCAGGGTCCCCATTTATAACAACTGTATGCACAAAAAAGAGCTTGTGCATACGCCACCTTCAAAGAATAAATTGGGATTTATTAAAACAAACAAACAAAAACCTACTGAAAATGTGGATGTGGAAATATGCTGAAATTTATGTAAACTGACCCCTGCGTATGCACAATTTGGAGACATTTTGGGAAACTGGCAACTGATGAACTGAAGCCAGAGTATAGAAATTAAATGTGAAAATAATCAATACACACACCATGATGTCTCTGAGCCATAACTTTTCTATGAGCACCTTTGATTATAAAAGATAGAAGTGAACTCAAATCTCAAATCAAACACTGCTCAGTATTTTATCAGTGCTGTCTCACCATCACATCCCCTGGAACTGCAGAGCAGAGGGCCGGACTGTATACTGCTGACACTCGTGCTCAGCTGTGGAGCGCACTGTGTGCAGCTGGATGTTGGCAGACTGTGGCAGGTGGCAGGATTCAGGAAAATTTGGGCTCACCTTTTTCCAGTATTAAGCATGAATTTACAGAGTACTTTTAACCTCGATCACATTTACTGATGAAGTCATCATCATTGGTTGTAGAAATCCAAGACAACATCAAAAAACATGAAGAAATCACAGTCAACAGCATCAACAGTTTTCAGTAATACGCATCTCCTGATACTGTGCACATATATCACCTAGTATAAGTAGGTATCAGATAGAGTTTGTGTGAAATTGCTGCTGGGAAGTCAGCTGTGCCGTCAGATGCACAGAACACATTGGAGACACCGCAAAGCCTGTCACACACTCTCAGCCCTGCCCCCTTCTCTGCCAGAATTTCCTGGATTTATCAATACATTCGCATTTCATCACATGGTGCTGTTCTGTCATTCATCTGCGTTGAAAGGTTTAGTCTGGTGCTGTATGATAACACTGCGAACGGCTCTGTCCCGTTGCGTTTTCACCTGACACCATCCACCAGTGTTTTATGCCAACACACTTTCACCCCGAACTCGTCACATGGTGCTGCTCTGTTAGGACATTCCATGTCAACCTGTGACGTGTAAGGTATCCTTGTGTGTCGTCTGTTTAGATTCGGATGATGTACTGTGATGTCAACAAATGCATGTGTGGTGGGATGAAGCAACATGGTCATTATGTTTACACAACAACACGGACTGTCACAGTGGTATCAGAGTCATGGATGATTAGCTTAAGGCAAAAGAGGCAAATAGTAAGGTGTAGAAAATGCCTTAACCTGGTCTTAATGCCTAAACCTAACCAAACCTTCATCATACCAGTGAAATATTGGAAAACAGGTTTATATTTAAAACTGACATTACTATCAGCTGTACACCATCAAAACTACCAAATGCTCATAAGTGTTATTTTGGACAACACAATTTGTTTTTTGATTTGAAGGACTTGTTGACTGTGATAGAGTACAGAGGAAATTTTTCTCACAAACCTCATATTATATTACATTACTGATAGTAAAAAAAGACCCATAAAGAGCAAAGGTACATACTTAAAACGCTGAGATAACAATTAGGACCAAAATGATATATTATATATAAATTCTTGGATTGTGGCAAAAAACATGTTTTATGAGGTCACCATCACTTTGAGCTTTGACCACCAGATTGTAATCAGTTTATTATTGAGTCCAAGTGGACTTTTGTGCCAAATTTGAGGAAATTCCCTTAAGGTCAGCTTTAGATATACATTTACAAGAATGAGACAGATGCAAGGGCACAATGACCTTGACCTTTAAATACTTAATTCTGAAAAGATCATTGTTGAGTCCAAGTGGATGTTTTTGTCAGATTTGAAATAATTCCCTTCAGGTCTTAATGAGATACTGCTTTAACAAGAATGAGACAAATGGAGGTCACTATGACCTTGACCCTTGACCACCTTGATCTAATCAGTTCATCCTTGAGTCCAATTGAACAAGAGTGCCAAATTTGATTTTTGTGTTCTTTATGTGTTCTTCAATTATTGCCTTCACAAGAATGACACAGACGAGGTCACAGAGACCTTCACCTTTGACCAAAATCTAATTAGTTCGTCCTTGAGTCCAAGTGGATGTTTGTGCTTAATTTAAAGACATTTTCTCCAAGGGCTCTTGAGATATCCAGTTCACAAGAATGGGCCGTACGTACGTACAAAAACAGAATGCCTCTGGCCTCAGCCATCGCCTACACAGAGGCATATTAACAGTTTAGATGTAGCTTTGACGAAAGTAGAGGGAGTTTCATCATTGGCAAACAATATTAGGAACAGGAGAAAACCCTGTCATGTTGCTGTGGATGGTAAACTGTAGTGAACTTAATGAAAAAACCAAGCATCATTTTTATTTCCATGGAGTTTTCCTAAAATATAAGAAACAAAATAAGTTTGATGAAATGGGGACACAAGTAACTACCTCATTCACAGACTGTATAAAATAATGGACACAGCTATCATGACCAAGCCTCAAGTTTGGTCACCGTCAAATAATGCCAGAATAGTGCCTAATAATAATTTTATGGCTGATAGTTTAGTGTTTGGTGAAAATTAGCTTGTGGATGCTAGCAGCAGCCAAGACCTGCTGCCATAGCAACAAGTAACAGCTGGGTAGGGACTGAGGCATATGAAGAGGGGGCAGGAACCAGTTACTTCCATCCATCCATCCATCCATTTTCTTCCGCTTATCCGGGGTCGGGTCGCGGGGGCAGCAGCCTAAGCAGGGAAACCCAGACTTCCCTCTCCCCGGCCACTTCATCCAGCTCCAGACCCGAGGCGTTCCCAGGCCAGCTGAGAGACGTAGTCTCTCCAGCGTGTCCTGGGTCTTCCCCGGGGCCTCCTACCGGTGGGACGTGCCCTGAACACCTCACCAGGGAGGCGTCCTGGGGGCATCCTAATTAGATGCCCGAGCCACCTCATCTGGCTCTTCTCAATGCGGAGGAGCAGCGGCTCTACTCCGAGCTCCTCCCGGATGACCGAGCTTCTCACCCTATCTCTAAGGGAGAGCCCAGCCACCCTACGGAGGAAACTCATTTCGGCCGCTTGTACCCGCGATCTAGTTCTTTCGGTCACTACCCAAAGCTCGTGACCATAGGTGAGGGTAGGAACGAAGATCGACTGGTAAATCGAGAGCTTTGCCTTTCGGCTCAGCTCCCTCTTCACCAAGACAGACCGGTGCAGAGTCCGCATTACTGCAGACGCCGCACCGATCCGCCTGTCGATCTCCCGTTCCATCCTTCCCTCACTCGTGAAGAAGACCCCGAGGTACTTAAACTCCTCCACTTGGGGCAGGACTTCATCCCCGATCCGGAGGGGGCACGCCACCCTTTTCCGGCTGAGAACCATGGTCTCGGATTTGGAGGTGCTGATTTTCATTCCAGCCGCTTCACACTCGGCTGCGAACCGATCCAGTGAGAGCTGAAGGTCGCGGCCCGATGAAGCCAACAGGACCACATCATCTGCAAAGAGCAGAGACCTAATCCTGAGGTCACCAAACCGGACCCCCTCAACACCCTGGCTGCGCCTAGAAATTCTGTCCATAAAAGTTATGAACAGAATCGGTGACAAAGGGCAGCCCTGGCGGAGTCCAACCCTCACCGGAAACGAGTTCGACTTACTTACTGCCGGCAATGCGGACCAAGCTCCGGCACCGGTCATACAGGGAACGGACAGCCCGTATCAGGGAGTCCGAAACCCCATATTCCCGGAGAACCCCCCACAGGACTCCCCGAGGGACACGGTCGAATGCCTTCTCCAAGTCCACAAAGCACATGTGGACTGGTTGGGCAAACTCCCAAGCACCCTCAAGGATCCTGCCAAGGGTCCAGAGCTGGTCCACAGTTCCACGACCGGGGCGAAAACCACATTGCTCCTCCTGAATCCGGGGTTCGACTATCCGGCGGACCCTCCTCTCTAGTACCCCCGAATAGACCTTACCAGGGAGGCTGAGGAGTGTGATCCCCCTGTAGTTGGAACACACCCTCCGGTCCCCCTTCTTGAAAAGAGGGACCACCACCCCAGTCTGCCAGTCCAAGGGCACTGCCCCCGATGTCCACGCAATGTTGCAGAGTCGTGTCAGCCACGACAGCCCCACAACATCCAGGGCCTTGAGGAACTCTGGGCGGACCTCGTCCACCCCCGGGGCCCTGCCACCGAGGAGCTTTTTGACCACCTCGGTAACCTCAGCCCCCAGAGATAGAGGAGCCCACCCCCGGGTCCCCAGGCCCTGCTTCCCCAACGGAAGGCGTGTCGGTGGGATTGAGGAGGTCTTCGAAGTATTTCCTTCCACCGATCCACAACGTCCCGAGTCGAGGTCAGCAGTGCCCCGTCGCCACCATACACAGTGTTGACGGAGCACTGCTTCCCCCTCCTGAGACGCCGGATGGTGGTCCAGAACCTCTTCGAAGCCGTCCGGAAGTCGTTTTCCATGGCCTCGCCGAACTCCTCCCATGCCCGGGTTTTCGCCTCGGCGACCGCCGCCGCCGCACTCCGCTTGGCCTGTCGGTACCTGTCTGCTGCCTCCGGAGTCCCACAGGCCAAGAAGGCCCGATAGGACTCCTTCTTCAGCTTGACGGCACCCCTTACCGCCGGTGTCCACCAGCGGGTTCGGGTGTTGCCGCCCCGACAGGCACCAACCACCTTACGGCCACAGCACCGGTCGTCCGCCTCAGCAATGGAGGCACGGAACACGGCCCACTCGGACTCAATGTCCCCAGCCTCCCCCGGGACATGGTCGAAGCTCTTCCGGAGGTGGGAGTTGAAGCTCCTTCTGACGGGAGACTCTGCCAGACGTTCCCAGCAGACCCTCACTATGCGTTTGGGTCTGCCAGGTCTGACCGGCGTCCTCCTCCCCCACCATCGGAGCCAACTCACCACCAGATGGTGATCGGTTGACAGCTCCGCCCCTCTCTTCACCCGAGTGTCCAAGACATACGGCCGCAAGTCCAACGATACGACTACAAAGTCGATCATTGAACTGCGGCCTAGGGTGTCCTGATGCCAAGTGCGCATATGGACACCCTTATGCTTGAACATGGTGTTCGTTATGGACAATCTGTGGCGAGCACAGAAGTCCAATAACAAAACACCACTCAGGTTCAGATCGGGGGGGCCATTCCTCCCGATCACGCCCCTCCAGGTCTCACTGTCGTTGCCAACGTGAGCGTTGAAGTCCCCCAGCAGAACGAGGGAGTCCCCAGAAGGAGCACTCTCCAGCACCCCCTCTAAGGACTCCAAAAAGGGTGGATACTCTGAACTGCTGTTTGGACCATAGGCACAAACAACAGTCAGGATCCGTCCCCCAACCCGAAGGCGGAGGGAGGCTACCCTCTCTCATTCACCGGCGTAAACTCCAACGTGCAGGCACCGAGCCGGGGGGCAATAAGTATTGCCACCCCTGCCCGGCGCCTCTCACCAGTGGCAACTCCAGAGTGGAAGAGAGTCCATCCCCTCTCAAGAAGACTGGTTCCGGAGCCCAAGCCATGCGTCGAGGTGAGGCCGACTATATCTAGTCGGAACTTCTCAACCTCGCGCACCAGCTCAGGCTCCTTCCCCACCAGAGAGGTGACATTCCACGTCCCCAGAGCTAGCTTCTGCAGCCGAGGATCGGACCGCCAAGGTCCCCGCCTTCGGCTGCCGCCCCCAGCTCACATTGCACCCGACCCCTACGGCCCCTCCTATGGGTGGTGAGCCCACGGGAAGGAGGTCCCATGTCACCTCTTCGGGCTGTGCCCGGCCGGGCCCCATGGGTAAAGGCCCGGCCACCAGGCGCTCGCCATCGAGCCCCACCCCCAGGCCTGGCTCCAGGGGGGGGGGGCCCCGGTGACCCGCGTCCGGGCGAGGGGAACTCTGGACCATCGGTTGATGTCATCATAGGGGTCTTGTGAGCTACGCTTTGTCTGGTCCCTCCCCTAGGACCTGTTTGCCATGGGTGACCCTACCAGGGGCATGAAGCCCCCGACAACTGAGCTCCTAGGATCACTGGGACACGCAAAACCCCTCCACCACGATAAGGTGGTAGCTCAGGGAGAGGGGAACCAGTTACTTTGTAAATATAAATTAGTTACATTGTATTTAGTGCAATAATAGGGTATAAATAGCACATAGTTTTACTTTGTGACATGTACAGTTTACTCTTTGAATTATTAGGGCTCGAGCACCGAACGATGCAAGGACCCTCTTGAAACTGAAGGAATTATGATTAGGGCCCGAGCACCGAATGGTGCGATGAATCTCTTGAAACTGAAGGAATTATTAATATTATTATTATTATTATCATTATTATTATTATTATTATTATTATTATTAGGGCCCAAGCACTGAACGGTGCGAGGACCCTCTTGAACATGAAGGAATTCTTCTTCTTCTTCTCATTATTTTTCTCTCAACTTTGCAGACTTATCAGGTCTGGTGAAAAATTTGACATTTTAATGGTCTCGCGCATGGGTGGGAGGAAATGTATCAGTTGCGCCCCCTAAAGATTTTCAACGAAGCAGCCACCGCAGCATGCTTTAACTAGGGCTGTGTAACTTTGGAGGCCTGTGCAACACCCCAGTACCTACAAAAAAGTCTCTTGGGGCCATACCGTAAAACCAACAGGAAGTCAGCCATTTTGATTTGAAGTTGTAATTTGGTGTATTTTTGGCCATTTTCAGGGGTTGTAATCTTGAGAACTTGTCCTAGAGCTTTCATCAGATTGACTTCAAATGCTATGTCTACCTTCATAAGACCTTTGACAGCAAAAGTTGTTCAAATCATGAGTTTTCATCACACCGTGTGATCTGTATGAGGCATCTAATTTGCATGTTCTGCCATGAACCAGGAAGTAAACAGGAAGTGGTATGTAACTCTGCTGTAAATGGTCTGATATGACCCAAACTTAACATGTTTGATAGAAGTCCCGTCTGTAACACATCTATATGACAATTTTAAGCAATAATGAGAGCGCCACCTATTGGCACAAGAAAGTCTTAAGTTCTACAGTAAGATGTCCAGCTCCTAGCAGGTTGACTCGATTGATCTCAAAATGGTCTCAAAAAATCTTTAAGATGTTGAGGATGCTTGAAATTGAATATTAAGATTTTTCATTGAAAGGAGTTACCAAAGTCGGGTGGACAATTTGGATGTTTCGACATGACATCAAAAACTGTTGTAACATCGCTCCAGATGTTCAGATCTTTACAAAATTTCACAGATTTGATAAGAGTCCAGGCCTGAAGACATCTGCAGTGCAATTTTGAATCTTACTCATAGCGCCACCTGTTGGTAGCAGGAAGTTACTTTTTTAACTCTTTTTTCCCTGTAGCAGGTTAACCTAATTGACCTCATATTCAATTAGAGTACTGTAAAGACCTTCATGATGCACAGAAAATACACTTTTGAGTTTTCATCAAACGCCATTGCCAAAGTTACGCATTATTCGCCGTAAAACTGGAAGCACTTTTTGAAAGGCAAGCCATGCACCAAAACTCACCAAACTTAGCACACACATCGGAAGTCCTAAAATGTGATATTTGATATATTTTTTTTGCACTGATGTGCGAAAATGGCTTTGTAGCGCCCGCTAGAGATTTCAATGAAGCAGCCCCTGCAGTACATTTCACCTAGAGCTACAAAACTTGGGAGGCATGTGTAACAGCCCAAGACCTACAAAAAAAGCCTCTTGGACCCATGCCCTAAACCCAACAGGAAATTGGCCATTTTGTATTGAATGTGCAATTTTGGCATATTTTTGGCCATTTTCAGGGCTTGCAATTTTTCGATCTTCTCCTACAGATTTCTTCCAATTGACTTCAGAATTTAGAAATCCTCTCAGAAGGCCTGGGAAATCAAAAGTTATTACATTTGTGAATTTTCGTCACATCGTGTGGTTGTTACTAGGCCAATCATTTCCATGTCTCACCATTAACCAGGAAGCACTTTATAACTCTGAGGGACATGGTCCAATCTTCACCAAACTTCAAGTTTGATGACTGTCTTGCCCTGAACACATCTACATGACAACAATTACCATTACTTTTAGCGCCCCCTACTGGCAACATGAAATGTCATGGAAATTACACGCTTTCTTCTTTGATGGAATGCTCCTACAGATTGTATACGACTGACTTCAAATCTGGTGACAAAACCTTTAAGACCTTAATGATGCCTCCCTCTGAACTATAGGTTTTCCATGAATGCTGTTCAGACCAGAAGAAGTTGTTGTAACTTCACTTTATATCGACCAATTGGCCCCAGATTTTACAGTTGTGGTCAGACTGCAGCCCTTAATGCATCAGCATGTCTTTTAATATGATACTCACTGAGCCACCTACTGTCAACAGGAAGGATGACTCACACCACAGCTATCCTTTGATTTTCATGAGGTTTACATGTTTTGTTTGACAAATGATGTAGACCAAGATGCCACAGATTTTGTGTGTCCAAAGAAAGTAATTCACCCTGTAAAATATCTCCCTCAAGGGTCCAAAGTCTTTACATACTTTTTCCAAGTTTCACTGAAATGGATGATTGCATCACTCAGAGTCCCTACAGTAGCCTTGACTTGCGTGGGGGTGCGAGGTCCCATTCATCGCTGCTTGCAGCTTTAATTTTTAATTAGTTTTCTATAAATGTACTAATCATCAGAATTTTAGACCCTTTGATGTATTGGAATAAATACATTATTTTGTAATTATAAGATTTGGATTTTTGTATGATTATGTGATTTATTTTTTTATTTATACGATACTGTGATTTTAATATGCTTTGATTTTTATTGAAATGGGCCTGATAATGGGCCAAGAAGAAGAAAAGAAAAGTAACTGAAACAACATGAAAAGTAACTGAGAGACAGCAAATAATGTTTTTTTTTCATTTGTTCTTTTACAATAAATTATTTCATTTTCAAAATATGTTTACCCTGAGTCTGATTCCTAACGGTAAAATAAATAAGTGAGTTATATAAAAACCACCTCCTGTACAGTTATCATGAATGACTAAATTAGCCGTAGAGGCCAAAAGGTTTTATTTTTGTTTGTTTTTTTTTTTAACGAGGCTGAAAACATTTTAATTTTTGTTGTCTTGCTTACAGAAGCAGCCTCAAGTTACAATGAGAGGAACTGCAGTTTTTGGCATGTAAATATTGATTTAATGAGCCTTATATTGGGGCTTGGTCTTATTTCACAATAAATGTCTTTATGTAGCATTTTTTGTTTAAAATAAAATTGATACCAAGTTTAATGTAAAGTAAGTAAAACACAAATTTAATAATTAAATTTCAACTCTTTTGAGAAAGAGCTAAAAAATATATAAAACAGCAGCAGAACTACATTATAAATCTCCTGACTGTGAAGCTTCAAACATTCCAAAGTTCTTCTTTGTTCCATTTACCCCCCCGCCCCCACCCCGATCGGCTTCCCCTAGGCAACGGCAGAAACAGATGTGCATCCTTAAATTACATACTATTCCTCTTTATTTTTTGACTTTTTGGGAGCTCAATCAGCACTGCTGTTCCTTCCGACTTAAAAATATCATCCAGATGATCTTCCAGCAGCTCACCGCAGATTGCCACACTGATGAAAATGCTGCAGTGAATGAGGTATAACTCTTGTAAAGCACAGTGCTGTAAATATAGCATAGGATACTCAGCTATGTCTTGTGTGTCATGATGATCCAGCGCTTATGTTCCAACATGCAGGTTCAGTCACTGATGAGATTTCTGCAGGATGCTGGATCCACTTCAATGACCTTAACCTACAGGATGTGATCGGTGAGTCAGACTGCTGGAGCAGCTTTTGCATGCTTCAGTATCCTCCTTCAAATGGCTTCCCCAGCCTCACTGCTGCTTCAGGGAGGGAGGAGGCCCCAGAGTCCCACAGCTGAGGGGACATGGACACTCTTAGTCAACATGCATGTGGATAGAGAAAACACCTGGATACAGACGCAGACCAAACAAACCCTGTGCCTTGTGTTGAAAAGACTGGACCACGTTCTCCTGCTCCTGCTGCAGCAGCACAAGTCGTGTGTGTTGTAGTGAGTGTGTGCAGGTGGCTGTTTCATTTGGTTTGAATTTTGATACAGCAATATGTTTTAGACAGTGACTCAGGATTGACAGGAGCCGGCCATTCGAGCAGTAGCTTACTGTATACAATGTGTGTTCTCACTGACTCACTCTGAGCATCAGGGAGACCACAGACGATACAATTATTCTCATATTCATAAAAAAAACCCAAAAACTATCAGGGCTTGGCAGACTGACGTGAACAAGAACATGATAAAGTATAGTGGAAAATACAGCTTGAGTACAGTCCAAATATGTAGCATTTCATTCACTCACTTAATGAAAACAATTTAGTAATATAGAGGCAGCCTGTTCTCATTCTTGTCAAATAGAGCCACTCCTCAGTGCTTTTGGTGTACAAGTGTGACGCCAAAAGCATCCTTCCCTGTCCAACCGTAATATGGCTGGACGGCTTCACATGAGAACCCGTTTGGATAGAACCAGCAGCATTATTGTGATACAATAATTGTAATTTCAGTCTCTTTGTTTTCTGCTGCATGAGACGCTCCACCTCCTGCATTTTCATCAAGATACCAGACCCTTTTGTGTTTTGAATAAAGATATCGAGACCTCTTAGCCCCCCACCAGAATACACAAACCAGCTGGATCCCCCAGGTGTGAAACACACCCTAGGGAGTCGGTGCTAGTCCCTGCAGCAGGAAAACACCCCTATGGGGGGTGTTCCTCAAGTTTAAATGTTTAGATATTTCTAGGCTTGTGGTCTTTTTTCACTCTGACTGCTCATGTGTTGATTGACCTTTTCTTTGCAAAGAAAATAAAAACCTTGTCGGCCAGCAGAAGTCTCTATTTCATTCTTCACCAGCAACTGAGAATTTCCACAACACCTGGTACATCCACATGCAACACACACAGACAGCGTCACTTGTGAACGCGGCTGGATGGAACAGGTCGCGTGCGCCTGAAACGCTAAAAGACAGCATAATAATGCTGCCGGTAACCATGTAAGACATGTAGCGCGACTGCAATTATAGGAGGGCGGATGGGTCCCACAATGGATAGGTTTGCCTCCTGTGTGTGTTTTTTTTCTACACATTACCACGTGCCTGTTTCCCTAAACCTAACCACTTGCGACTTTTTGCCTAATCCTTACCATCGTTACAGTCTGCGCTGTTGTGTAAACATAAGGATCATGCTGCTTCTTCCCACATTGTGCATTTGTTGACATCACGTTAACGGCATCACGGAGCATAAAAAGCTGATGCAAAAGAATATCTAAAATGTCATAAGTATACACAGAAGGTCCTGACAGAGCAGCGCCATGTGTAGAGTTGGGGTGAGAACGTGTTGGTAGAGGATGTTATGACAGTAGATTAATGGCAGTGGTCACAGAATGCTATGTTCAGATATGGCTGAATGGTATGTTTTCCACATACTTTTGACCATATAGTACACTTTTCTGTAGGCAAAGTGGATTGCAACATGATACAGATAGAATAACAGAAAAGGTGTCATGTGGGGCGAATTGTTTTCTCTTCAAGTCCAACACTTGACAAATAATGTGATCCTATCTCCCCTGATTATCTGCATGTATAATGCAGCCAGTGATAAAACAGAACAAGACAGCTACAGTGAGTCTGTACAGGTTTATCTACTGGCTCAGGGGATGCCTTGGATATCTGGCTAATCATTTAGCATGAAAATAAACTCCAACCTTGTGTTCGTTTAAGTCTGTATCCAAGCAACAGGCACATGAGTACACGAAGAATATGATCGTTTTGAAGGATGATATTTATTAGTGCAACATCCTGCTGTAGAGTGTTATTGTAGAGGATGTGCTATTTACTTAGCTTCAGGTCCTTTATTCCAAGTGGTACACACTAATGTGTATCTGGCCTCTGACAACAGATAAAATGAGTTTTATGACCAAATAATGACAGATGCAGACTCCTTAAAACATCTATCATTCAGCATTTTGGTATCATAAAGACCAAAAGAGAAATTAAATACAGATATTCCTTCAAAGTAAAAAGGAAGGAATCTGTTTCATCCCTGTTTTCACTTTGTACTAAACAATATGAAGAAGATGGTTGAACTATAAAGGTAGCTCTAAAGGCCTCATGCTTCAAACAAAATATGAAGGTTGCACCATGTGTCGCCCGAGCATGTCAAAGGCAAATTCTATATATCTCCTCTGATGGCAACACTGAGGTCAAGCAACAGGAGCACAGAACGTGCACCAGAGTCTGGAACCATCAATAAGTCATTTTTGACTCCAAGGAGAGCAGTTTCTGTGCTATGTAGCTTGCGAAAGCCAGATGGGATTTCTCAAGAATATTTTTGATGTTGAGTATTTGTAATAGTTGGTCCGGCACTACCTTGTCTAATACTATCAAGTAAAGTCAGTTTTACTTTTGAAAGCCTATTATCACTTTTGTCTTAGCTTATAGCATACATCACCAACAATGATGTATGCTATAAAGCATACATCATTGTTTAGATGTCACAACATCTCACATCAATAAAAACAATGACTACTACTACTACTAGAAATCTGAATATTTATAAGAGAAGTTTATGATAGTACATATGTTACATGCATATATTACAGTACATATATGTGTGACAATTTTAAATATATCAGTAATAATAGCAAAAGTGTGACTAATAATAATGTGAGTAGTAGCAGGCAGGACCACAGCATCAGTGCAGCCACGATCTAAGAAACTTACAAGACAAGGGAGTACAAATGCTCCAGAGGAGAAGCTGAGTTAGTGATATGCAGTAATAGGACATGAGCGTTTGCAGATGAGGAGAGAGAGAGAAGCAGCGAGAAGCTCAATGTATTGTAGGAAGTCCCCCTGCAGACCAGGCCTATATCAGCCTAACTAGGGGCTGGTCCAAGCAAGCCTAAGCCAGCTCTAACTATAAGCTTTATCAAAGAGGAAAGTCTTGCGTCTTTTCTTAAATGTGGAGACGATGTCTGCATCCCGGACCAAAACTGTAGGATGGTTCCACAAGAGGAGCCTGATAGCTGAAGGCTCTGGCTTGCGTCCAACTTTGGGATACTTCAGGAAGCAAAAGGAAATCCTGCATTCTTAGTGCTCTGGGAGGATAATAGGGAGCGTTGGGCTCTAAAAGATCTGACAGAGCCTGACCATTCAGAGCTTTGTAAGTAAGGAGAAGAGTTTTAAATTCAATTCTGGATCTTACAGGGAGTCATTGCAGAGAAGCTAGAGCAGGAGAAATTTTTTCTCGGTTCCCATCAGTACATGTGTTGTAGCATTCTGGACCAGCTGGAGAGTCTTTAGAGACTTTTGGGCCAGCCTGATGATAAGGTATTACAACAATCCAGCCTAGGAGTAAAAAAAAAAAAATTGGATTTGTTTTTCTGCATCTTTTTGAGAGAGAATTTTTGCAATATGCAGGTGAAAGAATGCAGTCCTTGAAGTTTGTTTTATATGAAAGTTAAAGGACAAATCTTGACCAGATATTACTCCGAGGTTCCTTACGGTGGTGCTGGATGCCAGGGCAATGCTATCTAGGGAATCTATATCTTTAGACAGAGCTTCTGAGGTGTTTAGAGCCAAGTACAATAACTCAAGTTTTGTCTGAATTTAACATCGGGAAACTGCAGCTCATCCGGGTTTTTATACTGATTTTAACCTCAGGAGATTTTAACAACTCCTGAGGACGGAGAGCTATTTATGATGGTCAGCAGTGCAGGGCAGATAGACTCGATTGTTCATATGAACAAATTTGCTGGGTTAACATCAGGGGGACTCAAGGAGTAATTCATAAGTGACGCAGTGTTCATTAGGTCCTTCCGTGATATTAACCTGAAACAATTCAACATTAAAGGAGGGCTGTACCTTACTTTACTTTATTGCTGTTCTTGCTGGATTCCTTCGTAAAATATGTCACAGAACTTAAATTTAATTTCCTGTACAATTCAACACACCCTTGCTTATCTCACCCTGGGAAAGTGACCCTGTTGGCCTGCTGGGCTGGACTTCCTACTGTCCTTTTTCCCACACCAGCTTGACATCTCCACACGTGACACAAAAGGAAAACGCTGCCTTTCCTCTCCTGTCTGTTTATGGACAAATAACATGATAGTTTGAGGGGTCACAGTGTTTATTTCAGTGTGTTTGTGC
This sequence comes from Plectropomus leopardus, assembly GCF_008729295.1. Classification (NCBI taxonomy): domain Eukaryota; kingdom Metazoa; phylum Chordata; class Actinopteri; order Perciformes; family Serranidae; genus Plectropomus; species Plectropomus leopardus. Next base: position 31,620,084 of record NC_056477.1, read on the forward strand.
TTTACTGTGTATGAATGTGACAAAGTGTTTGTCTCCTATCTGAGAGCTTCTGTAATTGGAGGATTTAGGCACTTTGTACAGCAAAGAACCCTCAGCCCAGATTAGAACAGGGAACTGTGACATGTGACAACCTACCTGACACTTGCTATTTCCTGTCATGGTTGGAGCTAATTTGTTGCTAACCCTCAGGTTTTGCATCAGTTATTGTATTGTGTCCTCACACATGGCTTCCCCTTTCTTTTTTTTGGGGTGGGGGTGGGGTTACTGTTGTTTAGTGGCATCATAGTGGGGGAAAAATTGGGACTGACTACCCAGGGCCCCACTGGGGAGGGGGCCCTTAATAGGCCTGAAATAAATATGATTTTTTATTTTCATCTTTTTTCTCTCTAAGTTATAAGTGCAATAAGTTAAATAAAATTGTCTGAATAAAGAAACAAACATTCAGAATTCCTTTCTGGAAAAAATGTTAAGTCTCTCTCAGAGGCCTCTCTCATCCCTACTAAATGCGCAAAAGTCCACGCTGGACTGATCTGTCAGCAGTCAGTCAAGCCTGAGAGTGAGTGATCTTGCAGGTTGCAGCACCATGTCTCCCCCCCAAAAAACGAAGTCAGAGTATCAAAAAAGGAAAGAAAGAAAGGAGAAACAAAGGAAACAAGCTGAGGGAAAACAACTTTTAACGACTTTCTTTCAAAAGAAAGGTGGGCAAGATTTACACAGTTTAAGAATGGTTTAAGCTAATACCAGCAATTTTGATTCAAGGCAGTCAGCCAGCAGGAGTCTATATTTGTGTGTTATATAGTCAGTCAACTTTGGAGTGATATTTAGCTAAGTTCCCAGTGAGCTAGCTTAACATATTTCAACGAATTCATTACAATCTCTAAAATTCATATGATATTACTGACTTTGCACAAGCTTTAAAAGCCTGCTAATGCCCTTCAAACACAGTGTATTTAATTTCAAGTAAGATAATTTCCATTAGTGTTAAAGAAGTAAACTAAGAACTGAGGGGAATAATTCCAATTTTAGGGTCATAGCATCAAGTCTGGCTGAATCTGATTGAAAGTAAACTCTAGTTTTTGGAGTTTTTTCACTTTGAGAGGTTATATTATACCAAATAAGCCCTTGTTATTCAACAAGTCACTTGGCTTCAAATAGTCTTGTTTAAAGAGGTGGGCAGTCTGAAGGGCAATGTTGTGCATGGTAGGCAGGTAAAAAGCATATGCTCATCCTGAATGAAACACTTCCAGTTACAGTTTAGAAATTGTAAAACTAATATTGATGTATAGCTTAGATTGGAGGCAGTTAACCAAAATAGCTTTAAGCATCTATTTTTGTATAATCCAAATAAACTGGTATTATAGCAACAACAATGTTATGTTACATCCACAATTTTGGCTAGCATAACATAACATTATGAATCACATGATCATCAGTTTCAGAAACAGAAAGTGAAGAAGTGGCAGGCCCCTAAACATCTGCTCATGTTTCTGAGGATGTGAGACAAGATGAGCTCATATTGTGGCAACTAAAAGTAATTTCCAGGCAATCATTTGTAGCAATCATTTTCTTTTGACTGAAAAGAAATTTGAAACAGGAACAACAATTATCCTGTTTTTACTGTATGTTAGGCTAAAAGCAGGAATATTCAGGAATAAATAAAGCAGGAATAAAGCTGAATATTCATCCTGTTTGCTTTCTTGTTTGTAGAGGGTTCAGTCCTAGCAGATAGGGAGCAACAGGACGTGCTAGAGGATGAAGGAAGTGAAGAGTATGAGGGTAGTAAGAATGATTAAGAGAGGACAGGTGAAGAAAGTGAAGGCAGTTCATTTTAGTATTTGCTAATGTGGTTATAACAATGGTGCAGGGTTGGCTTGGGCCGTGGTGATGGGGCCCAATGAGATATGTTTTCATGGGGCCCAGAATTCCTGGTGACGCCCCTTCCTATGTTTATCTTGGTGGATTTTCACACCACAAATTTCTACCAGTTGGATGGTGTACACAGAGGCACACCAAACAGCATAATCCAGCCAGGACTTGATGTACAATCTCCTGTCTTAGTAAGAGTGCTCTTGACCAGTCATAAAATTTTCTCTTGCCTAAGAGAAGAGCAACAATAAAAAAAATGCAGAAATCAATGGGTAATAAAAAAAATGAGGCCCATTGTCTTTCCTCACCCCTTCTCTGAGGGTATGCAATCTTCAGGTCTCCTTCACTCTCCTAACTTACAGATATGCCTTTACTTCCTCCATGATCACTTTAAGCCGTACTGCACAACTGTAATATCTGTGTATACAAACCAAGAGTGAAGTCACTTCTGAAATGACAATGTGAAAGTTACAACATCTGGCCAGCTCTACTGTAATGTCTGAAATGTCATGTGCTGACATTTATTGATGTAAAATAGCCCATATCCACTTACATTAATTCCTGCACAATTTCAATTCCTCTTCAGTTGTACCTTTTACATGACTGAAAGTGTCTACACATATTAAAGTGTGTCAGCAGTCCCATAAGCCAATTCAGTATGTTTGATCTTCCCAACATCCTGTGGCTTTGTGATATTCACCATAATTAATGTCAGGTGGAACCCATTTCGTGATCCAGCCTGTGTGACAAAGCCATCAGCAGCAGCATGTGGGATGGGCTCTGAGCGGTTTCCCAGAAGAGGAGCCCCTTGAAATGTCATTTCCCAAACCACACTCAGGTGGCACAGTTAGGAGGCAGCTGGAAAAGCTATCTGAGTGTTTACTTTCTGTCTGTTTGGCTGTCTTTTCCCATGCATTCATGACTCATGCTAGGTAATGATCATACCTTATTTTGGTTCACTTATGAAAGCCATCAAAGCACTTTTTCAGCCTGGGGTCAAAAGTTCTGAGGTGTCCTAAAAAGCAGTGGTGCACCCCCAGGTCCAACTCTTTACTACTGTATGTATTTCCATCCCATCACTTCAGCAGGAAATTCTACTCACATTTATTTTTTTCCCCTTTTGAAGTTCAGTGAAGTAGTGGATTTGAACATTCACAGAAACTTGTGTTCTTAGCTTTCAGAGGCAAACGGAGTTGTTTCTGGGTTTAAGTCTGGCTCTATGGGTTTGTGTGGTCCAAGAGGTAGGAAGGTTGTCAGCACAGACTATATTTGAAAGATTGATGACGCGTCCCCTCTGACCTAAAATGAAGCAAAAATATCCTGGATATGGCCGCTGCCATCTTGCGCTGGTAATGTCATTCAGAACCAGAGTCTATGCTCTAACAATATCCACAGTAGGGGAGTTCCTGCCAAAACACCTGTCCGACCAAGCAACGAGTGGATTGTGTCATGATTCCTGCATTCTCCTCCTTTCCTTCACTGCCAGTACTTTTCCACTCACCTCACTCTGCTCTGCTCTACCTGCTAACCACGCCCACTGCTGCAGCCTGCTCTCCCCTCAGCTGCAGCTCATCTCCAATCAGTGCAGTATTTAAGACTCTCCAGTTCACTCACTCTTTGCCAGATTGTTCCTCTGCCATGCATGACTTTCCAGCGTTCCTTTGCCAGATTTCCTGTTGCCGACTCAGCCTGTTCCCGACCAACCCTCCGTGCCTGCCACCCGGTGTACCTACCTGCCTTCTGTCCCTGACCACGTGCTTCGCTTCGGCGTTCCGCATCTCTGACGGCTTCACTGGCAAAGACCTCCCCGCTCGACCATGACGATCCTTCAGCCTGCTCCTCGACGGTACCGTTGCATCCTCGGACTGTTTCCTCGGCTACGGATCCCCTGCCTGTCCCCGACCACGACCCAGCGTTTTCCCCGACGACGTTTCCACACGTGTTGTCGGTTCCTCGAGCTACGGGGTTTCCTACTCTCCAGCCACAGTGAGTTCCAGCTTCGTGTCTTCACCTCGTGGGATTACCAGAGACATTAATTGGGTAATTCACCCGAAGAACGGACTGAACATTTGTGAGCTGATCTTTATTTGTGTTGGCGATAATAAAGCTTATTACCAACTGACTTTGAGTGTTGGCGTACTGCTTCTGGGTTCATACACACCCCGTTTCAGTACAATCTGGCCAACAATGGACCCAGCAGACCCTAGCACTCTGCAGTCTCGCTTAGCCCGTGTTGAGGGAATGCTCCAGCAACACGAGGCTCAGCTCTCCTCTAACGCGGCTGAGGCTCGCCATTCCGCCTCGGCGTTGGAGAGAGCCTTGACACTGCTGGCTAACCAGGTTCAACAGATGGCCACCTCGTTGACTCAACACGCTGTTCCTGGTTCGAACCCTGCTGCGACGGCCCCCAACTCGGCGCCACCTCCCAGTTCCGCACCCGAACCCCGGGTGGGGACACCGGAACGCTACGCTGGAGACCCAGAGGGCTGCAATCCGTTTTTGACGAACTGCTCCATCCTGTTCGCTCTTCAGCCACGTACCTTCGCCACCGAGGGAGCCAAAGTAGCCTTCGCTATCAATCATCTCACTGGCCGAGCACGATTATGGGGAACAGCGGAATGGGAGAGAGGTACACCAGCCTGCGGTTCATTTCAAGCCTTCGCCGATGAACTACGGAAAGTGTTTGGTCCCGTGTCCTTGGGTCCTGACGCCTCCGGGAGCCTACTGAGTCAACGCCAAGGAAGTCGGTCGGTCGCCGACTTCGCCATTGATTTCAGGACTCAGGCCCGGCAGAGTAACTGGAACTCGGCCGCCCAGTGCGATGCCTTCCTCAACGGGCTAGCACCTTACATCAAGGACGAACTGGTCTCTTTTGAGCTCCCTCATTCCCTCGATGGTCTCATCGAATTGACCACAAGATTGGACAGGCGGATTCAGGCGAGGAGGAAGGAGCAGCGTCTGGAGGGAGGGTCCCACCGGTTCCCAGGTCACCAGCGGGCTTCACCACCCCCGGCTACGCTCCAAGCGGACTCGAATCTGGGAGGGACGGAGCCTATGCAGGTTAGCCGCACCAGATTAACTGCTGAGGAGCGTGAGAGACGGCGTCGGGGGAGACTCTGCCTGTACTGTGGACAGGCTGGACATGTCGTTTCCGGCTGTCCAGTAAAAGGGGGGGCTCAGCAGTAGAAAGGGGCATACTGCTGAGCCGATCCCAGAACTCTGCTTCCAGTCTTCGCCCCTTGTTACACGTGCAGCTTCGGTTGGGTGAAAAGACTCACACCCTGGCCACGTTTATTGACTCTGGTGCCGACGTGAACCTGATCGACGAGGATCTGGCTCGTCAGCTGGGAGTAACCCTGGTCTCCCTGTCACGTCCTGTTCCGGCTAACGCCCTGGATGGTCATCTTCTGGGAACCGTGACCCATCAGACTACTCCCGTCTCCATGCTCCTGTCCGGCACCCATCTTGAGACCATCCAATTCCACGTCCTGAGGTCCCCAGAACTCCCTTTGATCCTCGGATACCCCTGGCTGCGTCGACACAATCCCCACATTGACTGGTCCACCGGTTCGATCGTGGCATGGAGTCCGTCTTGCCAGCAGACCTGTCTACAGTGGCAAGATTCGTCTAAGGGGGTCACCCGCTCATGCATCACTTCAGACCTCTCAGGGGTTCCCGCTGAGTACCGCGACTACGGGGAGGTGTTCAACAAGGCCAGGGCCACCTCCCTTCCGCCTCACCGCTCCTTCGACTGTGCCATTGACCTTCTTCCTGGAGCGGCCCCTCCCAAGGGTCGACTCTACTCCCTCTCCGCACCAGAGAGGGAGGCCATGGACACATACATCAGAGACTCCCTGGCCAGTGGTCTTATCCGGCCGTCCTCATCTCCTGCTGGGGCTGGGTTCTTCTTTGTGGGGAAGAAGGACGGATCCCTGCGGCCCTGTATTGATTATAGGGGGTTGAACGAAATTACTGTTAAGAATCGTTACCCCCTCCCTCTCATGGCATCTGCATTCGAGCTACTACAGGGGGCGACCATATTCACGAAGCTCGATCTACGTAACGCCTACCACTTGGTGCGCATCCGTGAGGGGGATGAATGGAAAACGGCCTTCAACACCCCTACTGGACACTACGAGTATCTGGTGATGCCTTTTGGACTCACCAATGCTCCTGCAGTCTTCCAGGCCCTGATTAATGACGTTCTGAGAGACCATCTAAACAAATTCGTGTTTGTCTATCTGGACGACATCCTGATTTTCTCCCGGTCCAGACAGGAACACGTCCATCATGTTCAGACTGTGTTACAGCTCCTCCTCAAGAACTCCCTGTATGTAAAGGCGGAGAAGTGTGTTTTCCACGCATCCTCAGTCTCCTTCCTGGGATACATCATCGGTCACAACAGTTTGAGGATGGATCCCGCCAAGGTCTCCGCCGTTACATCATGGCCATTACCTGATTCCCGTAAGCAGCTGCAGCGGTTCCTTGGGTTCGCCAATTTCTACAGGAGATTCATCCGGGGTTACAGCACGATGGCGGCACCTCTCACAGCCCTTACCTCCTCCAAGGTCCGGTTCCGCTGGTCCTCTGAAGCTGACAAAGCCTTCGAACACCTCAAGGGGCGCTTCAGCTCTGCTCCCATTCTCCTCATCCCCGATCCAGATGGGCAGTTCGTGGTGGAGGTCGACGCCTCGGATGTGGGAGTGGGAGCAATCCTCTCGCAACGCTCTGGTGAGGATGGGAAGTTGCACCCATGCGCTTTCTTCTCACGGCGACTGGTCCCAGCGGAGCGCAACTACGACATCGGCAACCGTGAACTCCTGGCGGTGAAGTTGGCGCTGGAGGAGTGGCGACACTGGTTGGAGGGTGCCAGGGTTCCATTTCTCGTTTGGACCGATCATAAGAACCTGGAATACATTCGCACGGCCAAGAGACTCAATTCTCGCCAGGCCCGCTGGGCCCTGTTCTTCGCCCGCTTCACCTTCACCCTCTCATACCGCCCGGGCTCCTGTAACGTCAAGCCTGACGCCCTTTCCCGCCAGTTCCTGAAGGAGGAGGAGGAGTCCTCTCCCCCTGACAGCATCCTTCCTGCCTCCCAACTCCTGGGATCCCTCACATGGGACATTGAGGAACGTATCCTGTCGGCCTTGGAACAACAGCCGGGTCCCAGTTCCTGCCCCCAGAACCGGTTGTTCGTCCCAGAGGGGTTCAGGTCGGAGGTGCTTCAGTGGGCCCATTCATCTCGCCTCACCTGTCATCCTGGTATCAACCGAACGAGAGAGGTCCTGCAACGACGGTTCTGGTGGCCCACATTGATCCCCGACACCAGAGACTTTGTGAACTCTTGTCCGGTCTGTACACAATGTAAGACCTCTCGCCAGTCTCCTGCTGGTCATCTGCACCCGCTTCCCGTTCCTCATCGCCCATGGTCCCACATCGCCCTGGACTTCGTCACCGGTCTGCCACTGTCAGGAGGTAACACCACGATCCTGACAGTGGTGGATCGGTTCAGCAAAATGGCGCACCTGGTGCCCTTACCCAAGCTTCCCTCTGCCAAGGAGACAGCGGGATTGCTCCTCCAGCATGTCATCCGACTGCACGGCATCCCTTCTGATGTGGTCTCCGATCGAGGGCCCCAGTTCGCCTCTGCATTCTGGAAGGAGTTCTGCCGTCTTTTGGGGGCATCCGCCAGCCTGTCCTCCGGGTACCACCCCCAATCCAACGGACAGACTGAGCGGATGAACCAGGAGATGGAGACGGCGCTGCGCTGCATGGCCTCGTCTCACCCCGCCTCCTGGTCATCGCAGCTCTTGTGGGTGGAATTTGCCCACAACACCCTTCAGAGCTCTGCCACGGGGCTCTCCCCCTTCCAGTGTGCGTATGGGTACCAGCCTCCTCTGTTTCCTGCCCAAGAGAGGGAGACGGCCTACCCCTCGGTGGAGGACTTTATTCGTCGTTGCCGCCAGACCTGGAACCGAGCCCGGACCACGTTGTTGCGGGCCGCGGGTCGCTACTCCTTGGCGGCTAATCAACGCCGATCCCAGGCTCCCCCCTACCAGGTGGGTCAACGGGTTTGGTTGGCCACCAAGGACCTTCCGCTGAGGGTGGACTCCCGCAAGCTGGCTCCTAAGTTCATCGGTCCGTTCCCCATTGAAAAGGTCATCAACCCGGTGGCTGTCCGTCTGACGCTACCCCGTGCCATGAGAATTCATCCCACGTTCCACGTCTCCAGGATCAAACCGGTCCGGGAGAGTCCTCTGCAGCCTGCCGCCCAGCCGCCTCCTCCACCTCGGATCATTGACGGGGCACCGGCTTACACGGTCCGTCGCCTCCTTCGGTCCAGGCGCCGCGGCAGGGGTCTCCAGTACCTCGTCGACTGGGAGGGGTACGGTCCGGAGGAACGGTCCTGGGTTCCGGCTCGACAGGTCCTGGATCGCCGCCTCATCGAGGACTTCCATAGGCGTCATCCGGATGAGCCGTCCCGTGCTGCTGTTGGTCGTGGGTCGTCCGTTCCTGCCCGTTCTCCGTTTCCTTCCCCTGGCCCTTCTGGTTTGGGGACCTGTTCCAAGGGTTCCGTGCCGCCGCCGGGGAGGGATCCTCCTGCTGACGATGACGACGGTGACGGTGATGACGACGGTGACGGTGATGACGACGGTGACGGTGACGATGACGACGATGACGATGACGTCGATGACGGGGCTTCGGCCATGTCCGAGGAGTTTTGACCCTCCTTCCGGGCCCCCGCCGCCCGCCCGGCTCCTGTGACTTTGGGTTTGGGACGTCGTGGGCCGTCCCTTGTCTGTCACATCTGTCAGATATGGTGGAAAATCCCCCTTTTTCTAGAACTGAATAACTCATTAACACCAAACGTATCTTAAAAACAATCACTTGAACAAACATCACAGTGATGAGAACTACCTTCAGTGTCCGAAACTTTGGTAAAAATATATTTAGTGTAAAAAAATATATTTAGCGTGTTTTTAGTTTGACCTATGTCCCATTCACTGACATGGAAGTGCAGGCTTTACCACCTATACAGTCGGCAGTTAGACACCAGGGGGTGATCCAGATTGAAATGAATTGAAACACTTTGGGGGAGCTGTCATGTGGTCCAGCTTCATGTACAGTCTGTGGTGGCTAGGTGTATGTCCACTATCGACAAGCCCTTCTCTGTCTCAGAGTGCTGAGGTGGAGCCACAATGGAGTTAACCAATAGCAAAGCCTTTTAGAGGGGCACGTACAAAATAGGACAACTGAGTTTCAACATTATACAGGCTAGGGCCAAAGGAGATTAGTGCTATATGACCATATGAACAATATACATTTAAATGAAATTTTCTGTTAGACTAGCTATGATTGCAATTAAGTCACCACCATCACAGCTGCAGTACTTTATGTCATCACTGCTGGGTGACTGATTTTTAGTGTAGTCTGCTACACTGACTCCTGGGCATAATAGCCACACGTTGCATACACAGCGTACAGCCAACGTTTGCACTAAACTGGACCCCTCAGTGATCACTTTAGTAGAGTTGAATCAGTCAGATTGGATGTGATGTAAATCACTGTTCTCACTGTTGCATCAGTTTATTCCGGGATGCTGAATTGATGTTGAACAACATGTAGCACTGTTGAGACGACCTGAGACCAGCTGAACACTAACCTAACTAATTGAGTTGGATCAGTGGTTTACGTTTAAATGCAGTACTAGCATTACAATAGCCTAAAACTTCAATTTATGAATAGTTTTGATTGGTTTGGTAGGCCTATTTCTGTCTCCCTCCTTAGTTGCTCTTCCTGAGGTTCCTGGGTTTCTTAGTTGCTACGAGGGTCCAAGAAGAGAGGGATGTCATATGCTGTGATGCCCTCTGAGGCAAATTGTGATTTTTGATTTTTTTTTATGAATAAAATTGAATTGAATAAGGTAATCCTTTGTTGTTGTTGCAAATGGCTTGTGTGTGTATTTTTTTTCTTATATAAATATATATATTTCCTGGATTTTTTGCTGTGTTTTCTGCTGCTGTGTTTCTGTCCTGTCAGAGGTTGGCTGTAGCTTCCTGCTGCTGCAGCTCCGAATGCACACCTGCTGCTCATTCCACACTCATCAGCTGCGGCTTAAAAACCTGCTCTCTCACTTCATGCTGCCAGATTGTTTCTGCTCATCATAGTGGGACTATTGGCTACCAGGATGACGTGGGCCCTACCAGGATGACATGATTCTTGACAGGTCAAGAAAAAGAACAACACAATATTTTTTGCAGTCTAGTGCATCAATAATATTATTCACCACTTTAACAGCAGCAGTTGTTGTGCTGTGTTTTTTCCTAAAGCCGGACTGATGCAGTGACACAGTATTATTTGTGTCTGAAAAATCTTTCAATTGTTCACTAACAAGCTTCTCAAGTACTTTTGTTAAAACACACAACTTAGAGATTGGCCTGTAGTTATTAATGACGGTGGGATCTCCTCCCTATAAAAAAGGAAGAACATATGCAGATTTCCACACTTCAGGAATCACGTTTTGAAAAATGGAAAGATAATAAATATGAGTCAGAGGTTCCGCAATAAATATAACAGCCAACTTTAAGAAGTAGAGATCAAGCCAAGTCAGGACCTGCAGATTTGTTTAAGTCCAGTTGTTTCAGGACTCTGTAAATCTCTGATAGAAGAAATAGAGTAAAATTAAAACCTTGAACCATGATAGTTTGGGGTGGTGAGGAAGGAGGCCTCTGCTCATTAGGCTGAGTTACATGTTAATGGGAGGACTCAAACAGGGAGCCAGATGAAACAAAATGTTCATTAAAACAATTAGGAATAGCAGATTTATCAGTTATAGTATGTGAGTCTTTCACAATGCAGGCTGGTAACTCATTAGTAACCACATTTACAAAAGAGGTTTTTATTGTTTTCCGGAATTTCTTGGGGTCATTCAAATTTGTAGTAGTTTTAGAGCGATAAAATTCTGATTTCACCTTTTTAACGATGGAGGCAAAAAGATTACGTAGCTGTCTAAACATCATCCAGTCAGTCTGGGATTTTGATTGTCTTGCCTTAGCCCAAGCAACATCCCTGTCTTTTAACAAATTGGACAGCTGAGGGGAAAACTAGGGATTGTCCCAACCTTTAACTCTGAATTTGCAAAATGGGGCATGTTTATTTATCATATCAGTAAGGACATTATGAAAATATTTCCAGGCTAATTCCACTTCATTAATATGATAGATTTTGTTCCAGTCGAAATTCCACACATCATGGAGGAACGCTTGCTCATAGAAATGTTTAAAATCACATTTAAAAATTATTCGTGATTTTGTTTTTGGGAGCCTACTTCATCTGACCGTTGCTATAACCAAGTGATCACTCAAATTGTTGGCAAAAATTCCAATGTCAAAGAATTTGTGGGCAGCATTTGTCAAAAATAAATCAAGAAAAGAGGACTTCTCTAGGTTTTTATTATTTGGACGGGTAGAGCTATTAATTAATTGTGTGGGATTAAAAGAGTTGCAGAGAGATTTAAATTTTTCCGAGACAGGGGACAACCAATCCAAGTTAAAATCTCCAGCAAGGAGAATCTCATTGAAATCTAAAGTTAATAAATGATTACTTAAAGATGATAGGGCCTCACGGCTTGCTGCGGGGATCTACAACACCCTACAACTGTAATATAATGGCCTTTATTAAGTTCTAGCTTAAGGGAAAAAAGTTCAAATTGCCTGCTGAGAGACACTGATAAAAGGGTAGAAGCATGAAATTTATTTTTCATATAAATAGCAACACCCCCGCCTTATCGGGAACGGTCACAATGAAAGGTATTGTAACCCCGAATTGCATTGTCTTTATCTGTGATGGATTTGTTTAGCTATGTTTCAGACAGAATAAGAATATCAGTGTCAGAAGATTTTACCCAGATTTTCAATAAATCCAATTTGGGAAGCAGACTTCTGACATTTAGATGAATAAAACTAAGACCAGACCTAGTTTTAAATTAACAGGGGTTTTCAAGCAGTTAAAACTATTAAAACTGGGACCCGGATTGGGTTGCATATTCCCTTAGAGAAGAAGCAATAAGACAATCACACATTTTCTTCTAGCTGAGGTTTGGGTTTCCAGAAAATACATAAGTATTTCTAGCACCTGATTTACTTGAACTATACAGGTGGATTGAGGACAGCCAGTCATAAGGATTAAACATTTTAACAAGATGGGGAACAGTCATGGGATCCACAAACATTTGTGTGGGCTCGTTTTGGAGACTCCTAAAAAATATTAAATTCCAGTTTTTGTCCTTCTGGAAAAATAAAAAAGAGGCACATTTTGGTCTTCACACCTTCAATGCACCTTGTGCTGACAGAGTACAGTTAAATAAAAGCAGAAGATGTGAAGAAAGAGACATGCTGAACGGCATGCTAGGAATATGGATGAAGTGAAGTCCAAGCCAGTGCAGAAAGAATCTGATCCGGGTTTCACATCCCCCTGAGTTGGAATAATGATGTTGCGTGAGGACACATGTAAACAGGACATCCCAGCTCAGCAAGGTGAACAGGCTCCATGGTCTGGACAGACAGAGCGATCCCAACGTTGTCCAGTCCTCCGGAATCAGTGAGAATGTAAGCCACGTTACATATGCAAATGCATTTAACGACCCGTGTCGTAAAGGGTGCTTACAGGAGACGCCACCAGGTCCAGCACGTATCTTGTGTATGGAACTGACAGCCAACACTTAGCCGGTATCAGGCTGACTACAGTTGGATTTACAGATCGGCACAGTGATCACAGCTAAAACCGATGCGAAGTGATAGTATTGCCAGAGTGACTCACAAAACAGCAGTAATTTGTCATAGAACGTCCGAACACTCACAACACTGAAACAATCATGCAGACAAAACGGACAGAGAAAGGCGTGCTGCGGCCATCTTGGATTTACTGCATACCTGTAAAAGTTGGAGAGGGGGACTTCAAAGGCTGGCACCACACTGTATGACAACACATGTGCCAGCAAGTAGACTGTCACCAGGATTGTCATGTGGTGTCCCCAGCCACGGCCCCCCTCAAGTGGAATCAGCCTCATTACTGCCTCCATGGAGGCTTGGGTGAGGCGGTAGTCGGAAAGTAGTTCGCTCTCCCCATTGAAGTACACCCTCAGGATGGGCATGTAGAGCATGAACCTAGTGAGAGGATATTCAGCTTAAAAAAGGGAGGAATGTAGGATTGTAGTCTGTTTCCGCATAGGCATGAAACAGTTAATGTATAGAGTAGACTGTGCATGTAGCTATTATGATCACTATTATTTGTGCAGGTATTATTTTATTCTGTAGGTATAGGACTTATAACCGCTGACTTTGTCAGTTTTGTTTACTCATTCAGAGCATTTTAATATTCCAATATTGAATAAAAAGATTTCCGCGTAATAAGATCTTTCAAGTAATCTAGTAATTGGTAGTTGACAATGTTGCGATGCAGTCGGGCTCTCCTGCATCTTGACTTTATGGCCCCCTGCTGGGGCTGATGCCATAAGGTTACGACTGTACACTCAGTTGCTGGGTTCATTTTCTCTCAACTCTTTTTCGCCTAAATGTATGTATATATATATATAACAGTGATGACTCTTTGCAAAATGTGAGCAACACACGGCATATGCACGAATGGGAGCTGTCTAGCTGCAGTGATCATGGTTCGGGCCCTGTCTGTTCCTATTGTGGTGATCTTTTGTTGAACAGGCCTCTGCCACAGAGAGAAACTGCTCTGCGAAGTTTTCAGCATAGTGCCTGGTGGTCGTCTTCTGCACAGTTAGGGTGAAAGTCTCAAGATGCCATTCCTTGTCAGTAACGTCAATAGTGTGTGCAGTCACACCAAGGTAATTTGTATTGCTATACAGTATATATATACTGTATATAGGGAACTCCCTCACCTCGGATAGCGCTACTGTGCAGACTCTGGCTCTCAATGACATCACCCTCATAGGGTGGCCATGCCTGTTTCTCAAATATTGTAACATCACTTCAGCATAGCGGGGGAAAGTGGGGGCATGTTGTCCATCTTTATACACAGTCTATGAGCGCAGCTAATAAGGATAGGGTAACCTGCATCAATCTAAATAATTCCACTGTGCTAGCAAACATGTTTATGGTCTTTAAAATCCTTTGCAACTGTTGTGCAGGATATAGACTGAACAGTGACATAGCAAGTGATAACTAAAGTTAGTTAGGCTGTGGGTTAGTGTTAGCATTTGCATCGCAACTACAGTTGCTGAAGTGAAGCTACCATGCAGACAGGACAAGACAGTTCCCAGAACTGCACAGCAGCTTCAGACATTCACAGTTGATCTACAGGTAATTCTGTGAAACTGATAATTTAATGTGACCCACCTGTCTGACACACATAGAGCAACCTCTGCATCTGTCTTCATACCTTTGAACTGTAGGAGGCCTTTCCACTGTTGAAAAGTCTGAAGAATGCTGCGGAACATGTACCAACAGGAACCAAGAAGAGAGATTATATTTTGCCTGTTTTAGTTGCTCATTTAAGAGAAGACTTAAGACTTTTGTCTTTGATATATATATATATAATTTCCAAATTTATTTTCAGTGTTAGGTTGAATGAATTGTTGGATTCCTTTACAATTATTATAGTATTTTAAATGTGTCTTGTTATTGTTTGCAAGAAGATTGTGAGCAGCTTCTCATTCAGAGGAGATACCTAGCCACAGCACAGAAAGATCTAAATACCCCTGCACACCAGCCAATCAGCAAGTCTCCAGGTAGGCATCTTGCCAGAAGATGATCGAGCAGTTTCTGGAGCAGGAGCCAAGCCATGTCTCAGGTTTTGGCCTCAGACAAAAAAAAGAAAGAAAAAGAAATATGCTGACCCTGCTACTGTCGCCCTGGCATCATTAGTGGATTCCAGGTTCAAGATAACATACATTTCTGCAGAGAAGGTGGAGGAAATCCATTGCAGAGCCATATTGGAGATGGAGCCTGAGGAGATGGTGCCTGACCAGGGCACAGCAGGGTCAGCGACTTCACAGCCTCACACAGCACCAAGAGTATCAGAGGCAGGGCCACTGCCACCAAAAAAGAAAACCCTTGTAGTGACTTTCATAAGTCAATAACATCCTCTACCACAGCAGCCATCACTAAGAGTGGATGAAAACATTTTTTTCTGCCTGCTTGCAGTGTGTTGGTGCTAATAGTGAATCAGACCCACTACAGTGGTGGAAGGACCACAAGGAAATGTTTCCAAAAAAATATTGAAAAAAAAATTATGTGCTTGCAACCAGTTCACCATCAGAATAGGTGTTTAGTATCAGCAGGAATGTGGCTGCATGTCACCAGGCATAACTCAAGCCAGAGGCTGTTGACAGACTTGTGTTTTCGGCACAAAACCTCAGGACAACTATTGGTATTGAATGATTACACACATGAAGACAAATACCTACACACAAATCATAAATACACACATGCTCCCACTCCTCCTGTGATGCGACTGTTATTGCTTTGCACAGTGGTTTCACATTCACAGCCTGGACTTCTGCTTCTGTGGTTCGCACACTATGCTATTTTTATTTTACCATTTATAAAATGATCTGTTGTTACAAATATGACTGTGCAGTAAAAGTGCACTTTAAGTTCAAGGATTCTTGTTGAATGCACTTTTTTGTTGCTTTGTGAAACGGGGTGTGTATGAACCCAGATGCAGTACGCCAACACTTAGAAACAGTTGGTAATAACCTTTATTAAAACCAACACAATAGAAGCTCAGCTCACAGATAGTCAATTCGTTCTTCGGGTGAATAACCCAAACAATGTCTCTGGGAATCCAACGAAGTGAAGACACGAAGCTGGAACCAACCGTGGCTGGAGAGCAGGAAACCCCGTAGCTCGATGAGCCGACAACACGTGTGGAAACGTTGTCGGGAATAGCGCTGGGCCGCAGTCGGGGACAGGCAGAGGATCCGTAGCCGAGAGAACAGTCCGAGAATGCAACGGTACCGTCGAGGAGCAGGCAGGAGGATCGTCGTGGTCGAGCGGGGAGGTCTTTGCCAGTGGAGTCGTCAGGTTTCCTGAACGCCGAAGCGAAGCACGTGGTCGGGGACAGAAGGCAGGTAGGTACACGGGGTGGCAGGCACAGAGAGCTGGTCGGGAACAGGCTGGGTCGGCAACAGGAGGTCTGGCAATAGAACGCTGGAGAGTCATGCATAGCAGAGGAACAATCTGGCAGTGAGTGAACGTGTTGGAGTGTCTTAAATACTGGACTGATTGATGATGAGCTGCAGCTGTGGGAGAGAGCAGGCTGCAGCAGTGGGCGTGGCTGGCAGGTAGAGCAGGTCAGAGTGAGGTGAATGGAAAAATACTGGCAGTGAAGGGGAGGAGGAGAATGCAGGAACCATGACACTTTGAGCTCTGGGTTTTTCAGGGGTTCTTCAGGGTTTTTGAGAACTAGGCCACAGTAGGTAGGCCTTCCATGCCATTAGTTGTTTTGATTTGTCAAAAGCTTATTTTAAGTAACTGCCTAGTTCAAAATACAAAGTTGATGTGATGTTCACCTTTTTGTTTGCAGGTTTTAAAAGGTACAATAGAAGAGACTACTCGAACCATCATATTGATGTCATTTTATGACTCACAGGGTTGATTTTAACATTTAAACAGTGATTAAGAGGAGATTTCAAAATATCGAAATTTATGAATAATAATTAACATATAAAAAATGTCACATATAAAAATATCACATTATTTTTTGTAGGCCATATTGCCCAGCCCCAGATGGGTATACCTAAGTGACTCAGGTGGTAGAGCAGGTTGGCCGCCAATTGGAGGACTGGCAATGTGATCCCCGGCTCCTCCAGTCAACATGTTTAAGTGTCCTTGGGCAACATACTGAGCCCCAAATTGCTCCTGATGGCTCTTCCATCAGTGTGTTAATGTGTGTGAATGTTTCAAAAGTGAGTAACAGGTGACACCTTGTACAATGGCTTTCGGCCACCAATTGGCAAATGTTTGTGTGAAGGGGTGAAATATGATATGTGGTGTGACAGTTCTTTGAGTGGTAGAACGTCTAGAAAAGTGATAATGCAAGTTCATTTACCTTTCGTAGGTCAAGACGCCTTTTAATTGTGTGAACGCCAACAAAAGCAGCACGACCAAACTGTATAATTGTGCAGTTCTTCATACTATGTGCTGACCAACTAGATGTTGGGGTTCACAATGACATTAAACCTGTCACTGGTTCATCTGTCATACTCATGAGATTTAAGAATGCCAACCATCATTTCTGGGCCCAGGAAAACAAAACCAACCTGCCTAAATAACTACCGCTCAATGGCACTCACCTTTGTAGTGATGGCACAGGAGCACCCCAGGGCTGTGTTTTGAGTTACCTGCTGTACTTTCTGTAAACAGAACTGTGTCATCGCTTTGATCTCCAACAACGTTATTAAGAAATAAAATAAAATAAAATGAAATAAGTACCTTGTTAAATTAGGGAAAATTGTGGTTTGGATTAAATTGACTATTTTGTTGACATTATGATCACAATGACAGATCTATTATTCAGGTCATGGAAGTATCATGGTCATGCTATACCAACAAACTATGTTGACTGTCAGTTATGAGAAAATGAACAGCTGCATCAAAGTCTGATTTTTTTGTTACTGAGCCAGCCATCCAACACAACTGCCTCCCTGTGCAGACTAAGCTCTGTAAAACATCCGTCTATGCCCCCGTCATATTTCCTATGGTCGCAAAAGGGCTTTTCCAGTTAAAAATGAACATATATAAGGGAGCACTTGTTTAACTTAAGTGTTTAATGCTGTTGTTCTCATTGTAGGGACTGTCTTGCCATCTCACTGAAATGACAGAGGCCATCTCAGAGGGGAAGATATAGAGCAGGAAGGGAAGTTTGTACAAACTGATCTACCATGTGGTCTAGGCCTGGACACATACTGTATATCAGGTATTTATAGCCACCAGGCTGAGCAATGCTGTCTGGCATACAAAAAACAAACTAACAAAAAAAAACTTCAGAAGACTTCCCAAGGACCCCAGGAATAGTACACCCAAATCCCCCTCTCATCTGCTCTTGGAGCCTCTTCAAGTATCCCCCAAAAACTCTCCCAAAGCAAAATAGAAGATGGAAGATGAAAGCAGTGCTGAACCATGTAACTGGCTTCAGGTTTCAGCCTGATGATCGTCTTGTGTTGGAATCGGTCCTGAGAGTTGTGACAAAGCCCGGGCCACCAACCTATCCCTGCTGCCAAGTCCTGCATTCCAGCAGGGTATTTTTAGTGCTGGCATTTTAACTTGGCAACACATTACATACCCGTACCATCTAGACTGTTTCCTGTTCCTGAACGTTTAGAAGCACACATCACCTCCCATTATAAAATGCACAGCTAAAAATACGCATATGTGTACTCTGTAAAAGTTATTTTACCCTACAAACATAGGATCAAGTATTGAATTTCACTGTTGAACAATGTCAACAGTAAGTTTTATAGAATATGCCAAAGAGCTTTGTCAGGTATCACACTCACAATATGAAATATCTTTAGACAAACACTTGTATAGCTTTTTCTAGTCATTTTTGACCACTCAAAGCACTTTCACACTAGTCACATTCACCCATTCACACACACATTCACACACTGGTGGCCAAAGCAAAGCACAGGGTACACGGCAAGGTGCCACCTGCTACTCAGTTTTATAACCATTTACACTTGTACACTGATGAAACAGCCATCAGGAGCAATGTGGGGTTCAGTATATTGCAAAAGGACACATCGACATATTGACTGGAGGAGCTGGGGATCAAATTGCCAACCTTCCGATTAGAGAACGAACCACTCTACCTCTGAGCCACAGCCGCTCCAAGAGCCACAAGCTGCATCAGCAAAACAAACACCTAGTCAGATTAAAATTCCAACGACGATTACACTATCAACACTTCAACAAATTCAACAAATCAGCCAGTTCATTTGCCACATACAAACTTGGAATCTTATTCATAACCTCAAGAAATAAATTATATGAAAATTACAAGTTTAAAAGGCGATAAATGAAAAACAGTTGGAGTGGAAATACAAAACACTACATAAATTTGCCTTTGGCTCCAAATTCATTACTTGGATAAGATTTCAATAGTTATACTCTCATGCCTCTGTAAGGGCTAATAACACTCAGTTGGGATGTTTCCTACTGTAATGTTCCATAGGACAGGGGCGTCCTTTAAGTGCTGTTATTAGCCCTCACTATAGATCCCCTTGCAATAGCAATTTGCTCCTACCCGGCAATTTTGCCGCTTTGCAGTGGATTTTGGTGTCGACATATTACGTTCTAGGTATCCTTCTGCATCTGATATTAATGTTCCAGGATGCTGCTACCATGACGCCAAGACAAGCATGTGATGGGATGATGCTGCACGTTGTCATGTTTAGGAAACAACAGCACATGGCATTCGATGCTGGGATGTCAACAAAAACACATGCTAGGATTAGTCAACACAGGTGTAGGAAAGAAAGAAAAAACATGTTTAGACGGAAAGCAAACATCAAAGTAACGCATAAAAGTCCAGGGTATGTTGGACCCATTTTCACGGCCCCTCCCGCGTGCCCTATAGGTGCCCTTTTGTTTCTTATGTTACATTGTTACGTGCAGCATTTCAGTCAGACGCTGATAGTATGAGTTTTCTGTCATGACTTCTGAAGGATGGAGACACCTGTCAAAGCTTTAATCAGCACACGTTTAATATGAGTAAAAGTATAAGTATACAATTATGATTACAATTACAACGAACACAAGTATAATAAACAAGTACAACATAAATGAAGATGAGTACAAAGACAAACTAAAACAAAGACTACAAATGAGGACAAGCACAACGAAGACAAGCGCTCGGGTCAGCTCAGACAGAGACAAGACTAAACGCAGACTAACTGACAGAACATAGAAAGCTGGCTGACACAGATCACTTAAAAAGGCAGTAGGATTTATACAATATTGTGATGTAGATGGTAGGTATCAATGACTAATATGTCAGGTACTAGACTTCTTCTGAGGAATGAGGCATGTATTTGTGGTGCTATATTTGCTGGCACTGGTCCAGCTCAGGTATCCATGGTCAACTTGCAGGCACTAAGACTTTACTATATATGGGTAGGTCTTTACTTGAGGTAGACATAGAGTCTCGAACTAACTATGGAGGATGCATAATCCTAAAAATACATACTAACAGATGCTTTCCTGATGCATTTCATGCGAGTGCAGCAGGTACCATCTGGCCATCCACCAGTGTATAATAACACCCTTTCACCTCCTTTTGTCATGTATGGTATAAACTCAGTCTTGGAGAAAGCAAATTCATGCTTTAATTAATTGTAATGAATTTAATTCCCTGTACATAACTTGCCATTTAAAACTGGTGACAGCAGTTTTATTAATCTTGGAGTACAAGGTACAAGATAGATTTACTGTCATTTTTTTAAACGTGGTTTAAGAAGAAATTAAATTAAAGTTGATCCTTAATCCTGCTACATCTTTTAGGCATCAAAGGAAGGGCTGAGTACACTCACAGCCTGGGGAAAGAAGCTGCTCCGTAGTCTGGTGGTTCTGCAGTAGATACACACCTAACTTCACGGAGGTCACTGATGCTCTGTAAATGGGAACCACTGATGTTTCGGACAGTTTTAATCAAACGCTTTAGAGTCTTCCTGTCCTGGGCCGTGCACAAACCATGTCAGTTTGTGATGTTTCCAGTCAGTATGCTTTCTGTTGCTCCTGCTCAAAAAAGACTTCTTTTCTAAGTTAAGTAAGTATTTGACTTTAGGATTAAATAACTACATAAATACAGGAAATAGTCTCATATTGAACAACCTATCAAACAAAATGACAAAAAGATCTCAAACAAACAAACAAACAAACAAACAAACATAAAAAAACAAACGAAAAACGTTCTTCAGTTCTGGAGATTCTGTTGCCTGGAAACCAGACCTTTTACTTGCTCTCCAGGTGTGTCTGGTCCCCTCCACTTTGGACACATTTCAAGAAACTTGAGATCTGCTGGGCCACAAGTATTTATCTAATATGGGTCATGTTTAAGGCAAAGACCATAAAGACAACCAAGATGACTTGAGCTCATTTGGAACTTTTTGTTAAAGCTGCTATCGTATAATTTCATTTCTATTCAGTTCAATTAAGTTTTATTTATAAAGCTCATTATCACAAATCACAATTTACAGCATACAACATCCCTCTCTCTCCTTGGACCCTCAAAGCAGATAAAGAAAGTTTATTATTTGACCTTAAAAGACACCTGGGTGCAGCGGATGCTGATTGGTGCACTGGGCTCCACAATGGCGTCCTCTGCCTCCCTCCTCACAGCAATCAAGAGATGCAGCACAGGTGTGTGGGGTGCACGTGCTGAGAGGAAAACAAAGAAGTGGGAAGCACTCTTTTAAGCACTCTGCACCTGATGCCTGAAACTTACTGCAGAAAACGTTGAATTTAAAGGAACTCATCACCCTTGGAACTTTTAAAAACTGTATGAGAGACTTTGAAGCAGCTACATATCGCGCTCGTTCTTGTTTTAATGTATTCTGAGTCTTAACTAGTAAGTATCTTATTTGTTTTGTTGTGTCACTTGGTGTTGTTTATCTTTAATTGTTGCAACTTTTATATTCCTTAGGCTGCTGTCTTGGTCAGGCTTCCCTTGAAAAAGAGGTCATTGTATCTCAAAGGGACCGACCTGGTTAAATAAAGGCTAAATAAAAATAAAAAAAGATGCTGTAGTAGACTGAAGCAGCACAGACTTGGTCTGTATCAATGACACTGACAGGGGGAAAGAGAGGACGCCAGCCTACAGTGGGTCAGGACGGTGGACAGCTTGCGTATACAGGCTCAACGCACATGGATGCCGTCAAAGCAGGCTGTTGTATGAGAGGGACATGCTTTGTGGGAAAGCAGAGGGGTAAATGCACGCTTTACCCCTCCTTCAGTTAGTCCCTCTCTTATATTTTGATGGTTGAAAAAATGTTAGGAGCGGCCCAGTGCTATTGACGCCATCAGAGATTGACAAAAACTAAAAAAAATTACTAATTAAGGAAAGAGTCTCCTTTTTTGCGTGTGTTTTTTTTCCAGTTTACATTGGTTTGGTATTGATTTATTTGCATGATTATCTGATTTGTTTGGTTGCAGTGTTTAGTTGTTAGATTACTCTTTCTTTCCTTTACTTCATCAGTATTCGACTGAAATACTTCCCTTAGCTAGATTTACTTTATTGGTGTGAATATTTGTTTCGTTTTGTTTGAATTTAGTAAACAAATTATTTTATTATTAATATATAATTTTTTTGGCTCACTCTGTTTCATTAAAGTTCATGTTATAATATGTGAACACCTGATGTAAAGAGGAGGCAGAAACACACAAGTCACTGATTTGGGTTTTACACTGTACTGACTATCTGAAGACACCACGTGTTAGAGGAACTAAGGACTATCCCTGTGCTTACATTACAAGGCTGACATGCCTATTCTCTGTTCGGGGAACACTGGACTCTATACTGGGGAATTTTATTTGGTCTGAGTACCTGAGCTCATTTTTTTTTTCTTGTTTTATTTGTAACTTACCCCACTGTCTGCTTGCTGTTTTGGGTCAGCACAACTCACCAGTAGATTTTATCTGTTTTTATCGGATTTTAAATTCTAAAGTCTCACTATACCCTTGACAGCTTTCTACCACATTATACTCTGGAAAACTTCTAGACATGACTCAAATAGTGCCCTGATAGCCTCAATTGTACAACCATATACTCTGCAGGATTTTCCCTAAAAAACAATGTCTATGCATTGTTTTTTCATACAGAAATTATCCCTTTCAGTCATCACTTCTGACCCACTCTCAGTGCGTGAGAGTTATTTATCAGTTATTTTGTTAATTTTTCCTTCTTCTTCCTTTCATTCTTCCTTTTTTTTCTGTGTTTGAGACATGGGTAGACATGGACCTCAACAATGTTCAATTGAGATCAAGCAGGTGCTAGGCCATAACAGGCAGACATCCAAGACACACAGCACTGAAAAAAACGCAAATATAGCGGGGTGAAATGCCATATCAGGTTTGAAACCAGACCATTCTCATTCCGAACTTGTAAAATACAGCGGCTTAGACAGCACTTTTGGGATAAGACTGCGACACAAAAGCCACCTTTCGTGTCCGTATGAAGCAACACTGGATGGCATCAGGTGAGAATGCAGCTGGACAGAACTGGTCCGTGTGTTATTACATGCTGCCAAGTGGCCAGATGGCCAGATGGCACCTGCCACATCCACATGAAACACAGCAGGACAGCGTCAGGTAATATGAGAAGGGGTTGGTGGATTGAGCCAAAGAAAAACAGACTTTCATGCAGGAGTCTGGTGTTCACGTCCTTTCTCAATGTGATGTTTTTTTTCTACACCTTACAATGAGCCTCCCTCTCCTAATCCCAATCATCTGGGCCAGCACGTATGTTTGTTTACATCCTGGCGTGGCCCAAACACAACCACTGCTGCATCATCCCACCATGTGCTTGTGTTGACATCAGGCTAGAGGCATCCCGGAACGTAAAGAGCAGATGTAGAAGAATGCCTAAACTGTAATATTTAGACGTGGAAGTCCAGCGCATAGCGGCAACATGTGACGACTTGAGATGAGAACATGTTGAAAATGCCAAACCCGGTGAATCTGGGGTTGGATTTTACTTTACCAACAGTAATAGACAATCTTGCATAGTCTACCTAATCTACCTTAATAGGTAGCTGCCATTGCAATGCTGAGAGGCTTTCGATTGTCTGGAGTGGAGCTATCTATGGGCGATTTTCCAACATATGGGCTTTATTTCAGACTTTGTGTCTATGATCAAGCTACTGTACAATAACCCCTCAGCAGTAGTGATTATAAGCAATATTTGTTCTTCCAGATTCTCAATTTCCAGATCCTCTCGTCAGGGCTGCCATCTAGCTCAATTATTGTTTGCTCTTTCGTTGAGCCCTTGGCACTGGCTATTCGTCAGTCAGAGGTCCTGGAGCCAATAACTATTTGTAATACACCACATTACATTTCCTTCCTTCTGTTGAACTGCACCACACTAATCCCGTTGCCTCTCCGGAGCATTCCTGCTCCCTTGTTTCCTAGTTTTCCCTGATCCTGGCCGCAACCTTGGCTGTGACTGATCGTTGTGATATCTGTGCTGGCGCTGTGACCCTGCCTTTGGTTGTGATCGTGCTGTGGCTGCACTGATACTATACTCCCTGCTCGCCCTGATTGTGGTCTTGGTCCTGGTTGCGCCGATGCTGTGATCATGCCTTTGGACACCTCCCTATCAATATACCCATGAGACTCTTATCAACACCCACAATATCTTCATAGAGTTCATTTAATAATTTCACACCTATTGTTATTGTAATATGACATGCGTCTGTTTCCATTATTGCTGTGCCTCTCTCCCCTCCCTCCCCCTCTCCTCCCCTCTCTCCCTTTCCCCTTTGCCACGATTGTATTTCATTTATTATTTACATCTATTGCACGTCCGTCCATCCTGAAAGAGGGATCCCTCATCATCCTCTGCTGCTCTTCCTGAAGATCCCCCCCCGTTACAGGGGTTCTTTTTCGGGAGTTTTTCCTAAGGGCAGAGGGATGTCGTAAACTGTACAGCCCACTGAGGCAAACCATGTTTTGTGATAATGGGCTCTATAAATAGTCAAGTCAAGTCAATTTTATTTATTTTATTTATTTTATTTAAGTAACCCTGCATTTTCAGAGCACAGTGATCTTGAGGTTTGGTAAGGAACTATGAGCTGTGAGACATAGGATGGAGCCTGACCATTTAGAGCTTTGTAAGTGAGGAGGAGGATTTTAAATTCAATCCTGGATTTCACAGGGAGCCAGTGCAGAGAAGCTAAAACAGGAGAAATATTATCCCTTTTCTTGCTTCCCGTTAGAACACGAGCAGCAGCGTTCTGCACCAAGTGGAGAGGCCTAAGAGATTTGTTGGGGCAATCAAATAATAGTGTCAGAACCGGTGACTGGACCCAAAAGCAACACACAAGCTGAACAGAGTCTTTCAGAGACTTTATTCACAAAAGCAACCAGAATCACAGTCTCAACAATGTCCAAACAGAAGAATGTCCACTTCTGAGATTCTCCGAGCCGATCCTCAGAATGGGCCGAACCCATGACACGGTTCGGGCAGGGGACCCACCGGGAGAGCAGAGCGGGTGAGTCAATCCGCACAGAAGAATTTACTTCAGCAATGGCGGAACTCTCTGGAGAGCAGGCTCACTGAGTACCTTTTCTTCTCAGGGAGCAGGAAGGTGGAAGGCGCAAGGCGCAGATCAAACTCGGTGTCGAGAATCAGAAGGTCGGATTACCGGGGCAGAGACAGAGCAGGTTAGTCAGGGACGGACAGACAGACAGGCAGGCGGGCAGGCAGGTGTTAGGAGAGGCTGCAGAGGAGCAGACGTGACAAATAGGGAGTTACAGTAATCCAGCCTAGAGGTGACAAAATGCATGTACTAATTTTTCAGTATCTGTTTGGAACAGGATATGTCTAATTTTTGCGGTGTTACGCAAGTGAAAGAAAGCCGTCCTTGAAGTTTGTTTTATATGGGAGGCAAAAGATAAATCTTGACCTAATAAAACTCTGAGGTTCCGTACAGTAGTGCTAGAGGCCAAGGTAATGCCATTTAGAGAAATTACATTGTTGGAAAAGGAGCTTCTGAGGTGTTTGGGGCCAAGAACAATAACTTCAGTTTTGTCTGAAGTCAACATCAGGAAATTACGGCTCATCCTGGCTTTTACATCCTTAAGACATGTTTGAAGTCTAGATAGCTGATCATTTCATTTTCATCTGGTTTCATAGATAGATATAATTACGTATCATCAGTATAACAATGGAAATTTTTGTGTTTGTGTTTTCTAATTGTGTTGCCTAGAGGAAGCATATGTGGCGAGGGGCTTGTAGAGTTATACCTAAACAATTTGGAAAAAGAGTAATAAAGGTTACCGACAACGCCACCTGGGGGAATTTCACCCCCAGGACATTAAGAGTTCACTCTGTTACTCATAGCAAGGACACACAGGTTCGCAACACACCTGAATAGAGACGTGGTTTACAGAGTTAAAATTGATATTTATTTTGAGAACAATTAAAAGACAATAGATTTAAAATATACTCACAAAAATCCCCCCAAGCAGAGCCAAAACATGCAAACTAATCATCAAATAAATGAAGTCATGCGAAACAAATGAAACAAATAAACAATTCAAAAAGCAAACAAACTTCTGCCAAACACATATAAAATAAAGAAAACAAACTCAATGAAAAGCATGTCAAAGCAAGGCAAAAATCAATGCAAACCAAAAACCAAATAAGGCAGGGCTAAATCAAACAAAAACACAGAAAACGTAAAACAAACTAAGCAATGCAAAGCAGGCAAAATTAAATGCATGCAGCACAGCAAGATCAAATGCATGCAGAATAACAAAATTAAACGCATGCAGCACAGCAACTAGAAATGCATGCAATGAAATAATCCCAGAAAGCTGCTGTTAGTCAAAGCGAGGCAAAGCGGGGCGAAGTGGAGCAGCGCAAAGCCAGTCTGAGCAGCAAAGCCAGCCAGAGCAGCAAAGTCAGTCAGAGCAAGGCAGCAGAGCGAAGCCAGCAAAGCAGCAGAGGTTCCACCACAGAGCCACACTCCAGTACAGCCTCTGTTAAGTAAACGTCTATCAATACGCGAAGGATAAAAGATGGCTAAGACTACAGATCGCGTATGGCTTACCTTTCATTCAGTTGTCATGGGAGGGAGAGGTGAAGAGCACATGCTAGCATAGCGGCGGCAGCAAAGAATGCTATGTCACGCCAGCCGCGGGCCGAGCAAACTGACACGGGGTCCACAAACACACGCGGCTACAACAAAAGAACAAGGAACAATGACTGATAACGTCAGCGAGGTAAACGCCGACACCAAAGCAGCTAAGGCTATGTTACCTGTACCGGCACGGAGAACACGGAAGCAAGATGACAGGAAGTGGGCAGTCTCGGAACCAAAGAGCCTGAGACGCCAAGATGAACACCGCACCTTTATAAAGAGCGCGCTCAGGCGGCCATAGGCTTACTAGCACAGCTGATGGCAATACAGCATGCCCATTAGGCGCAGGGATGAGACGTCATCCTGCCACACATATATAAAGTAAAAAGGATTGGTCCAAGCACCGAACCTTGTGGCACTCCAAAGCAGACCTTTGTATGTGTGGAGGGTTGATCGTTGATGTGAACAAACTGGGAACGATCTGATAAGTATGACTTAAACCAGGCTAGTGACGTTCCTTTAAGGCCAATTAAGTTTTCTAGTCTGTGCAGTAAGATTTGATGGTCAATGGTGTCAAATGCGGCAATGAGATCTAATAGGATTAAAACAGAGACCAGACCCGTGTCAGAAGCGATAAATAAGTCGTTATTAATTTTTGCAAGTGCCTCCTCTGTACTATGATGAACTCTGAAGCCTGACTGAAAGTCGTCGAATAAACTATTATCTTGGAGATTGAGTTCATCAGTTGATGAGCAACCACTCTCTCAAGGATTTTAGAAATAAAGGGGAGATTAGATATCGGTCTATAGTTAGATAAAATCTCAGGATTGAGAGTGGGCTTCTTCAGAAGAGGTTTAATGACAGCTACTTTAGAAGACTGTGGTACATAGCCTGTTAATAAAGACGCATTGATTATATCTAATAAAAAGTTGTCTAATAAGGGCAAAACTTCCTTAAGGAGCTTAGTTGGGATGGGGTCTAGCAGGCATGTTGATCAAATCAAAGTGTAGAGTCGATGAAGGTCAATGGGAGAGAAACGGTCCAAATAAATTTAAGGCCTTGCTGCCATATCCAGGCTATCTGTGTCCGGGGCCAAGTCAGGTAAGGGCAAGAGGTGATTTTTCAAAATGTGTCTTGTTGATTCCTCTCCACTGTTTTATACTTTTTGCTTAATATAATGTTTCCTTCCACTTCTTTTTCTGTTAAAGCACTAATAAAAAATTGTCTGAACACATAATGACTCATATGTGGAATTGAGCAAAGAATCAGTTCCCGGTCAAAACCAGTGCAAATATTTACCAGCTGTTAGTGATTTTGTTAAGTTGGCCTAGTTTTATATAACACACACACCTCCCATATGGCTACTGGTGGTGTCTGTTTTCTAGAAATGTTGCAGTGACCCTGTATAATACCAGGTGTTTTCAAGTTCCATATTCATGTTGTTGAATATTCCTGTTGACGTTGTCCGATTCATCATGGTCAGAGCTATACGGCAACTATTTTCTCTGTGATGTTTATGGCAACACTGATAATCCTCTTCAGTCACATTAATTTAGAATCGAGCTCACAGGATGATGCCATGGAGTTTCCACTCTGCTCCCTCTGTAGTGAGTCCATTTGGGAGCATGGGATGTTTGTTTCCATTCCACAGATCCCCAAACAAAGCTTTTTTTCACACTTACTGCAAAGTGCAAATTCATTGCTGGAGCAGACTTCAGAGCTGCTTGGAAAGGCAAACTGCCTGTTTGGCATGTAAAATGATTTAATGAGAGGTGGTTCTCAAACAACACTCCCTGACTGTCACAGATATTTGAATAAGAGCCTGGTTTTCTGTCTGTCAGGCAGCACCCACGGTGTTGACAGCATGTTTCCTAAAGACATCTGATATTCCATGACACTGAATGAATAATTATGATAGGCTCAACAGTATGCTGGCATGGTTTAATTTGATTTTATGAGCTGAGCCTCTTTCTTGCCAACATGTTATTTTTACCTCTATAAAGCGTAGCGTTGCATTCTTTGTTAAAGTAAAGCAATAAATATAAGTAACACACTTCCTCTGTGCTGTACTAAAAGATTTACATATATGCAATTTAACATACAGTAAAGCAAATTCATCTTGAAGGTGCATATATAACTTTATTTTAATGTGCTGTTTTCAGGCTGTGTCTGCATTTGCAATTCATTGAATTTATTACCGCAGCTGATTAAAATGGAATGTAACTTGTGAGTTATGATATAAAGCTGCTGTGATACTTCAAAATACAATACTGTTACATTTTGCAGCCCAAATGATTTAGTTGTCATTAATCCTCAAGTACTGAAATGTTTCTGCTTGTTCAACCATCTGCTTTTTATAAAAAGGCAGTACATCAAACACCTCCCACCATCCAGGCTCACAAGCAGCACTATAACGGCGCTTTTCCACTACATGGTACCTGCTCTAATCTACTCGCCTTTTTTTTAAATTTTCTATTAGGAAAAAGTACCTGGTACCTGGTACTACCTTTTTAGTACTGGCTCTCCTGGGGTTCCAAAAACAAACAAAAACCAGATACTAAGAGGTACTAAAATGTTATGTGGACCACTGATTGGTCAGAGAGAAACATAACTGTGTCATCAGTGGGCAGCACTCTGAACAGTGGAAACATCAAAGCTATTGTAGTGGCCACAGTTTTGTGTCTTTTTTTTTCCCCTAAAATAGCAATCAGAAAGATCACATCCTGGTTGCTCGAGGAGGTGCAAATGTTCCTCACCTTGCTGGCCAATGAACGTACCCAGCAAGTGCCAGTCTGTGTTTATGCATAGTTTGAATTATGGGTGAGCTAAGGGGAGCTGGCTCCCCTGAGACGTTCAGTGGCTTGACGACCTATGACGACCAGCTATTGGAAAACGACCCCAGAAAAGTACCTGATACCTAAGTAGAGTCGAGTACAGTCGGTACTATGTAGTGGAAAAGCGCCATAAGTTATCTACCAACCTGTTGCTCCTTGGTACGCGACGGCAAAACACACACACACACACACACACTCACACACTCACACACGCTATGACGGAGTGGTTTTGTACAGGCTCCAACAATCTGAGTTGTGGCTAGAGCTGCAGCAGGTAAGATCCTGCAGCAGTCAAGCATCCATCTGGAAAAGAAGTCATGCTCATAAATCAAAATGTGCAGCACCGTGGGTTGGCAAAGTATTCTTACCACAGTAAATGTGTGTATAAAAAATAAAAAGAGAGAATTTACTGCTGCAACATACAGAATTGCCCTCATACAAATACAGATGTTTGTTGAGGAGCCAGCTTCATGTTCCCAGTAGCAGTGCAGAGAGAGGCCTTCTGTGAAAGCACTTACTCTGTTACCTAATTAAGCTACTGCTGTGTATGGCACTGACCTGGATACTGGCAGCCTGCTTCCCCACAAATTACATTTATATACAACTCATGTGAAACAGCAGATGTTGCTTTTAGTTAAACGTAATGTGGATTATGTTTTCTATTTACATAACTAGTGCAGGGTCTGTTCCAAATTTGCCTGTTCTAATCATTAACAGTATTCAATTCAATTCCGTTCAATTCAATTTCATCTCTCGTCCCAGAGGGCAGTGTGTGTTGCAATAAATATGAGAACAAGAAAAACACATAGAAGCACAAATTAAATGACACAGAGACATACAACAGATGACATTAATCTGTTCACAGAGTGACTTGACTGTGCACATTCAAGCTGTCCAAGTGTCCACCATAATTCCATAGAGCCAAAATAATTCAGTGAGCATTAAATATGACAAACATCTCCTAATAATGTAACCATCTCTATTGTGGTATACGTCACTATCAACATGGCAGCTGAAATAACGCAGCATCAGGACTGGCACCATAAGGCAGATGCTGCATTCTAACACACAAGCACAATATACACTGTTACTGTCACTCTCACATCAACATCATCATCATCATCATCATCATCAATACTACAACTACAATACAATATTTATAGCTACTGTTACCCAATCAGCGTCATCAACATCAATGTCAGCAATACTGTGAGTACAATATGTACTGTTACTGTCACCCTGTCATCATCATCATTAGTACTTCTAGGAAGTAACATATGTACCCTCACTCTATTATCAACATCGTCATCAATACTACATTTACAAAATGTATAGCTACTGTCACCCAATAATCGTCAGTCAGTTTCATTTTCATCACTGTTCATTGTTACGTTAGCAGGGTGTGCTCTTCCCCCCTTCAGTCACCAAGTTTAAAGCAGACTAGTTGTAACAAAGGGATAATTCGCCAATGTAGCTAAGTAAAATGTAAATTACTAGGTTAAAAATAATAATCGAGTTGAGGGACGAGTAGTATGCATCATGCTCCTGTACTTCTACTTTTAATAAATAACATTTTTACTCATGTGCACTATATGTAACCTGTTACTATCCCCCCTAATGGGAGTAGAAAGTACCTTATGTTTCACAGTTGCACAGAAAGAAATGGTGTAACTGACCCAAACAGTATCTTGCCCATCACTCCATAAGTTCCACTGATTTAAAATTTGGGAAACATAAGCAGCTCAGTGTGCTCAACAAAAGGGCCTCTTGGACAGTGGAGGTTTGTCATGATGGATTTTTTGTAGGGCTCTTAAATGATTAGTTTTTAAATCTCTATTTATAATAGAATTTAATAGTTAATCACATTAGAGGTCAAGGGGGCCCTGTTAAATAACCATGCTATTTTGCCATCAGCAATATTTGAACTTGTTTAAACTTTGGAGCATTACTGAGCCCCCTTCTAACATAGCTAGAAGCTAGCATATTATGTATAGTATGTGTGTTTATTTGCATTGTGGTTCTGAGATACACATCCCTAAAAATAAGCAGGATTAGTTAAAAAAAGGTACAAATAAAAAAATAAGATAATCCTTTATTAATCCTTCAGTGGGGGAATTTGAAGCGTTACAGCAGCTATGAGGTACAGGATAAAAAGAACAATATAATAGTAAAAATTTTTTTTTACAAATATAAAAAAAATATTGAATAATAAAAAACAAGGTACTAAGTAAATAAGAAAACAAGGTGCAAAACAGTAACATAAAGTTATAAGGTGCCAACAACTCACAGTCTAGAAAAAAACATGCACATGGAGGATAATTGAACTTGTGTAAAAATTGCACTTTTTGTGTAAGTCTACTTGGTGGGTGTGTGTGTATGGTCTACTGGGAGCAGTGCTGATTGTACAGTCTAAAAGCAGCAGGAAGGAAGGACCTGTGGTACCGCTCTTTCACACACTTTGGATGGTGCAGTCTGTCACTGAAGGAGCTTTCCAGTGCAGTCAGAGTGACATGATTCTCGCAGTGCTCCCAGGCTTTTCCAGGTGAGAGAGAGCTTTATCAAGGAGGAAGATGATTGCATCATCCACTCTGATGCCAGGTTGATAGACAAACTGGAGTGGGTCCATCGATGAGCTGACCCAGGGGCGGAGATGGACAAGGACCAGCCTCTCCAGGGTCTTCATCAGGTCAAGTCAATTCTTCAACAGCAGCGGCACTCTCCCTAGCTTCAGGCTCTGGTTGAAGATGTGCTCAACTATCCTGCCCAGCTAGTCTGCACAGGACTTCAGGAGCCTGGAGCTGATGCCATCTTCCTCGTCTTGATCTTTCTGAGCTCACTTCTGACCTGGATCGTTGAGAGGGACAGACAGGGGCTGGGTGGTGAGGGGTGTGGCTGGGGGATTGAGGCTTTTTGCAGGAGGGGCTGCAGGGGGTGACTTTGAGCTGAAGGTCGCGGGGAGGGGGGCAGAGGTGGAAGTGGGCGAGGGGATGTGTTGCGGGGGGGGGGAGTTATATGCCTCCTTGGTGCTGGCATAGGATAAGTCTAGTATTTTATTGTCTCTGGTGTGGCAGGTTTCATACTGGGTGAAGGTGGACAGAGTGGGGGACAGAGAGGCATGATTAAAGTCCCCAAGGATGAGAAGGAGGGCATGAGGATACTGTGTCTGTAGCCTGCTTATAGCTGAGAGAAGGACACACACGTAAACGCAGCTATTGTGATTGCATGTGACAATTTCCTCAGGAGATAGGTAAGGGCTAACAGCTCGATGTCCTTATAGCAAAGTTGTTCCTCGATAGTAGTGTTCCCAGAGTTACACCATCTATCATTAACAAACACAGCCAGCCCTCCTCCTTTCTTAAGAAAGAAAACAAGCTCAAAAGTGAGCGGGAGCAGCTGTAACAGGCTGCCCTTCGTGCGGTGCCATCTTAAAAAAAAATAAAAGTTAAACCGTGGTAGGTCAACACTGAATTGGTCTTATCTTAGAAATGATTTGCTGAAGTTTCAAATTTCTTAGTCAATGTCTTCAGTACATATTGGGGGACAAAGCATTTTTAAGTGTGAAATAAGAGTGAAAGGACTTAAAGTGCCATCCCAACCAGATGCCTATCCAAAATAGACCAGTTGAGGTTAGTGATTAAAGCAAATAAAAGCCTAATATTAATTAAGGTTTTGCAGTACATTATTTTATTTAGGCCTATTTATTGGGGATGCACAATATATAAAGGTAATATATGCCATGTGTTGTTCTGATAGTACAATTGTGTCAGATAAAAAGTGAAGATATTGAAGGGCAGCATCTACACACCCAGATACAGTGGGTGTACACTTGGTTTGTGGGTCACCATTAAACAGAGAAGAAGAAACACAAGTGGAGCATGCTGACTAGAAACATCTGCTGATGTGGATTTCTGT
Organism: Plectropomus leopardus; assembly: GCF_008729295.1. Classification (NCBI taxonomy): domain Eukaryota; kingdom Metazoa; phylum Chordata; class Actinopteri; order Perciformes; family Serranidae; genus Plectropomus; species Plectropomus leopardus. Next base: position 31,653,528 of record NC_056477.1, read on the forward strand.
CCATCATGTGGACTCAACAAGTGCTGTCATCTGCCACATTCTTACCTGTCACATCCAGGGGCATATCATATGCACATGAAAGGTGTCGATTTGAAAGTGTCAAAAGCACTGTCAAAACGATTTAAGAGGTGGCAGATTTTATGAGTTCAGAATGAGAAAGGGCTGGCATAACCTGATGACATGTCTGTTTTCACAGATTATATTAAAACATTTAATTTAATTCTTAGGCAATATGCTCTATCAAAAGTCTGTTTAGGAAGTAAGTCTCGGAAGTTTTTTGATGCTTTAGTGGTTATTGTGTCGGTTATCAGACATGAGAAGCAAGTCACTTTTGCTTATCATTTTTGGGCTGAGAATACTCCCCTTGTATCTGTACTTATAAATTATTTTGAGGCAATAATTGTTTGTACTTTGCAGTGTTACGCAGGCCAGTCTCTTTTAACATTTGAAAAACTACAGCAATCTTAATCTCCTCGTCCTTGTTGTGTACTGATATGTACACATATTAAAGGTTTAACATTGTTACAAAAACTTTTAATCAAGTGACACTTCATTTCAGGTGACAAAAAACACAAAAGTAACATGTAGTTACATTACATTTTGTATAATTTCACTACAAAATGAAGCTCTACTTTCACTCTATCAGCCTTCTCATACGAGACCATAAAAGAATGGAACAAGCTCTCTGACAAAATAATTTTTTTTTGCAAATGATCAGTTTTTCTCGTGACGTAAGAAAGTGGATTTTGAGCAATCAGTCATGTCAGCACTTATGTTAGAGAGGCATTGGATATTGCCTTAGTGGGTATGGATGTTAGTTGCTACCCTTGTAGGTACTTGCGTTTCTTACATTGACATCTTATAGTGTAGTTAACTGTGTATCTTGTATTGCAGTTTGTATTATGCAGTGTGTACTTGTGTTTTTATTGTGTAAGGCATCTCTGTAAGAGGCTAAAATATATTTAATTTGTGGTATTTCATATTGTAATCTTTGTTGTACAATGTGCTGCACCATTTTCATAGTGTAAGGAATCTACACTGACAGCTTGATCAAATTTTAAATCTAGTTATTGTGCATGTCATATTGAATTTATCATAGGGAAATCTGCACTGGTCACTTTAGCTGTGATTGTTGTGTGTTTCATGCCGACTTTTGCACTTGTAACTTGGTCACTATAAAGATGTCGTTATAGTCTATATCATGTTGTGTTGTGTGGGACTTCTGCTTTTTGTGTGTTCTGTATTGTAATTGTCAGTCTGTTAAGTGTAATGAAATTAGCGTCTCGCTGGTGCAACCATGTTGTCTTTTTTTTATAAATTGGTTAGGGTTAGGGCTAGGAATTCATCATTCTAAATGTCAAAAAAAGTCATAGGAGAGTTTTGAAGAAGTTTGGGGTGTAGAATTTCAAAAGAACAATCCAAAAAGTCAACATTTAAAATGAAAAAAGTCATAAAAAAGTCATACTATACTATGTCGCAAAATGCTATACTATAGCATACAGTAAAAATGGTCAAAAAAGACATTTTTCCAGATGCCAAAAAACTTGAAAACATGATAAAGCATCTCAAAAAAGTTTATGGCATAGAATTTCAAAAGAACAGTTCAAAAAGTCAGCATTTAAATAAGAAATATAATTTGTCAAACAATCACTACTTAACTTAATTAAACATTTGTCTTAAGAAGTATTCAGTATTTGTGGTATATACTAAAATCTGACAAATTTAATATTGATTTATCAAACATGAGGGAATTTGTGGGCAATATTGGTCATATGCTACATTTATCTCTGTAGGAGATAATATCAACTGGTAGATAAATGTAGGCTCTCAGTGCAAAAGAAAGGTAATAAAATGTCACTTTCTCATAATGTCCCTTTTCAAAAATGTCATCACTGTCAAGGTCTAAAACTCATTCTAAAATTTGTTTTCACATAAATAGACACAGAAGCGCTGTCTCTCTCTCTCTCACACACACACACACACGCACGCACACACACACACACTGTTCTGTGTAAAGCCATGTTCATAAGGATTATTTGCATACTGAATAGAGATAAAATGATATGAAGTATCTAAGTAGTAGTTTGCAAATAAAAGGCATGTGTCTTTACATGAGTGTGTGAGCAGCGAACACACACTCCTGCCTTCACTGTCTTTCTAATGCCAACCTGGCCTCAAGTGGATATTTACAGGGATTAAAAGCAGATGCAGAGTATTCATCCAACAGCAGGTGGCTACAAAGTTAGTCTGGGGCGGCTGTGGCTCAGAGGTAGAGCGGGTTATCCTCTAATAGGAAGGTCAGTGGTTTGATCCCCAGCTCCTCCGGGCAACATGTCAAGTAGTACAAGTATAGTCCATTCACTCTAATAACCCACTTCAAACTTCTCTGATTCCATACTTTTTTTAAAACAGTGTACTGCGAGTGAGTTACAGAGTCATATTTTTTTTTCTGTTGTTTGGGGGTGCTTGTTTGTGAGCATGACACAATAATGGACAGTTGCCCCAACAACATCACATAGCAGTGTTGGGTTTCAAAGGCTGCGGAAGCACGTCCGACTCTGTGGGCATCCCTTTGAAGCCCGTATATTTAGTGTGTTGGATATCAAAACAATACCAGGTAAATATAGAGGCTGTGCAGCAGGTATTTGACACCAGCATACTGTGTGTTGTATCAGAATCTGTCAGGGCTTTTGAAGAAACTTCTGGAATATTTTTATTTAGCTGTCAAAAAGCCTTTTTAATGATTACCTGGGAAAAACATTTTAGTCTTTGATTTCACTTGTGTTCACTCTGTAACAGGACATAAGTTGTAACAAAGTGATCCATGATAACAAGACATTCTTTTACTCTTCAAACATGAAGGGTGAATTAACCCTTTGAAACTTGGATTGACATCGCCTTTCTTGTTCTGCATTTGGACGCCTTTCACAAGTATTTACACCTTTGAACCCTCAACAAATTTATCTGATTTCTTTTAAGAACATGGAAAAAATGCAGTGACCAATTTGGGAATACATTTCCTGAAAATTGCAAGAAATTAGTAGATTTATAAAATTATTTTTGAAAAGCTAGGGGGAAAAAATCCAGAGAAGTAATTTTCCAGTAATCATAATTACATTTGTAAAATCATTTTACAGAATATAGATAAAGCAGTTTTCAAGTTTATAGCAGTATTTTCGGGTCACTTCCCTGTTTTTTGTTTTTGTTTGTTTTTCTTTTTCACTTAGGTTTTTTTGTTTGTTTTTGGTTTTGTTTGTTGAAAGTAAAAGAAAATTACATGACAATTAATACATTTCTTGCTAATGGTATGGTAATTTTTTGGTGATTTTGGTAATTTTTTTCTTAAGTTGCTCATTACCTTTTCCATGTTTTGAAAAAAATCAAGCCAAATTGCCCACGTTTCAAAGGGTTAACTTCTACCCAGGGTTTCTGTATTAAAAAGTGCTATGCTCAAGGGATATCTCTTTGTATCTGCTTGAGAAGCAAACACTGGTGCTGCTTAATGCAGGGGGGAAGTAACAAATTACATTTACTTTCTTAAAAGTAAACACAAAAAATTTACAGCTACAATCAGCAACTCACCTAAAATTATGTCATTGTCTCTAGACCGTTATCAATATTAATGAGTAGGGGGGCAAGCCTTTCTTTGTCCCGTGTTGTGTGTGGTGTTTTATTGTTTTGAGCAGAGAAGAGCTGCTACAGGAGCTGGGATGTACAAGCAATGTACACATGGAAAAAATGCTTTTTAAACAGGGCTGGTGAGGCAGGAAATAGGATAGTGGCATGACGTTTTGCAGGTGGCACGTCCACAAGCACCAGCACTAGTGTGGGGGTTGCACATAGAAAGTTCAACAATTGGGCGTCTGTTTTGATGCATGACATTTGGCGGTGGTGTTTTTTGGCCTGTAACATACTGTAACATATTTGTTTTTTGTGTCCTCAGCATCAGTAAAAAAGGTTTAATGCACAATCTACCGAGTACACTAAATGACCCAAATCAAATATACCCATGATAAGAGTCCAAAATTACACCTCGCCAAGGATGGATTTTTCATGGGAGGCTATCCACCACACTGGCAGGTAAATGTTTGTACCAAAATAGTCATGTAACTATGCTGAGAGCCTCTTGTTCCTAAACTGCTTCTGTACTGTCTCTATGCTGTTTGTGTCACACACAGACGTACATGCACGCACATGCGCACACACACACACACACACACACACACACACACACACACACACACACTGCACCTGCACCAGTGTGGTGAAACCTCATCTTCTCAGGCACTACTACTTCTGTTTCATCTCCCAGCCACATTAGCCAGTGAGTCAAAAATTTAATTTCGGACACTACCCGTGATGTTATGTCACTGACTGGTTGGCTAACATGCTGACTGATGTAATGCAGATGGTGGAACTTTTACCTTCAGTAAGGCCTCCTGCTGTTTGTGACAATAATCAGAGAGGGACTGAGAAGTCAGTCTTTACCTGATGTGAATAAATGTCTGTGGAGCAGAAAATGATTAGTGACACTATTCATGCTATATCTGACATCAGCAAAGTGACATTGCTGGAAAAACTTGGTAGGTTACTTATTTACACAATTGTTAACAAACAAGCTGTTCGCTAGCTTGACATGAAGCTGGAATTAAAAGCACCATGAGGTGCTGCACAAAATACCCGTTGATGGTTTCACAAATGACACATTGTCAAAAGTTGCAGCACATTCTCATCCCAAGTTGTCACACCTCACCACTTTGTCAGTGGACCCCCACATCAACATGCCATCCCCTACATATCCTCCTGCATCTGCTGGTGACGTTCCATTATGCCACAACCACACGTCAACAAAAGCACATGGTTAGGTTGAGAAAAAAACATCATGGTTTAGCTCAACATTCGGACAGGAAGCAAACAGTCAGATCCTGGGTGAATGACCATTGTTTGTGGGACCTATCCATCGCCCTATACACACCCTTACACTCTTTATATTACAATGTTACTGGCAGCGTTTCAACCTGACCCTGTCCCACAACATTTCATGACAGGCTCTGTCCAGCCACAATCACAAGTGACGCTGAATAAGAATGGGCTGCCTGTACAGAAGGCACCGTTCCATACATGAACATAAACTGTAGGCTCTGAGGTGGCTGCTTCAACAGCACAGCACCAGCTTTCCTATCTAGTGCTCATTGAGAAAAGTTTCTGAGTCCATCAGCGGGGCCACCTGGAATTTTCTGTCCTCATTAAAAAACATTGTATGTAGGAAACCTGACAATTCTTTCATAAAGAAGCCTATGTGGATGGGAAGCTTGCATAATTGGAAACATGCAGCTGGTCAAAGGTTTTCACAACTCCATAGTGAAGGTAGAGCATTCACCACAGTATTGTTCTGTTAGGACTGATGATATTTGCATAAATTGTAGCACAATAGTTCAACCACAACACAGCACCTTGGCAATCCAGGATGTTAACAAAATGCTTGGCACAGATAAAAACAACAATAAGAGCTGACATGAAGTGGGTTTCTGCCTGGTTTAATCAAAGCACCCCTGTCCTCAGCTCCATCATGTTCCACTCTCTCCACAGCTGCGATGAAGTACAGGTATTGCGGTTTGCATAATGTGGCATGACACATGTGTTGTAATCCATACGCTTAAACCACGGCATTAGAGACGTTCACCCTTTGGTGTTGCTCTAAAAACAGTCCCTCTGCCTCACTTGTGGTTGCTAGGGGCCTTAGTACCTCTTGATTTATGGATACAGCTGAATGTTGTCACCAAAGACACCTGTCCTCTGCTCCATCAGCACTTCCTTCCCAAACTGAAGACCCTTTGTGCTAATCTGGGCTGGAATGTACCTTCGGTCAAGAGGTCACAGTTTTATTGACAGTGTGACAATGACCCTGTCAGACCTGGTATAAACATGTGTCTTGGGTGATCAGATCACATTTGGACAGCTCTATGTCTTCAAAAGTCTCCAAAAAGTAGGATGGGAGCCAGAACCGTCCAGGAGGCAGACACCATCTCCACATTTAAGAGTAGACTTAAGACTTTCCTCTTTGATAAAGCTTGCCTTGGACCAGCCCCTAGTTAGGCTGATAAAGGTCTAGTCTGCCAGGGGACTATTTGTGATACACTAATCTCCGCTCTCCTTCTCTGACTCTTTTCATCTGCAAACACTCATGGCCTTTTACTGAGTAACATTAACTCAGCTTCTTCTAATTCATCCTGTTACAGGGTTATTCTGGGGGGAGTCGATGTGAGGCTCTAAGGAGAGAGGGATGTCGTATGCTATAAAGCCCTCTGAGGCGAATTGTGATTTGTGATGATGAGCTTAAAAAAGAAAGCTGAATTGAATTGAATTGAATTGAATTGAATTGAATTGAATTGAATTGAATTGAACTGAACTGAAATGAATTGAACGGAACGGAATGGAATGGAATGGAATGGAATGTTTGTGTTCAACTTCAACTTCAACTTCAGCTTCAAACAACTTTATTTATCAGGGCAAATCAGTTTCACAATCTACCTAGACCATACGCAACCGACAGACAACAACATGCAACACTCATGCAGTAGCAATACATAAGAGAAATCAGCACATGGATAAGATACACACCGGCAGCATACTGACCCATGCGAGAACAGGGCAGAATAAATAATAATAAAAAAAAAAAGTAAAAAATTCATAGAATGTATGTTTGGACTTGACAGCCATGTGAAGAGAGAGGCCCAATCAAAAACCAGTTATGCAAGTAGAGAATAAAACAGTCATTTAAAAAGATTACTGTCAACATTTAGCAGCCTGATAGCAGAAGGAATATAGGGCTTGGAGTACTGGTCTGTTTTTGTAAGAGCTGCTTTGTAGCGCCGGCCTGAGGGCATTAAAGTTAATTGACTTGATAAAACATGATCAGGTTTACTTAGAATTCCTTTTGCTTTCTTGGCTACATATTTCTCCTAGAGGGAGCCAAGGTCTCTCTGCTGGACTCCTATAATCCTGGAGCAGACTTTAACGATACTGTTCAGACTGTTCCTGTTGCGTCACCCTTAAGTTGGGAAACAAACAGGGTCACCGGTACTTATAAGTGTCAACAATCTCAACATCTTTACTATGTATACTGCTAGCTTTGAGCTTATCATTATTTTTCCTAAAATCAATCAATGATAAGTTCCTTAGTTTTTGACACATTCAAGTCAAGGAAATTAGCATCACACCAGTCAAAAAAACAGGAAGAGCACAACCATGGTCTGTCTCTGAGCTCTTCAGGAGTGACAGAAGTGCAGTATCACTGGAAATTTTACCAGGAAGCTGTCCTCTTTAGAAGACCTGCAGCTGTCTGTATACAAAATGAAAAGCAAGGGGAAAAGAACGCATTCCTGGGGTGAGCCTGTATTTGAAGCCAAGGTGGTAGACATCATTCCATTGACAAAAAACTGTTGGGTTCTGCCTGTCAAAAAAGAAGCAACAATAAAGCTGATCTGGCTAGTTGAAATAAAAAACAAGATGACTGATAAAAATGTGAGGTTGCATTTTGTTTAAAGTTAAAGAAAAGTCAGCAAATAATAATAATAATAATAATAATAATAACTTTATTTATATAGCACCTTTAAAAACACAGTTTACAAAGTGCTTTGACAAACAAGGCAAAGCCAAGGCTGTAAGCCCCAGAAATTAAAACAATTTAAGTAATGCAATAATGCCGAGAAAGTGCAGACAAAAGTGAGGGCAGAATTAAGTAGAGGTTCGAGGCAGGGACATATTAGAAAAATACAGTAACAATAATAATAAAAGTTACAATGATAACAATAATTATTAATAGTACAAATAACAGTAATGATAGTAATAATGAGCAGGATCAGGGCAGAGAAAATAAAAAAAATAAATTAGAAGCTAAAATTAAAAGAAGAGTTAAAGGACCCGATAAAAGATAAAAGCTGATGAAATAAAAAATGAAATAAATGAAAAATTTTGCATCCTCCACTCCTCTGCCAGCCTGATAGGCAAACTGCAGAGGGTTCAGTTGAGTTGAGTTGAGTTGAGTTGAGTTTGTCATCAACAAGGGAGACAACAATCTTTTTTGTTGACATCCATTGCAAGTCTGTCCGTCCGTGAAGAGGGATCCGTCCTCAATCGCTCTTCCTGAGGTTTCTACCATTTTTTTTCCCCCATTTCAGGTTTTTTTTGGGGGGAGTTTTTCCTTAGACGATGTAAGGGTCTAAAGGCGGAGATCAAATATGCTGTAAAGCCCTCTGAGGCAAATGGTGTTTTGTGAAAATGGGCTTTATGAATGAAATTGACAACAGCTGGGATGAGAACGTATTGATAAAGCCCAGCATGCTTTTTTTCCTATTAGAATTCTCACCCTGCTTTTCATCATTTTTTTTAGTTTTTTTCAGTAGCACTTTAAAATACAGTACGCGACTTACTTTGTAATTACTTGGCACTTATGATGTAATTATATGACACTTACGTGACACTTACAAGGTACTTTTGAGGAAAGATCCTAAAAGTTATCCCTTAAGTGTTTTGTAAGTACCTGGTTCCTACGGGGTACTATAGAAGGGTACTTCACAGGAAAGATGTAACAAGTTACCCGCTAAGTATTTAGTAAATACTGGCCACCTAAGGTAATTTAGAGGAAAGATGTCTGAAGTTATCTCCAAGTTTTTTGTAAGTACAGGGAACTGTAGGGGAAAGATGTTTGAGGTTATCCTCTAAGTACTTTAGAGGAAAATAAATTAACTTATCCTCTAAATATTTTCTTACTACTGAATACCTACAGGGTATGGTACAGGTTTATAGATCTAAATGATTTACAAAAATAGGATCCTGCTAATAATGCAATTGTCTGTTATACTGATAATTATTAGGACTTATTATACATTTTAGTTTTTTCTCTAGTTTTTATTACTTGTCTTTGGCATCATAGGGTATATTGTTTGAACAAAACAACACACCAAGGTTTTTTTCCTCTTTATTGAACATACAAATTATACAGGCATTCAACTGGTGGACATGGAATGGACCCCTCAGTCATCCAATTCTGCAGCAACGCACAAGGAGCAGGCTGGAGTGAAAACAAACTTAACTTTTCTCAGCTTGTGTAAGTAACAAAATACAGTAATCTAACAATGTCAATGTCAAATATGAAGGTGGATCAAACATAGCTATGCTATGAAAAGCAGGGTGAGAATTCTAATTGGAAAAAAAGCATGCTGAGCTTTATCAATACATTCTTATCCCAGCTGTTGCCGATTGGTCCGTGGACTTCTGTGTCAGCATATTAGGAGTTATGTAATCTTGCGAGTCTGCTGTTTATGTTCTGGGATACCACTACCGTGATTCATTTTTCAATTTCATTCATAAAGCCCATTATCACAAAACACAGTTTGCCTCAGAGGGCTTTACAGCATGCTTGATCTCTCTGCCTTCAGACCCTTACATCGTCTAAGGAAAACCCCCCCCCCAAAAAAACCTGTAACGGAGGAAAAAATGGTAGAAACCTCGGGAAAAGTGACTGAGGAGGGATCCCTCTTCACGGGCGGACAGTACCCTGTACTTACAGAAAAACTTAGGAGATAACTTTAGGCATCTTTCCTCTAAATTACCCTGTAGGTAGTCAGTAATTACAAAATACTTAGCGGCTAACTTCCTACATCTTTCCTGTAAAGTACTCTTCCGTAGGTACCAGCTACTTATAAAACACTTAAGGGATTACTTTCAACATCTTCCTCAAAAGTACCTTGTAAGTGTCACGTAAGTGTCACGTAATAATATCGTAACACTTCAATGCAAAAAACAGAAATCAGAAATTGATCTTTTGATTTTTTTAACAAGATGAAACCTAATTTCCTAATTTCTTTGTAAATTAGTGACTTAGTTATTTTCACTCAATAATCAGATTAGATTGCTCATCAACTTGGAAAAGTCAAACACTGAAATGCTGTAATAAAGTATTGTACTGTTAATCTTTACAGCAGGAGAATTTTAACTGTGAGTTCTTGTTTGCCTTAGGTGTCAAAGTATTTGAAAATCATCAGGTCAATTAACATTTCATTCAGTGATTTCACTGTCATTGCTCCCTGTTTCAGATAGAAGTTACAGAAGTTTTAAATTTATTTTACCTTATATTATGTCGTATGCAAAAAGGTCTTCAAGACTTTGACTTACTAGCATGGGTCAAAAGTAATATTAGGAATAACTTTATTGTGAGGCAGATGCATCTGGGCTCATGGGCATCAAGATCTTGGTGTTGGTGGAAAGTTTTGAACTGTTAAAAACTATGGTGTCCTGCAACCTGTGTTGTATTTTCAAAGTTTAAGTGAGCTGAGATTTGACATCACAAAAAAATCTCCAACTGGGCAAGAAACACAAGAGGTCAAATGATCAGGTTTTAAACAAAACTCCAGGGAAGAAACTTCAGCTTTGACCAGCTATTCTTACTATAGGTATACATACCTACCAATGAAATAGTTTAGATTGTCTGATCAAGTTGTTTGTCAGACTATTTGGAGACTGTTTGCAATTTGTAAGTGTCTGATGCAGCTAGGCTAGCAGCTTCACTTATTTTATATAGCTAGCTAGGAGACAACTAAACATGTAAGCTAACACCCTAGATCTGTCTAAAAAAGTGTGCTTCTCATGCAAAATGTGCACCTTTTCCTCAAATTTTATATCATTTCTGCCTTTGCTGTGATCAGAGTTGAACTGTTTTTAGCTCTGCTTTGTGTTGTCTAAGATCAAAGTGGTTTCCTGTACACCTATTCCATTACCTTCATATCTCTAAAACAAAGATCTTCAAGTCCTGTATGTTTGAAATTGTTGAGCTAAGGAATGTTTAGCTCTTCTGAAGACGTACATTACCTACGCCCTTCCCAGACAGAGTAGCATCACAAGGAGCATCTAGTGCCCTGAGTGTGCCTCAGTAGCCCTCAGCATGCATGCAGTCTGGCTAGACTCCTTCATGGTAAAGCTATTGACATTCCTCAGGTCATAGATTCAGTCCCTCTCAGCAGGTATCTGGTGTTTGACAGCTACTGGGATCTGAGCCTAACATTACCTATTGGAATATAAACCGTTAGAGTGTATCAACACATCCTCAGCCAGGGTGCAGTGAAGCTGACCTGGTTTCCATTACGCACAATAATACTCATAATAACTAACATAATAATAACCATATTAATGCTCAGTGTCCCATACAGAAGCTTTAATATTTAAAGACTTGTCATTTTCTACAACAGGTGCCGTAAATTTTGTTCAAAAAAAAGGTCTTAATGCAAAAAAAAAAAAAAAAAAAAAATATATATATATATATATATATATATCCTAATGGGTTTAACTGCACTCTTGTAATTGCCACTTTGACTTTGACAATCTGGATCACTTTTAACGTTATTAGCCTCATTTGATGTGTTCATCATTCTGAAATGACTCCACCAGACACATGGGCTTTAGAACCCTTTATGCTACTGAGAAAACAACTCAGCAGTCACAGATGTTAAAGGGGTTGTACATGTACGCTTGCAGATGACTATTTTGTGCCACTATTTTAAGAGAACTGCAGAACAGAATTAAGTTCTTTTGCAGGCTAACTTCAGGTTTTTTGTCATCATGCTAATCTGACAGCTTCTGCCATCAATCCAGCACCCTAATTAAACTGTGCACTAAACCTTATTGTGTCACCCAGGAGTTGAAGTTGACCCAAAATAGATAAAATAAGAAGTTGTATCCTGTCTTCTCCTCATTTCTGCAAGCTTTATTTTTTATGCTGCCTTCCTTGACTGCCAAGAGTCCCAAACATCTCAACCACAAAAGTGATCCGCTTCCGATCTCCAACCCACTCTGCTGTACCTCGACACTGTAATTATGTTGTGCTGACTTTTCAAGGGATGTTTTCTTGTTGAAAGACTCACTCCTCTTTTTAAAATGAAATATGAGCGGTGTTGTGGCACTTCTGACTAAAGAGGGGGATGAAAGTCAGAAGCCAAGAAATGGCTTCCTCTTCACTGGAGACATTGAGTCAGGACTGAGCTAAGAGGCAGGCTGACTTGCCTGTACAGCGGGATCTTCTTGGCCTCCAGTCTCAGTGACTTTCTGTCTTCTGTGAGAGCTAATTTAAACATTGTTGGACATCTTGCAAATTTTATTTTTTTTAGATTTCTTCAAATAACCTTGCATAATATTGGCCATTGTTTCAGAGCGGTGTATGAAGTATTCCATGGGCAGGGATGGATCCAGTCAAATAAATGTGTGTCTTACTTACTTAATCGAAAGAAAATGTTCAGCCATGGAAAAGTAACAGTATGCTCTCTTACTTTGGTCATTTATTAATTATTTATTTAAGTGTACCTTTACTTTTACTAGGAATATTCCCATAGAAAAAGAGGAAGAATTATTAATTGTCACATGTACATTGTACAGCAAAATTCTGCATTTAACCCAGCCTCGGAGCTGTGTGTGGCCATGTGCAGTGCTCGGAGACCAACTTCAGATCATCTGCCAGTGCAATGGTTAGGAGCACCATATGTTTTATTTATTTCATTAAGAATTGAAATCTCTTAGAAAAGGCCTTTAGCTCACCTGCTAGAGTGTGCACCCCATATGCCAAGGCCTTTGCAGCAGCCCAGGTTCAATGCCAGCCTGTGGCCCTTTGCTGTGTGTCTTTCCCCTCTCTTTCCCACATTTCCTGTCATTCTACAGCTGCCCTATCAATAATGGGAAAAATCCCCCCAAAATAATCTTTAAAAAAACAAAGAATTAAAATCTCTTCTGCAAGGGAGTCCTGGCTTATACAGCACCATAATGAGTTTCAACAAACTAAAAACACTACATTAAAAACTGAAAACAAATTACAAGAGACAAGCAACAGACAAGCAACAGACTTAAAACAAACAATATTCATTCATGATACTGAAAACTTTTTGACAGCACTAAGTAAGGCTTTCTGTACTCCAGTACAACCATTGTTATTTTGCTGCAACAAGTCACTCGTGAGATTTCAGAACAAGACTCCCTGAGTGAGACTTGGTCATAATAAACAGAAAACCTAAGGGTGCACAGTCCTTTCTGTGTTTTCCAGTAACAACCTGTGCCTGACAGTTGCCAAAACAAGCACTTTAAATGGACATAAACTGAGGCATTAATAGGGATTACATTAAAGTTGTTTTTGCTGTTGCGGCCAGAGAAGCAGCAAGTCTTTTAATACCGGACAGTTTTTAAAAAATAATTGTCTCCATTAGTTACTTAGACACAAAAATAGGGGAAAGGCAGTCTAAGTTCAAAAATACTAAACTTTCCAAGTTTCTATAGAAAAAAAAATTACCTTACCTATTTACCTTGTTGTGTTCTGTATAGGTGTACTTATTCTTAGACCAACAGATGGAGCAAATTGTTTGAATGGAGGTAAAGGAGGATTGCAGTGGGAGCAGTGGAGTGTCACATATTGTGTGTGGCAGTAGCAAATGGTTTGCATGGTTCACAGGTCATGTGGGAGGGCCCCTTACCAGAATATTGCTTAGGGCCCCACAGAGGTCAGGAGCAGCTCGGACTGTCCAATAGTTGCACTTAAAGTTGAGTACAGGCTTGAATAGTTAAATTAATGGTTTTTCAACTTCAACTTTCAAACTTTGTTTAAGAAATAACTAATAAATCTACCTTCTACCTTCTTCTTGCTGTATAATTCTACAAAACATATTTCATTCATTCATTCATTTATTTTATTTAAAGCCTTGGAAAACACTTGTTGCTGTGTCCTCGCCGCAGCAGCCGTGGGTTCGGGTCCAGCCTCAGCCCCCTTTGCTCACCCCCTTTCTCTTCCCCTTTCACGCTCACTCTGCCCTATCAATTTAAGGCAATAAAAACAAATGAAAAAAAAAAACAATTATTGAAGCAGAACAATACAAGGCTATCACAATATATATATATATATATATATATAAATATATATATATATATATATATAAACCCCAAAAAACAAATCTAAAAACAATGACAGTCACAATCAGTGAGATCACAAATTAAACCTTGGAATCAATGAGGACAGCTAAAAAATTTGATGAAGTGTATTTATGTGGGGCATAGTCGGAAAAGGCTGTTTTCCTAGTTCAGTGTGATTTTTTGGCAACTGCAGGGTGAGAAACAACTGTGCACGGGTACAAAGGCCACCAACAGTCCATGACAGCATGGTTGAAAGATAGGAGGGGAGCTTTTGCAGAACAGTTTGTAAATAAAGAAGAATAAATGCTGGTCCCTCCTCACAGAAAGAACAAGCAGGCTAATTTTTTTTGATAAAGAAGACAGTAGTACGTCCCATAGGTATCACCAGTAAAGAATCTTAAGGCTGAATGATAAACTGCATTTAACAGTTGGAGAGTGAGAGAACTGGATGCCCGCCCATAAATAACGTCACCAAAGACCAAATGGAGAGAAAAAACAGCATCAATGGTTGTTTTTCTGGTGTATAATGGAGAGCCAGGATTTGTTCCTAAAAAGAAAGTCTAATTTTGCCTTCAACTTTGATTGAAGCATGTCAACGTGGAATTTAAAATTAATTTTCTTATCAATTAAAATACAAGGTATTTATAATATTCAGCAGGACAGATTTCAATGTGCTCTGTGTATTTTTGCAAGACAAGTTAATTTTGACATTGGATGGTAATTGTTCAAAACGGATTTACTACCACCCTCATGGAGAGGGAAAAACATAAGCAGTTTTTCAGGCTAAGGGAATGATACTTGAGGTAATGATAAAAATGACAATATAAGCTATATACTGTAATCAGAAATTAAATGAGCAAATCTGAGCAAATTTCAGAGCAAATGGATCCAGTTTGCCATCACCTGTTGATTTCTGTATACCAATACTGTGTAAAGCATTAGCTACCTTTAAACTGCAGATTGGGAATAAAGTAAAGGATTGGCTTGCTACAGTGCTGTTATTTGGGAAGGAAAAATTAATCTCCTTCCCACAACTGCTTGGGTTAAGATTGTCAAATATCTGAGAGGATGTAACAATATGGTTGTTAGATGCAGTGCATATCTTATGGCTGTGAGTAGGACCAGTAAAAACATAGGTGGTTAGGAAATTGTTTGTTAAGGATCCTTAACACAAATTTGTTAAGGATTTCTCCCCACTGTTTCACAAAATTCATGTTGGACTTTCCAACCTCTTGTTTGTTGAAGACCCTGTGGAGAAGGTGGCCTGAAGAAGGGTCTTCAGAGACAGGACCAATCCACTCACATTCCCTGATGAGTATCTGTGGGAGAGATACCGGTGCAGCAGGCCCAGCATAGTTAATCTTTTAGTCTGTTAGACCCCCTTCCGATGGTCCAAGTCCGCTGAAGTGGCCTTCCAATCCCTCAAGGACCACTTCACCTCTGCCCCTAGTTCAAGTCCCTGATCCTGAGCGACAGTTCATCTCGGAAGTGAACACCTCTGTCGTGGGAGTGGGGGCTGTCCTGTCCCAGCGAGCCACCAGTGACCAGAGGCTTCATCCATGTGCCTTCTTCTCTCACTGTCTCTCCCCGGCCGAGAGAAATTATGACATTGGCAACAGGGAGCTGCTGGCTGTGAAGTTGGCCAGACCGAGAGGATGAACCAAGAGATGGAGACAGCACTCCAATGCATGGTATGCCAGAACCCGTTCTCCTGTACCCAACAACTGTTGTAGGAGGAAAACGCCCACAACACCCTGACCAGCTCTGCTACCGGCCTGTCTCCCTTCCAGTGCGACTATGGGTACCAGTCAACCCTCTTCCCAGCCCTGGAAGGGGAAGCTTCCTGCCCCTCAGTCCAGACTTTCATCCACCACTGCCACCAAACCTGGGCCGAAGCCAGGACCTCCCTCCTGAAGGCGGCGGACAAGTACTCCACGGCAGCCAATCGACGTCGCTCCAAGTTCTAGAGGACGCACAGAGGAAGGTCACGGGTGGAGAGCCAAACCTTCTGGCCCACCTGGTATTCCAGAGCTTGGTATTCCAGAGCTTGGAGCGACGCCCTAAGATTCATCGGACCCTTTGCCATTGAGAAGGTCATCAGTCTGGTGGCGGTCCGCCTCAAGCTTCCCCAGTCCATGAGGGTGCACCCAACCTTCCATGTCTCCAGGGTCAAGTCGGTTCAGGAGAGGCCTCTGGTGCCTGCTGCGTCTCCACCGCCACCTCCTCGCTTTATAGATGGAAGGGTTACCTATGCTGTGTGCCGCATCATTCACTCCCGCCATGGCAGAGGCCTCCAGTACCTAGTCGATTGTGAGGGCTAAGGTCCGGAGGAGAGGTCCTGGGTTCCTGCTCGCCACATCCTGGACCCCCAGCTCATCCGGGATTTCCACCATCAGCTTCCAGACCATCCATTCAACATCAATATCGGCTGGGGTCCTCCTCATCATGGGACACCTGCTGTTGGCATGTCCGTGCCTCCCTTATTCCCAGGTGCTTAAACTTTTGTCTGGCTATCCTAAAGAGAAGTTGATGGAGTCATTCATGATCTATAATACGAATTGGCATGAGCTCGCTCCAGTTGACCCTGTAAACTGCAAAGGATCCAAACTGATTGATCAAGGACAGGTTTGGTGGTATTGAAGTTTGAGGCTGAGATATGAAGAGGAGATTATAATCCGCATAAAGAGCTATTTTGCTAGTAGTGTACTTTGTATTATATCCATAAATTCCTGGGTGTGATCGGATTCTCTCTGCAAGGGGCTCTAGCACCAGCGCGAACAGCAAAGGGCTTAAAGTACAGCCCTGCCTAGTTCCCCGGCACAACTTGAAATTAAAAGAGAGTGTATGATTGGTCAATATTTTGGCACAGGGGTTATTATATAATAGTTTAATCCATGAAATAAACCTATCACCACTTCCAAATTTATTGAGGACTGCAAATAAGTAGGGCCATTCAACCTGGTCAAATGCCTTTTCGGCATCTAAAGATAGTATCAAAAGGTCCTCTTTGAAATGCTGTGAGGAATACATAACATTAAATAAAAATTGCAAATTAAAGTATGAGTATCTTTGGGAATAAACCTGGTCTGGTCAAGGTGTACCAGTCTTTCTATCAAGAAGCTCAGCCTTTTGGCTAAAGTTTTTGTAAGAATTTTTTGATCCGTGTTTAACAAAGATATAGGTCTGTAGGAGCCCACCTACTCCAGATCTTTTCCTGTTTTGGGAATCAAAGTAATAATTGCCTCATTGAGGGTGTGGGGAAGCTCTCCATTATCAAATGCCTGCCCAAACATTTTATTTAAATGGGGAACCAATAGGTCACTAATTTTTTTATAAAATTCATTGCCAAATCCATCTTTTTTTATGAATTCTGTAATTTCTTCACATGTAATCTCAGCTCCTAAATAGTCACGCTTAGTTTGGTTTAAAGTCGGGAGCTGACCCTCATCCAGGAAAGCTTGCATATCTCCTGCTGTTGCCTGCATTTGAGATGTGTATAACCTCTCATAAAACTGTTGAAACTGTTTGCTTATATCTTTGTGTGAAATTTGGAGTTCTCCAATATCTGATATAATCCTATGAATTGAACGCTCATTCTCTAGTTTGCGTAATTGTCTAGCAAGCAGCTTATGCGGTTCGTCACCAAACTTGAAATGTTTCTGTTTTGTAAACATAAAGACTTTACTAGTTCTTTCTGAGAGTATTTTATTAAGTTGGTATTTGAGTGTTAAAATCTGATTAAATTTATCTTTAGAAGGGTATTGTGCAATTTCTGCATCAAGCTTTTGTATTTTATCTTCCAATTTTAATTGTTCCTCTTTTCTATTTTTACCATTTGAGGCTTGAAATGAAATAATGCATCCTCTCAAGTAGGCCTTTAGCGTCTCCCACAACAAAGAGGGGGCAGTGTCTGGTTTGCTGTTTGTCTCGAGAAATATATTAACATGCGTTTTGATGTATTCACAAAACACGGAATCAGTAAGGAGTTGTGGGTTAAAACTCCAACTACCCTGTTGCCGAGGTGTGTCACATAGTCTGGAAGAAAATGTGACTGGGCAGTGGTCAGAAATAATAATATTATGGTACTTAGCATTACCAGAGTACTTACTTACCATAAGTAGTTTTCCATCCACCAGGAAATACCAGAAAATAAATAAATAAAAATGTATACAGCTAAGACTATTTAACTTAAGTCACCTCTTTATCTAATCCCTAAGACTCTGAGTGTGGTTATTTTAAAGAACAACTCGTAGCTCTCTAGCAATAATTAAGGAGTTAACTACAAAACAGGACATATAGTCCAAGCGCATATTTTCTATAACAGCATCAAGAAAATCCAAACACTTAAATATTTCAAGTGGAAAATGTTGGAGCTTGAAACAACAACATTGACAAGTATACTGAGCGTAGTCCGCTGAAATGCCGTATACTTATCGTATGACGTGAACACGCCAGTAACAACACTGAAGATTAATACAGCAGTCCAGCTGGCATGGCATTATCTGTGACCTTTATTTGGATTATCAACTGGACATTAAGTATTGCTACTTTACCGTTCTGCTGTCTACTCCTGTCCAAAATTACGTTCAGCATAAGCAAGGGCTTCCTTCGGATTGGTAAACAGTAGTTTTGTGCCATTGTGTGTCACCCGTAGCTTAGCTGGATATATGATCCCAAACCTGACTCCGGGCTTATCCCGAAGCAGTCTCCTGGCTGGGGTGAAAGCTGCTTGGGCTCTAGCAACTTCTTGGGGGAGATCTCTAAATATCTGAAGCTGCTGCCCTTGAAAAGATAGTTCTCTCTTGCTGGTAATCTTGCAGAAGATTCGTCAAAAACATGGCCATGGTGAATCTTTAGGATCAGGTGCCTTGGACGTTCATTATCTCCTGGACGTTTCCTCAGTGCTCTGGGGGCCTGATCAATAACAGGCTTTCCTCCAACTCCAGAACTTCTTTAAGAAGATTCGCTGCAAATTCCCTGGTGATCTGTCCATGCTCTGCCCCCTCTTTCAGGCTTGTAATCCTGAGATTCTGCCTCTTTGAGCGTCCCTCCAAGTTCAGGCATTTCCCATTAAGTCGGTCAACTTGCCTGGTCAGACGTTTCACCCACAACTCCAGCTTCGCTACGATGTCCGCTGTGTGTGATTCTGACTGCTCCAGTTCGTGCAGCGTCTCAGCCTGTAGCTCAGCCTGGGCTTTTAGCGTTGTGATGCTAGCATCAGCTTCAGTTTTTAGGGCGGCAATTTCGGCCCTCAATGTAACTGGCATGTCTGCAATCCTTTCGTCTATCTTCTCACAAATGTCAGTTTTTATTGTGTGCAACTCGGAGCATAAGGATGCTATTGCTGCTAACACGACATTCTCGTTCAGGTCACATGGGTTCACCTCGGCGACCTCTCCCTCAGCAACATTGCTTTTCGGTTTAATTCCCTTTTTTGAGTTTGGCATTCTTGATTCTCTAAGTGCTATACTTTCCGAAACACTTCAGACGTCAGGTTTTATAAATACTGAAATAAAAGTGTCCTCACTTTGTTATAAATGAAGTTTTAAATCGAAATCTATGTGAGCTATCCTGAGACACTTCCTATCTGCTCATTGCTTCCCCTAGAGTCCGAGGAGGGATACTTTCTGTTGATGTCCCCCCCTCTATCCCTTCAACCTGGGGTTGTCCTTGATTGAGGCTCAGTGCCAGCTCCTCTGCGGTGGTGAGCTCCTCAGGTGGAGGCCCCCCACCTGTAGCTGTGGCCTAGGCCTTTTTTGTGGCTACAAATGCACATATTTATTTTCTTCTGAGTTATTGTGAGAGTAGCATTTAAATGTTACTGAAGGCCATTTACCACTGTGAAAGATATTTTTATATTTTATCTTGACTTGTTGCCAGGTTCGCAATTGGCTGCTTCTGTTAAGATGTGACATGGAAGGATGAATGGTAAAGTCAGGGGTTACTTGGTCAGTGGGGTTCATACACTGACCTAAGATTATTCGTGCAACAACAAAATATACAGATACCTTAATGTGCTTTATGGAAGGGCACGGTAATTCACTGTCCATTCATTGTCTGTACTGTACGGGGGGTCAACCCGAGTGCCAGTCTATAGAATAACTAGAGGATCCTCTCAAATGGCATACGCCGTGTCTGGTTGCAGGAGAATAAAGTGGATGAGATGCACCTAGGCCTCGTTCAGCGGTGGAGGATCGGGGACTGCTCTGCGTACATCTTCATGGAGACATTTTTGGCCCCTAACATCCCGATCAAGCTATTGCACTGGATGGGCAGACATTGGTGGGGGCCATAAGGACACAAGACTTTGATGCTAATGCAAAAAATGCACTGCAGGAAATGAATGATCAAGGACTTATCTAATTTCCTTTTTTAAACTTTGTTTAAACTTGTTTAAACTTTTTTAAACTTTGTTTAAAAAATGACCAATAAATCTATCTTCTTCCTCCTATAATATTATGAAGGGAAATACACATGTAACATGAAACTGTTGCAACACTCGCATCACTTATGCATTTAGTCTGTCCACGATTTTCTGCCATACCACCTTGCTGGCCTTATTAATTGCAGCAGTGTTTTCCTTTTTTGGTGATAATATCTTTGTACTCATAGAGCTCCATTAGGAGCATCTGTTCGGCCACTGAAAACAGCAGCGCTTTGACTTTTCCCTCTTTCTTACTCATTTGATTGTCTTCTCGATCATCCATTAAATTGGGCTTTTCATACTCCCAGGGCCTTAGCTGAAAACGAGACTTTGCAGGTCTTGCTTGGATTAGCCTTGATTAGATGCGGCTGAACCTCGTTAGTGGAAGGACTTTCGCCTTAAATAAGGGATGGCGCTAATCTGAGTCTCACTTTAACCTGTAAATCTCACTTTCATAAGCGACTTTGATGGAATACACCCCTGGATTAAATGTCAACTCAAATTGAGGAAGGAAAGTTTACATGGCCCTCATGTATATTTCACCTGTTCAATAATATACATTCAAGCATCAGCATTGTAACTTTAAAAAGGAACGCTTTTGTTCCCAGCAGAGTGCAAGGCTTTGCCGAGTTGAGTAGATGACATGCTGCTCAATATTTTTCATTTCTAAACATCAAAGTAACTCTAAGCTCTTTGGGGCCCGTGGGTGTTGCTCAGGACCATAGACTGTATATAAAGATGAACAACACCCCCCCACACACTTATCCCCGCTATGTTTAAGTGAGGCTAAAACATCCAAGATATGGGTGTTGCCATCTTGCCCTCTTTGTATATTTGATAACTCATTAAAACCAAACCTCACATTAAAACAAACACTTCAACAAACATCAGGGTGATAAGAACTACCTTCAGTCACAGAAATGGGGGGCTTTATGACCTACCCTACAAACTCTTTTTGATCAGCAACCAAAATATGGTGCCGAGTGACAACAAGCACAGAAAATAAAAAGGGCTGTAGTGGAGTACATATGCAAGGCATTTGTTGTTGTTGTTTTTACACTACCTCAAACAACTTGAAACAATTGTTGTCATTGATGTTATTGTCTGTATTGTTGTTCTCTTAATTAAAAAAAATCTATGCTTCTAAATTTTTTTGTCATTTTTCCTCTTGTAGCCTTTCAGAAATGGTATTGACTGTCTTTCATTTTATTTATCTGGGCAACTGTATTGAGTTAGAGATTATAGAAGCATGACATCCCTACTCAGGACTCAAGGAAACACGGTGTCAAGTGTCACATTTTTTGGATGAGTGGGTCTCAAGAAAGCTGCAAGCTGCAACACCACAGGCCAAGCAATCAGACTGTTGTGAACAGGCAGGTTTTAAACATTCACTGTACTGGTGATATTGTAGAGGCTGACCGATATTGGCCAACATAATAACGGTAGCTTGGAACCAGAAAAGACGATTAATCAGGTCTATCTTTCCTACCACCCATTTTTTGACAGTGTTAGAGCTGAACATGTAAGTAATATATAAATAAGTAAGTATATTAATTAAATTTGCTCTCGTGCTTAATGGCACTATGAAAGGCAAATAAATGTAGACACTTAGGAATCAAGTAATTTCAAGTCAAAAGCTTTTGGTCCAAGTGAAACTGAGTCATTTGTGTTAAGTCAAGTTGCTAGTCTTTTTAGATTTTGTGAAGGTTTTTCTCTGGAGGGGGACTTGGATTATTTGACATACTGTTGACCAGGAATCTATAACAATGCTGATGCTGGAGTTAGAATGTGACAACTCTGTACAGACTGTACAGCCATGTAGAGACTGTCAGACTGTAATCTATGGCATCCAGCATAAAAGAAGCCACTGTGGCAGTTAGGTCAATAAGGGAAGCACAGAGGGACAAACTAGACCCAAGCTCCAAATACAGAGCCTGTAGGGACATTTTGCTGGAGTACTAGTTGTAAAGTGAGCCCAGGAGATCAGGTACACTGACTCGTCCTCTCCTGAAGGATATAGGCCACTAATAGCAGACAGTGTTGAAGCTCCACCCCTAGCGCTCTGAAGACTCTACATGTCTGACATACTGCGCATTGATAACAAGTCCTTGAAGAGGGTGTGAATAACTTCTCAGATCAAGAGATGAGAAAAGCAGGTTTAAAATGTCCACTTCCAGATGCTGTCCACTCACTTGTTCAGCTGGGTTAATGTGCTTTCATACATACTTTTTAATTTTTTTTTTTTTTTTATCAGGAACTCTATGGTGAACCGGTGTCTTCTGTTTGTTGGGAAATTTTTAGATTGTATGGGCTACGTGTCCACGATTGGTTTCCTGTAAGTGTCATAGGAAGATGAAGTGACTTCTTGGTACTAACTAGGTGTAAGACAACAAGACTGGGTGGTAAACTGGTATGGCTGGACTTTGAATGGTCAAAGTACTTAATTGTGGCCACATTTTTACGTTCAGTTGTGTCTCTTGTCAATTCAATTTCAATTCTTGAAATGTTCATCTGCAAATTTCTGTAGTGGTCCCAGTAATTTTTGTTTTTAAAGTGTACTGAAAGTAATTGAATACATTCAACAATATGATCATACAATTTTAAACAACCCAGTAATGTCCCAGCCAAAAGCACCACAAGATTACAGTTATTACATTTAAAGTATTGTTAGAGAACCATGCAAGTCAATGAATTTTCACAAAACACAATCTGCACATTTAACAATGCTACAGAGCTTTTATTTTGAAATGCATATTTCTGTAACAAAACGGGTTAGAAAAGAAGGAAGCTTCATTTCAAAATATGAAAAAAAGAATGAATCAGACAGAGAGCCCTCTTATATCAGCCTGCTTCAGATAAAGCTTGTTGCCTCTGAAGTAGATAAACGCCTTTGGTCACAATTTGAAAATTTGAGGTACTGTAGTTTTTTTTTTTTTTTAAGTTATAAGTGAGTAATTTATAGTTTTCGTTAACTGGCAAGGTAAGCACAGCCACAGTCTAACTGCACTCCTGCAATCATGTTAATTCAGGATACCTTTTTGTCTGGCTAGATATTATGCACATATGCATGTTCTAGACATTTTGGTGATGTCAGTGCCTGCCATGATGATTGCAGATTGTTTTGTTTTCTGTGGTGTGTTTTGTTTGTTTGTGTGTTTATTTTTGCCAAGGTTTTTTGTTTTTTGCAGTGGTGCAGTTCTTTACCAGTGGGAACATGGATGCAGGAACCATGACAGGAACACCACGTTCTTATCCCAACTGACATGTTACTGCTTTGCAGTGGACTCCCGCATCTATTTATAATACTCTAGGTATCCCTGTCTGTCTTCTATTTACATTCTGGGATGCTGCTACCTAATGTCAACACAAGCACATAGTGGGCCGATGTGGCATGTGGTATGTGTCGACAACACAAGCACATGGCAACCAGCATCTGGATATCAACAAACAAATATGCTGACACAGATGGTTTGGATTAGGGGAAGGTGTAGTACAAAACATCAAATTTAGATGGGAAGCGCACACCAGACTCCGGCATGAAAGTCTAGGGTTTGTTGCACCCCTCCAATCCGCCCTATAGGTACCTTCGGGCTCCTTATATTATGAAGTTGCCAGCTGCGTTCAGACTTGATGCTGTTTAATTTGATTCTGTCTGGCTGCATTCTCATGTGATGCTGTCCAGCGCATTTCATGAGTATGGTATTTCTACATGAAATCCCTTTTTCTCTCTTTCTTTCTGTTTTAGCAGTCGATTCAAATGTACAGGATTTAATTTAAATCCCTCTTATAAGTGCACATCACTCAAATATTCTATTTCATTGGGAAATACGTCACAGTGCGTACTCATGTCTACTGTATTTCACTGGTATATTAAAACTTTAACCTATTAATAATCATATGCATGTAATATTTATGTTGTCCATGATGTGTACAGTAAGATCAGATACAGAAGACACTCATTAATCAAGTGAGGAAAGGCAATCAGAGGACCTTTGTGAATCAAAGACATGGGATCATTTCTGTTCCACATCACATATGAATTCTGCTTCTCATTTCATTGTCTCGACCACCTATGAATCTATCATGTGTGGATGGCCATAAAGGAAAATAACATGAGATAATAGGAAGACATTATATCTCCATGAACTCAGGATGTAACATTTCCGTTCTGACTGAAGGAAATGAGTGCAGAACATGTTTCCTTCACAGCTGCAGAAGTCACCTTGAACCCTTATGGGAATTATAACACTTCTTTTAGGTCATCTAAGCAAGTTGCTCTCATACAGCACTTGTTTTGTTTGCAGCATTAACTGCAGACAAAATCACTTTCACTGAAAATTTAACCACAAACCAGAAGTATTTCTTGCTTATGGAATAAAATGACTTCAAAGTGGAAATGCAGTTAGCCTATATTTTAATGGGCTTAACTGCGTCTTCACAGTGGATGTTGAAGCAGCCTGATTTGTTAAATGTTGTGCACCTGCCCGTCAGCATTCATTGACATTTCCCACCAGTGCATTTCACCGACAAGCGACTATGCTCCTCTGCTCCTCTGCTCTGTTCTAATCCCAAGTACATGTGTGTCTGTAAATGTGTGTGTATGTGTCCGTGTGTGTCTCTCTGTTTAGGCACAACTGACAAACATATGGAAGCTTGAAAAGCATATTATCATCATCAGATCATGTTCTCATTTTGAATTTCAACTTTATCATACATTTCCGCTGTTTTCCTGCCAGATTTGTTTGCAGCTTGTGGGTGCAGAAAGTATTGCTGTACATTGCGAGCTGACTTGAGCACTTGGCACTTCCACATTGTTTGGTTCTGTGACATTTACTTTATTCTTACGCTCCTTTCCATTTTTTTATTGGTGCAAAGGACCAACAGAGACAAAACCAGCAAATCCTTTAACTTCTCCGTCATATGTTCATAATCACAGTGTACATCCCAGGGAAGCTGTACCACGGCAGGACAGCTGCCCGGTCTAGTCTGGGAGGAAGAAGTGTCACCAGATTAATGTTGAAGCTCAAGTCACTGTTAAATCCATGGGGGACACGGCCTCTGGGGCGGTAAGAGCTTCACTCATTGCACCAGTCCACAAAGCAGTATGACTGAAACAGCAGTGGAATGAGTGTGTGGTAAAAAGGTGATAATGCATGATACATTTTTTGTATGGTTTGTTTAAGGTACTAATGTGGACACATTCTATACATTTTTAAATAATAAGCTAAATTGTTGTGCAGTTAGGATGTATGTTCTGAGACACGCCCCGTTAAAAGTTCAATGGTCAATATCTTCAAAATGCAATCAGATCTAAACAATCTTTTGATAACTTTTGATAAGCTTTGTCCAATATTGAACCGCAATATCAATATTACTGTTACTATTATTAGTACAAATTAGGCGTTCGATTTAGGAGGTCTCAAAAATGTGTTTTTCCAACAATTCAAAGTGGCTTTCCTTTTTACTATTTGGTCCAAGTGGTCATTAATGGTTACTGAGCCTCTGTTTGATGAGCACATTGAGCTGGACTTCTGTGCCAAATTTAAGTTGGTCAAATGTATATTGTGAAGGGTTTGACATTGGAGAAGTATTTCATTTACACACTACTTCCAATGATTGGTTAAAATTTCATGGGTCTAAAATGTACCAACCATTTGCGAATACATGTTTGAATAATACAAACATAAATTCACATAAAAACAATAGGGTTCCAGTTCTTTGAGCCACTTGCCACACAATACTTATATGATATGTGCACCCGTTATATTATCTCACTTCCTCTGAAACTCACATTGTTCATTGTGTCATTTCACTGAATCATACTGTTATATATTTCATTGTTTTGTTTTTTTTACTTGTTGATTGCTCTCTGAAACAAAGCACAAGAAGAGTTCCTCTACACTTTTCATGATAAATTATTAATGTGACTTTTGATTTATGTTTGAACAGGCCCATCAGCAGATAAAATACTTCCAGATTTAAAACTGTCATCAGATCACTGGAAAATCAAAATACTTTTTATGCCATTTTTACAACAACTCTCCATCTTTTTTTAACATTACATCGTTAAACACAATGAAAAACAGCCTGCTGGCTAATTCTGGCATTTTTATTCCATGTGTATTCTTTAATTTACACCATCCCTTCCTAAATAAACTTAAGTGAAACTGAAACTGAAACATTACTTCAGTACTGCAAAATAACTTGATGTTATTAATTATCCTCTGATGTACAAAAAACCCCAGAGGAAATATGGAAGTTTCAACCTCTGAGATATCTGACAAAAAAAACCTTCAATGCCCAAAACCTTTCAAGATTTATTTACAAGGTTATGTACGCTGGGAGGTAATTAATTGTTTTACGACAAATGACTTTAAACAATTCAGGTATGTTTTTGAAACCTGGCTAATAAGGGTTTACAAGTTAAACTTGGCCAGTGGTTAGGGGTTGACTAGGCTTGTTGGTAAAAGAGAAACTTTGTATTAGAAGTAGTTTGGCAGATGTCCCTTAATCACTTCACAGGCAGTCAGAGACAGAGCAGGGATGTTTGAGCAGATGGTGTGTGTGTTAACCTGCAGAGGACAGGGAATAAAAGCAATGCAAGCTATATGTTACACATATCATTGCATGCTTATGAGGGGATTCACATAAATTAATTTCAATAATACAATCTGTAGTATTCCAAAGCAGAACGTATTTTTACAAAGAGATGGACAGGGTGACAAGATATTATTTGTTGCTTATTTGTCTGAAGCAGGAACGACAATGACTTCTACAATATCAGGCACTGAAAAGAGATTATTATAAAAGAACGAGACTTGTGTTTTTAGCTCTGCTAACAGTGGGGCACTGGGTGTGTTCTATTTCCTTTATTATAGGGCAGATTTCCTGAATATGTATTGTAGTTACTCATGGTTCATGAGTATCAACAGCTGGTTGGACCCTGCATGGACTGAGAAAAGTTAAAAACTGCAAAGGATCAAGAACTCTGACTGTTTACAGCACCTGCATTATGAATACTCAAGAAGTTTTATGATTTATGGCTCATTCAGTTACATTCAAATCTCTGCCCGGCCACACTGGCAACACTGCTGCACCCTGTTGGTAAACTGCAGAGACATTTTGGTGACATGTATCAACAGATTAATTAAAAATATCCACTGTGCTTGGTGATGTTTAGACAAACTGTCAGTGATTTATCAAATTTTGTGCAAGGCCAGTGCACCTGTTTAGAACTGGCGAGAGATTTCACTGTAATTCTATACATGTGGTTGGTGCAGTGAACAGACAAATTCTGAGCTATAGTCTGATTTGTTGCCACGCCCAATTTAAGCATTTGAAGCGCCTTCAGTGGTTAGCTCAAATGAAACTTACAGAGTATGTTTAAGGTACTAATGTGGACACATCTTAGTTGTGAAGTACATCACACTGGATGTCATGATTAAATTTTAGGGTTCTGTCCTCATTCATTCATTCATTGTCCGTAACCGCTTGTCCTCCCAAGGGTCGCGGGGGGGCTGGAGCCAATCCCTGCTGTCATGGGGCGGAAGGCGGGGTACATTCTGGACAGGTTGCCAGACTATGGCAGGGCTGACACATATAGACAGACAACCATACACGCTCACAGTCACACCTAAGGGTAATGTAGAGTCACCAATCAACCTGAGCTGCATGTATTTGGAATGTTGGAGGAAGCCAGACACCCAGGAGAGAACCCACACAGACACAGGGAGAAGGGCCCCCGCCCAAGGACCAAACCCCTTTCCGACCTGGGATTGAACTGGGAACCCTCTTGCTGTGAGGCAACAGTGCGACACCACCGTGCCACTCACTGGTTCTGTCCTATACTTCCGAAATATTTCGACACACCAGTGACATATATTTATGTTAAAAAAGCCATTAAAGAGATGATTTTGCATCATGTCACCTTATAGGCAAGAATGTGGATGTCTCTGTGGTTTCTTGAAAAATAAATGTGTCACCTTCTGAACATTTGTGTTTTAGCCAAAAGGATTTAAGGTTGATTAAAAAGTTCTTTAAATAAACCTCAGCAGTTGGACGTGCCTGTCACAGTGCAACTTGCAAGTGTATTGGCAAATTTGTTTTAGTCTTATTAGTTTAAATTTTTGTCAATGAAATTGAACACACAATCAAATACCTAAAAACTCAGTTCAGGGAGGTATTTGTTTAAATTCTAAATGCATGCTCAAATATATTGTGTTTTTGTGGAGATGGTTCCACTCCAGTCACAAAGCTACATCTCTGTCCCTTGTTTCCTCCATGTATATTTTCTGTTCTCAAGGATGCTTCACTAGGAACAGTGAGCATATTGCTCTTCAGAGTGGGTGGGCCCCCCTCAGGTCTGGGCTCTGCTCAAACATAATATTGCCCAAGGCCTGGGAATCATCAATCACATGGCTGCAACACACCATGGGCTGGACTCTGAGCCCCCTTTGGAAAAGGGTGTTTGTGTTGAATGTCCAGTTTCAGGACAAGTGTTTCTTGATTTTCTCTGTGAATCTTCACATTACTCGGCTTTAAATTGTCCCTGTAGACAGTGTAACCAGCAGTACTGATACATGTGGGATGCAAGAGAGTATGGTCTGTGTCTTCATTTTTTAATGAACGGCTGAGTGACACAGAGAGTGACTTGAAGCTTGTCCCTGCTGTGAAACCAGACACACATCAACCACAATAGACAAGGAATTAATAAGTACATTTTTATTTTAATATCAGTTAGTTTTTTCCTTTCAATAATGACTTTATAACCTCAGAGAATATTCAGTTTTTTTCTTTTGACTTTTTTCAAGAGCAAGGCAAAGTCCACAAGTCAAAGTTAATGAAAAAAGGTAAATGTAATCTTCCAAAATTCACAGCATGGTGTTATCCAACAAAATAATCAGTCCATATTTGAAAACAACTTTTTTACTGCGTTCACAATCACTTCTTTTAATATAATTTTTCCCCCATCAAGCCTAGATCTGGACTGAGTAGTTTTTAGTTTTTAGTTTAGTTCATTTTTATATGTTCCAAAAATGCAAATATAATTTTATGTGAGTCTGCCTTTAATTTACATAATATCAGTTGAACTTAATCTATTTAAGCATTGAGCCAATTTAAATTGCATAAGTTCTATTCATTTATACAGCTCTGGCAAGTTCCTTGTCTCCTATTTGATCAATGTTATCACAATTGTAGAATTTCTGCAAATGTAGTCAAAAAATGATGGAGTAATATTCATAGTGATGAGGACGGTGTGCTGTTCTGCTGATTTGAGCACTTTCTAAAGGTCTTGCTGACAAATAAGACCGTTTGGACAGCACTACTTGTTGTATATCTGTATTAAACAATTATCTATACTTCAATTACCTGTCCTCCTGATGAGAAATATGAACTCACAGGTCATTAGTTAGTAACCAGTGTGAGTGTTTAATAGGTTACTCTAGAGCGTCATTTTGTGGACTAATGAAATTTTCTGAAGTCACTCGTGAGTACATTAAAATGTCTTGATTTTGTGGTTTACATTCAAAACTAATTTCTTCTACAATTCCATTACTCTGATTGCACTATGCAAAGAACACATATGGCAGATTCACACTGAATCTGCCTCCAGTCCCGTGTTCTAACATATTACTGCCCAGTAATTTAAGGCTGCTGCAGAGAGTTTTGGATTTACACTAGCTAACTTTTTCTTTCACTTTTCTTACTCTGCAAAGGCAAAACTGTGTGTGTTTGTGTGTGTGTGTGTGTGTGTGTGTGTGTGTGTGTGTGTGTGCGCGCGCGTGCGTGCGTGTGTGCGTGTGTGCGTGCGTGCGTGTGTGTGTGTGTGTGTGCGTGTGTGTGTGATATCCTGGCTCGATGTGACAGGGAGTGGGGTCTCACTGCTAAAGCCATCAACGTTTGCAAGTTGAAGCCTGATAAATCACCTTGTAATAACACACATCAGCAGGAGAGTTGGGGCAGGCCAAGCCGGCTACTGTAAATCTCACAGACTCTCACGACCACCACCTGCTTTCACACTGTGGGAATTTTTCCCACCCACTTTCCTCCAAGTCTCAGAGATAGAGCAGTTTGTTGAGATGCTGTGTCACTTCAGTTCACACTTTTGTTGTTGTTTGATGACTCTACACAGTCCCTACATGTGCTGACAAATTCATTCACTGTATGTGATGGCTTGTGTTTTTTTTTTTTTATCAGTATTAATAATCACCATCACATGAATGGTGTAACTTTGTTCACAAACCTTTGTTGGTGTGTTACAATGCCCCCAATTTCTAATGGCATTGAGCAGAGAATACAACTGAGGCTGATGCATATTTAGTCAAGTTACAAATTCTGATCACTGAGGTTGTTTTATTTTAACCAGAGGTAAAAAGGAATCTCTGTACCAAATTTAATGGCAATCCATCCAAAGGATTTTCACATTTTTAACACAAGATCGCACATGTAGGGGCACCCGGTAGCTCAGCTGGTTGAGCAGGCACCCCATGTACAGAGGTTATGTTCTTGCTGCAGAGGCTGTGGGTTTGAGTTCGACCTTGGCCCTTTGCTGCATGTTGTCCCCTCTCTCATCCCCTTTTATGCTCTGTCCTATCCCATAAAGGCACAAAAGCCCTTAAAAATATCTTTTCAAAAATAGAAGACCACACATTTAACCTGTTGACATAAGAAGAAAGGTCAGAAGTGATAGCGATACCACTAAGGTAATCCATTCAGTAGTTTCTTCTTATTTGTATAAAAATTACTTTACTATGTGTGAACTTAAATTTGTGTTTTTCTCACATGGCTCTATGGTGAATGGAGAATCCACAAAAAGCCAAACATCCGTTGACAAGCTCTAACTACTACAATATAATTCAAGTTTTATTTAACCAGTGTTATGCTCATTACAATCTGCCTAATCCTATCCATCATGACAGTCTGCATTGGTTGCCATGTGCTGCTGTGCAAACAAAAGGACTGTAAGGCTTCATCCCACCATGTGCATTTGTTGACATCATAGCTAATGCAGGAGGATACCTGAAATGTCATAAGTAGACACAGAAGGTCACTGACAGAATGGCACTATGTACGAGTTGGGATAAGAACGTGTTGGGATATCAGGAAGGGTTTGTTATTAAAATGCTGTCCTGCTCACGCTACTCCACAGAAGAAGTGCTGGATCACTGCTAGCTGCTAGATAATGCTCACTGGTGGCAGCAGAATGAAGTTGCTGCCCGCATACAGGAACGGCAACTATGCAGCCATCTTGCTGAGGTCAAAATATGTAATCAAACTACAGTGCCCCAGTACAATACCCCCAGTGACAGTAGAGGTCAGGATATGGTCAGGCTGTCAAGGCTGCCCTATAGCCTGCAATACATGATACATGCTGGAGCACAGTCCTAGACACCACTGTGGACTTTACCAATGACATCAATGAATTTTTCAGTCTGTATATCTGTAACACAACATAAGCATCTGCACCCAAAACTACAGTTAAATCATTCCATAACCAGAGACCATGAATTACCAGAACCATCCGGGATGTCATAAATGAACACACCACAGTTTACAGTAGCTTAAAAGCAGCACAAAAGGACAAATAAAGCAGCAGCCTAGGGACTGAGTTGCACTGCACAGTTGAAGGAGGTGTATAGTGTGTATGTAACGGATTGTGAGTGGGATCAGAAGAGCCAAAGTTGTGCCCCACCATCATCCATTCTACACAGATGCTGCCAGGTCATAAACCAGCACCTTTAGTGGCACTTCATCCCATTTAGTAAATGTCATTTAGTGTCTCTTTACCGAAAACCCTACAAATCTTTTTCTGATGCTTTATTTTATTGGCTTTTTTTTGGCTAACTAATGACTTGGCACACTTTCCTATGACTGGAGTACCATCCTACGGTGCAACCACGACAAGCCAAAACAGAAAATACTTTACACCACGATCCTAATCCTTTTCATCCTGACACCTCATGCATTACTTCCTGTGTATGGTCAAGACTTCCCCCCACTGGTCCCACAGCAGAGGGAGGTTTGCTCCATGCATAGCTAATGTAAATATTTTACATGCACTGAAAAAATAAAATACAAAAACCTGCATTTCTTTAAGATAGCTAGTCATCCACAGAATGACCTCTAGTGTTCAGTGAGGCAGGGTGAGGAACCAGAGTGAAAGCCCTGTAATTTTTAGCCCTCCACTGTGGAGGGATGATAGTCAGGAGATCCAAGACAGCTGTCTGCCTCATCTGAGGCTGGCCTCCAGGTCCGGGTCACCCAGAGTGCTTCTCCCCTAAGGGCCACATGTACCTTCCTCTGGTCTGCCCTTCTATTTAAGACCACAAAGGCTGCAAGCATGACAGAGACGGTACAGCTCGGCTTCTTATTTTCCTTTTTCTTGGTAAGCCGTTGCCATTTGGATGATAAAGAAATTAAGATCTCATATTCAGGAGATTATATTAATTATATGGATTACTCTCCATATAAGATACTTGTTTTGTGCATTTATGTCATCTTTGTATTGCCATTCTCAGATGATATGTTACATTACAAGATCTCTGTTTATCTCTTTAAGTCCTTTTAAATTTGACATCTATACCTTATTTGGATGATCAATCTCAAAATAACAGTACAGTATGGGATAAAGAAAAGCTATTTAACTTTCTCATAAAATTCATATAAAATGCTCTGAAACATATGAAATGTGAATATTTTAAAATACAGCACAGTATAGCCTTGAAGACAAACCACCCGGTTAGCAACAGCAAGAGATGAAGGACAGAGTGAGAATAAAAAGTTTGGAAGACATTTGAGTAACCATAACGATTTTTAGGAAGCTGTGTGGTTCCTTTGCTTGTTAAGTCCAAAGTTGCACACATTTCATTTTGGCATTTCACCTATTCTTGTGCTCAAATAAACTCCAAATGAGCAAAGTGAACTCCTCTGGAGTTTAGCTTGAAAAAAAAGACTTAATTTTTTTCCCCCATAAAATAAAATATTCCACATACAAATTGTTAATATTAACAAACAATATACAGTAAGACAGTTAATAGACCTAAACAACCTGGTTTAGTTTGTCCGAATACACTTGAATCCTTGAACTTACTGTCAGGCAATATGTTGTAGATAATCCAAACAATCATAGATTTTATTTTACATATTGTGAAAAACATCAAAAGTTCTACAGTGAAAACACATTTTATTGTGTGAGCCTTACAAAAGCTTTGTCTGAGGTCTCGCTCTAAGTCCACTGTGAATGACTGAACTGTTCGCTTTTACTACAAAGTCTGTTTTTTTTTTGTGTCAGTGTGCTGTTGCAGCGCTCCATTGCTTATCCCCATCATAACAACACGGCATGAGGGCTGGTGTTTACCTCTAAGACACTGAGTGGGTGCCTCTTGCTTATTCTAGCAGAGCTGGTCCCAATTAAACACAGTGTTCTCTGTGAGACAGCAGCAGCTAAACTCACATTCTGCCAGCAGTCCACTAACATTGGCTGCATGAGGATCAATAGTCAAAAAAATAACAGATATATTTTATATTTTATAATGTAGACTGGCAAACTAAAAAAAGTGACTGTTATGACACCAGAAACCCTTCAGTGGTCTAGGGGCATCTCTCCCCTGCTTATACATATTAATGACCTATTCTCAAGCTCTATGAGGTCAAAAGAACATGACAGTAGAAGAACCCCTGCCAACTCACCTTTTTCAGCCGACCACCCTCCTCCATTTAACTGTATCAAGTGCCCCATTTCTCCTGATTTTTATACTGAACCTCAATTTTGTGTAGTGTTTGTTGTCACTGCTCAGCCACGTGACTCTTCCTGCTCACTTTTTCTTCCTATACCACTTCTCCCTGCTGCCCTTCAGAATGATTGGCAGTGAAAATCCATGCTTGGAGTGTAGCACCCACTGACTGCACAATGAATGAAAACAAGTAATAGACAAGGCAGAGTAACCAGAATGTGCTGGTCCAGGTAGTGAAATGTGATCATGGAGAGGATTATGTATTTCCTACTTCCTGAGTATATCCTGAGGTAAATCTAAAAAACAGATGACAATACTTTGACTTCTGACTGTGTGTCAAGCCATTTGTGTTAGTGAGCAGAGGTCAAGGAAGGTCAAAGGTCTGTGGTGTTGTGAGGGTCATAGCTCCATTCTAGAAAAAACGTTAAGTAGCAGCCCTCTACTGGTGTCACCCAAGCAACAGCCATGATGCGTGAGTTCACACCAATAACTCAACAGAAGGTCAAGGCACAGCAACATTGTGCTGCTGACTTGTCTGTTAAACCGCACTAATCAGGGATCTGTGTTTTTGTGTTTTGAAGTTAGAAGTGTCTGCTTGACATCAGCAGAGCTGTCAACAGCATATCCTTTTGCCAACTTCCAGACCCTTAGAGGTATTGTTTTGAATTTTTTGGACTGGGACTGTATAAGGTACTTATCTACAAGTCACTGTATAACCTACAGTAGATGGCAGTTGGCATGTTCCATGTTTGAAGACCAGTCAGGAGTACCAAGTACAAAGCTATGTAGTCTACTGCTGTGGATGGGGGTTGGCAGCTACATTAGCCATTTAAAAAAAAAAAACTACCTTAAAAAGTCGATATCAGTCTAAATGGGAGCAATATTGAAAGTATTTTCACTACTTTACCTTGTTGTCAGACATTCCCATGCCCATTCCTTTGGCACTACATTTTCTGAACTGTAGTACTTTTGTTGTCTTACGCAAAAGTCTGACTGTGCCATGCACTGTATTACGCTGCAGGTCAGCTGTTCAGGTCTGAAAGTGTTGTTGTGGGATCAGAATGAAAGAAAAGTTACTGAAGATTTTAGAAGATGGTACATTGCTTATAGTTTTCTGCCGTGGGTCATTCCAACAAATTTAGACCACCCACAAGACTGAGACAACTTTGTTTTTGCTGTGAACATTTCTCTCAAAAGAATTATGTTAAATCATGGCCAAATGAGGACAATGATGAAAAGCACAGCTGTATGCAACCATCAGGTAAAATAAAGCCTAATACCCACTGACTAATAAAACCATGTGATTACAACAGTATAAAAGTAGTTCTATTTAAGATGACTGGAGCATTAGGGATAATGGGGAGATGGTTGAGTTTGATGGGATGATGAGGGTTGAGGGAAACGAAGAAAAGGGGTTGTTTGTTGGGGAATGAAGAAGACCTAAGGTTTGCCGGGATCATCTATGATGGCATGATGGGGGTGGGGGTCAAGGAGAAGGAGGAAACAGCCCGCTCTCATTACGAATTTGTCACATAGCGCCGCTTTTAGCATAATGTTGGGTGTGGGTGTCAAGTGTGATGCAAAAAGGCATCACATGATAACACAGTCAAACAGAGCCCATGGTATAGCTGAGCAGAACGTACCAGGTATGCCCACATGCAACGGGCACGGGCAGCGTCACATGACAATGCGGCCAGACAAAACCCTGTTGCGTGCTCCTGCAGTGTTGAACAACTGCAGGAGTTCAGAGTTCGTGTGTTTGTGTATATTTTTTCTACACCTCACCTTATGCCTCTTTTGCATATACCTAACCATATATGCCTTTGTTGCCTAATTCCAACCATCATGACAGTCTACCCTGTGTAAAACTTTACCCTGTAAATTTAAATTTACAGTAAATTACTGGTCACAGTTTTGGTAGTAAAGTAGTGTATATTGACAATATGTAAAATTCTACAGTATGTATCCTGTATTACTACTACTACTACTACTACTACTCATAATAATAACAATAATTATTAATAATAATGAGACATAATTCAACATAGTAGTTTGTTTTTCGAATATTTATTAAAGTAAAAAAAAAAACGTCACCAGTGCAACACAAGAAAAACTAAACCCTGCAAACCTTAACTCCCTGCCTCTTTATTTTTCTTCACCTTGTTTTTGTTTGTTTTTTTATTAATTGACAGTGCATATAACACTTGCTAGTTCATTGTATGAATGGTAACAACATAAGAATGGAACAGACTAAAACTATTTAAAATTAACCTGCTGCAGAACAGCAGCATACTAATTTGCACGAGTATGTTACAGTAAAGTGAACAAAACAGAGTTTAAATAAAAAAAGACACTGGAGTCTTGGTCATTGAGTGTCTCAGTGAGTGAGTGAGTAATTGGATGCATGAGTGAATGAGCGGCTCGGTTACTAGTGCGTGTGTGTGGTTGCGTGTGTAAAAGATTAGACAAAGTCCCCACATGAAGTCAGAGTGTCTTGATGAGTGTGATGATGTGTGGATTCACTGATGATGCCTTTCTTTTTGACCATCTTCCCACTCTTCTTGCTTGGCGCCATCTCATGGCTTGCTTTTGTGCCTCTCTCGGTACTGATGTCAATGCAAGCTCTGAAAAACAAAGTAGATAAAACAATATTCTTTTAGATGACAATCTATGAATGTGGCATGTCAAGAGGAGCCCAGCAAGCCCAGGCACAAAGGACATTCCTTCACACGGCACCTGTTTTTCTATGCTCATCATTCATGGCTGGTTTATCTGCTTCATTGGACCTGAAAAAAAATAAAATAACCATAACCATTTAACCAAGTAAAGCCAGTACCAGCATAAACTGGTTTTAGCTGGTCTTTGATGGTGGTTACCCAGTTCTTGCTGGTCTTCGATGGTTTAACATGCTGGTGTAACCAGCCTGTTTAGCTGGTCATGCTGGTGTAACCAGCCTATCAAGCTGTGCACATTTATCTTGATGGATAACACATAACAGAAAACTTAACTGATTTATGCCCTTTGCTTTTCATAATTCCTCCTCATGACACGATTATTTCTCCATATTCAAGGACATGGTTTTGTTGAAATTTTACAGGAAGTTCAATGGATAAACTAACTAGAGTGACCATCACAAGCTGCTAGACCAGCTAAACCATCATAAATGATGATGTGAAAACATACCTTAAGCCGGTCCAAAAAAGATGGTCAACCAGCTGGAGTTGTTTTCGTCAGCAGGGATAATTCAACAAAAAAAGGAAAATTAATTGCAATTGCTCTTCTTTTTTTTTTTTTAACCTGTCCTGTTCGGCAGCTTAGGCATGCAGTATGAGAGGTCTGGATGCCTTGAGGTGCCATAACAGATTTGCTCTGCAAAGGAGGAGTCTGACATACTTCTTCCTGTTGCAGTCCATACTGAGATTTATTGGCAAGGCTACCGGACAGCACAACGTTAGAGTGGATAGGGAGAGAGAAAAGAGAGAGGTTGGGGGACACAGAGGGGAGGGGAAGACACAAGAGACAACAAAAACAACAGCAACAATAACAACAACAACAACGACAATGAAAACGATGACAACAATGCTAACTACAATAATGACAGCTGCAAATATTTACAACAGTATTAACGGTGGAAGCAGGCAGGAAATGAGTAAAAAAA
This sequence comes from Plectropomus leopardus, assembly GCF_008729295.1. Classification (NCBI taxonomy): domain Eukaryota; kingdom Metazoa; phylum Chordata; class Actinopteri; order Perciformes; family Serranidae; genus Plectropomus; species Plectropomus leopardus. The sequence continues at coordinate 31,691,284 of NC_056477.1, forward strand.
GAGAAAAGAAAAAAAAAAAAATAAGTAAGTAATTAGAGAAAAAAAAAAATAAAATAAAATAGAATAAAGTAAATAATAAATAAAAAAAATAAACAAACGAAAGAACCCCACCCCCCCCCCCTCCCCCCCCCCCCCCCCCCCCCCCCCCCCCCCCCCCCCCCCCCCCCCCCCCCCCCCCCCCCCCCCCCCCCCCCCCCCAAAAAAAAACAGACTGCATAAATACTTACATAACCTTGACATTGATAACATCCATATTTGTAACTGTTGTACGTGTGTGATTGTATAACAGTTGTGTGCTGTGTGTGTGTGTGTGTGTGTGTGTGTGAGGGTTTGTCATTGGATGTGGTTTGTAGTTGACAGGGGGGACCGTAACAACACCCCCCAAACTCCCAGGGGCAAGCAGGCCAAGACCCAAGCCACCAGAGCACTCAACAGCCCCCCAGAACACGACAGACCCAACACCACGTGCCCCAAAGACAGCCACGCGCCCCACCCAAGGGGGAACAAGCAAGGGAACACAGAGGCAACACCCCCCCGGCCGGGGGAAGCCCACAGAGGGACAAGGGACAGGAGGCCCCTCGGCCCAACCCAAGGCCACCAACCCCGGCACGATCTGAGCCCATAGCCACAGGGCCCCACCAACCCGAGACCCGCCCTGACCCCCGGCGGGGAGCCCGCCACGCACCAGAGAGGCCAGAGCCCCCCCAACCCTCGGCACCAACGGGGCGGGCCACGGCCCGCCATGACGACCCAGCCCACCGCCCCCGGGCCAACCCATATACCCCACAGCGGCCCCCCACCCCCACCCACCCCCCAGCCAGGGGCGAAACCCCAGGGAGACCGGGGAGAGCAATCCCCCAGCCCAGCCAGAAGCCAAACCCTCCACAGGCGCAGACAGAGTCCAGACCATCCCAGAGCTACCCAAACCCCCGGCAGGGCAACCACCACACAGCAGCAGGGCCCAAGCAACCACCCAGCCCAGTCCCGCACAGAGAGGCCGACCACCAACCCAGAGCCACCGGCGACACCCCCGCAGCAGAACTGACGCCACTCCCCCAGACCACAGACCCCCCGTCCAGCCCTGCAGGGCCAAGGATAGAGACAATGGGAGACCCCCACCCCGCCCCCGCCGACCCCCCATCCGACATGGATGCAGGGTGTATGCATGTGAAGGTGTGTGTATTTAGATAGTTGTTATGAGATGTGTGAGTGACTACGGTGCAATTTAAAATTGGGGGGAATGGCCAGGGCATGGGGCGCCCCACCGCTGGCAGACGGCGGAGTCTCCCAAAATGCCCCACCCGCCCCCCCATGCCCTCAGTGTCTCCTGTGCAATTAAAATTAAGGGGCGGTGCAATGACCAGAGCAGGGAGGAGGGCCAGGCCGCCATAATGCAGCCCCACCCCCCACCCACTGGCCCCACTGGTCCCGCCCCTCAAGGCCCTAGTGTCTTATGAGGTGTGATGTAATGGGATAGGGGGTCGACAAGGAGGTAAAGTGGGGGCTGTCCCCATGTGGCCAGCTTCCTGACTGGCCCTGAAACTTACCCCCATCACTGTCCCCACCTGGCCAACAGGGAGTCAGGCCTACTGGCCCAGGGGCTGCACCCGAACACCCAAGGGAGCCACCAGAGGACCCGAGACGGAGGCCCACCACCCATGCGGGAGCAGGCCAGGAGGACACCGACCCCCCGTGCACGGCAAGCCCCCAGCCAGAGGCATCATAGACCCACCCACGCCTGGGCGGCCAGCCCGACCAAGCAGGGGGCCCACCACCACCCCCAGACACCCAACATGCCCCCCCACCCCCACCCCCATCCCTCGGAGCACCCGGGGGCACGCCTGTCCCGAGGCGCCACAGCAGGCACCGACCCGCCCCCCAGGGCCGGGCCCGGGCAGGCACGGACCCCCCCGCATGCGCACGGCCCCCCCACCGGGGGACAGCACGGGCCCCAGGCCACCAGGCCCCAAAGCCCCAGACCCACCCGCACCAGTGAGGCAGCCCAGGCAGGGCCCAGGGGCCACCAAACCCCAACCCCCCAGAGCACCCCCCCACACCGAGGAGGCAGAGGCCCCGCACCCCCCGACACCGCCACTGGGTACCTGCGGCAACCGGAATCCACCGCCACCAGCCCAGAAGTCAGGGCGGCGAAGCCCTGACCCCCAGCGACACTATGTAATAAAGTTAATTATTGGGGTCCAGATATGGGTATTTGAACAAATTTGCATCCAAAAATTTGGGTCTGTGTTGATGGATAAATCTTTCTCCCATTTGGAGATTGGAAGAGAGACTGTTAGATCTGTTTTCGATAATAATAAATTAATTTTGGAAAGTAATTTTGGAGGTGAGAGCTTTAGAAAATCTGTTATTATTGGTGGCAACTCTAAGTTCAATCAATGAAGTTACTGCCTTGGAGGATATGCTCCAGATGTCTTATCCCTTTATCGTAACATGGTATGAAAAATATTTTTTTTTTATTTAGCAGGATATCAGGATTGTTCCAGATGGGCGTATGTCTGCATGGCATGGGTGAAGACCTATTTATTTTAAGAAATTCCCACCAGGCTGTCAGAGAAGTGCTAATATTAATGCTCTTAAAGCAGCTATGTCCTTTGATAATGGGACTGATAAATGGCAGGTCAGCGATTTGGGTTTCTTTACAAAATGTCTGTTCAATATCTAACCATGCTTGATCTAGTGGACTTTTTGTAATCCATTTTAAGATATATTGTAGTCTATTGGCAAGGTAGTCATTATAAAAATCTGGTAGCTCCAAACCACCGTGGTCTTTCGCCTTTTGAAGAGTTTTTAAACTTATACGTGGTGGTTTAGTTTTCCATAGAAATTTGGAAATGCTCGAGTCTAATGATTTGAACCAAGTGAAGGGGGGTTGAGATGGAACCATTGAGAAGGTATAATTTATTTTTGGCAGGACCATCATTTTAACTGTTCCCATAAGCGATATGGGCAGATTCCTCCACCGAGTGAGATCATCCTCTATTGTTTTAAGTAGGGGAATGTGATTTAGCCGTGTCAGGTCAGACAGCCTGGCGGAAATGTTGATACCTAAGTATCTAATGTTTCCCAATTGTAGTGGGCCAGTTGACCCACTCTTGAAGTTAGAGTTTATAGGTAGGACTGTTGATTTGTTCCAATTAATAGAGTAGTCTGAAATAGAGGAAAATTTGTCTATAAGTGCTGTTGTCTCAGAGAGAGAAGCTTGTGCATTTTGAAGGAAAAGTAGTATATTATCAGCATAAAGGCTTATCTTATGGTTCACATTTGCTGTTCGAATCCCTTTGATATTATTATTTTGCCGAATTGCAGCTGCGAGTGGTTCGATAAATATGGCAAAAAGGGATGGAGACAGTGGGCAACCCTGCCTGGTGCCTCTTTGGAGATTGAAGCTTGGAGAAGTTTGGTCATTTGTTCTGACACAAGCACTGGGTGAACTGTATAATATTTTGATCCAGAATAGAAAGTTGTCTCCGAACCCAAATTTTTGTATTGCAGCAAAGAGAAATTTCCAATTCACCTGGTCAAAAGCCTTTTCAGCATCTAATGAGACTATTATGGCTTCCTTATTCTGAGTATTACAGTAGTCTATCAAATGATTAGTCTGCGTGTGTTATTTGTAGAGTGTCTGCCCTTGATAAACCCCGTTTGGTCAGGATGTATTATGTGAGGTGTTATTTTTTCAATTCTTCTAGCCAGTGCTTTGCAAATGATTTTTAAATCTGCATTTATATGTGATATTGGACGATAGTTGGGAGTAATGGGTCTTTATCTGGTTTAAGGAGGAGGCTAATTTTTGCACGGTTCATGTTAGGAGGGAGTATGGAAGTTTCCTTAATTTCGGCAAGAATTCTGTTGAAAATTGGTGCGAGCATTGGCCGGAATTCTTTGTAGAATTCTGCCGGAAAACCATTGGGTCCTGGGGCTTTCTTGTTCGGCATATGCTGGAGGGCAATTGCTTTTCTTTTACATGGAATACATTATGTGGCAAAGAAACCCAACTTGTTGACAACCCCAACCTAATGTATCAGCCTAATCTTAGCTAATGTTAGCTAATGTTGGGTAATGTTAGCTAAGGTTAGAACATAGATAATATGAGGTGTTTCAAGAGCTTTGGTACAACACTGTTGTAAATGGCAGACAATTCATCATGAAAAAGCTTCACAGATATTTACTTTTTTGAAACTTATAAGGTCATGCTTCTTACCTGACTCAATGAAGGTTGCTCTGTCAGACTTCGTTGATAAAAGGCTGTGGAGGCTGTGGCTGTGCCTCAGTAGAAACAGCGACTGGCTGGCAAATGTACTCCAAAGTTGAAATTCAGCAAAAAATGCATTTTTTTCTCCCAGGTTACATTGCATTTAACAGTATTATACTGTATGACAACATTACAGTAAAATACTGTTAGGTTTCACTGTAAATTTACATCAAAGTATTACAGTGAACATAGGGAACGTGCTGCTTCATCCCACCATGTGCATTTGTTGAAATCACTGTAACCACGTGTAAACAGCTGACTCAGAAGGATACCGATAATGTCATAGATAGACGTGGGTCCTGACAGAGTGGCACCATGTGACGAGTCTGGAGTGAAAACTTGTTGGATACAAGGAGGTTGAGTGCATTGGGATGAACAGGGATTGAATTGAGTCTTAAGCTGTGTTCAAAACCACCCCCTCATTCACTCACTCGCTATTCACTATGTAGTGTGTGTTAAATAGCTATATAGGGAATAACCCAACGACATTTCAGACACCACACTGAATGTCATTGCATCAGCGGATGCGCCGGATATTTGTGTGACACAGCAGGTGCACCCAGTTCACATAAACAATCAAGCACAGAGGAGGACAATTATATCCATGCTGCATGTTAGGTTTTCTGTTAATTCCCAAATAAACTGTTGAAATTCCGATGATGTGGAAGTGTGATGACAGTTGCTATAGCCCTCGGTCTATTTAGCTTGTGAGCAACCTACGGTTACTTGCGAGCACTAAGTAACAGAAAATGACTAGTTAGCTTGGGAGCTACTGGCTAACAACTTTTTTCCTTGAGTTTAGAAAATGGTACCTGTTATTGTTTGGCTGCTGTTAGCACAACTGCTGCTTCTCAGAAACAGACAGAGGTGAAGGCAAGCTTGCCGTAGGCATCTGAGACGTTTTTTGTTGAATCGCCAACGCCGTCAAATGGTAAATAAACCAACCAACCTTACGTAACATGGTAGCTAAATTCAACAACTAACTTTACTTGAAATATAATAGTAATAGATATAATACTTATGTTATCTTGTGTATAGAATTTTACATGAAAGGGTAACATAAGTTATATATTGAAGGCCAGTGGCTTTCAATGTCAAATCAATTGACTGAAAAAATGTTTTTGCAGCCCTAATTTATATACTCTTGAATATGGACGCTAACATTTATAAATCTAAACATTTTAATCAGGAGAGACTAGCATGAAATTCAGTGATTTTTTTTGATAAAAAAAAGATCTTTCAGTATGGCAAAGGCTCAATGATAATACTGATGAGGACGGAGTCAGGAAACATGATGGCTGGAGATGCCTACAAAAACACTGTTGTTAGTTGAAGAGTGACAAAAAATCATGTGTATATACTCTTCACTTTTGACTTGCTCTGATAGGATTGTAACCCTCTGGCATCACTTTAATTTACATCCACTTAAGGCCATTAAGGACAAAAATGTCAACTTCCAAAACTTTTCATAAAAATACTATATATAAATGTTTTTCCCAAATTGTTTGGCTTAAATCTTTTAATCAACTTTAGTCCTAATCAAAACTATCAAATAATTAAACATTGTTGGGATTTTAAATTTTTCAACAAAATGATTGCAAAAACAAATGTGAAAAATGACCGATTTGGACAACAATGACCATAGTGATTCCAGAGGGTTAATAGAGAGGAAAGTGTGAAGTAAACTGTGATGGGGCAGTGCTAAGAGTATTCCTGATTGAAATTATACCATGCTTCACTTATGAAATTTAGAACAATTACCAGCCTAAAATCATGTTTATTTTAGCTGGAGCCCCAAACCTACAGCCACCTTAATGTCACCATGCCAGTCCTTATACGAAGAGGCTGACCTGAACCTACCGTCTGAACAGGGCCTCCCTTGATGGCACTTGATGGGAATCACCCCATAGCCAGCAGGACTATGGATAGGGCCACTATCTTGAGGTGCTGGTGTTTGTTTTTTGGATTGCCAGTGCCACCTCATACCGTGTTATGTCACGGAGCTTTGACATCCCACATTCCACAGTCCATGACATGGTCCACAGATTATCCAGGAAGCTGCTCAAAATCAAAAATCAAATTATTCGTTTCCCAAATGTCACTGATCTGGAGGATGTAGGCAACGGATTTGCTCGGCTTGCTGGCTCCCCAGCGTTCTCAAAGGTAGTGGGAAGTATCGATGGCTACCAAATCCGCGTGAAAACCCCCTCTGTAGATGCCCAGTGTTACATAAACCACAAACTGTTTCCATTAATCCAGCTTTAGGCATTATGTGACCACCAGGGAATGTACATTGATATTTTCACCGGCTACCCAGGGTTTGTCCAAGAGTCCTGATCACCACCAGGATCAAGAGAGTGGGGAGCAAATCAGGGAGAACATGGCAGCAGCTGTCTCTGCTCCTGAAGGTCAAGTGCCAGCTCTGGAGGTCCATGATTACCTGTAAAAAGAAAAAAACTGAATTTGTACATAAACTTATTTCTTATTTTATTTGTTTATCTTTCTTTTATATCATCTTCAATTTGTGCATGTGTGGCAGGTGTAAAATTTACCTTTCAATACTTTGTCAGACAGAGGGTCATTGTAGGTGAGGGTCATTGGTGGTTCAGGTGTGAATGGTTCAGGTTTGAAAAGGGGGGGGGGGGGGGTCTATACTATTTTCCAAAAGTTTAGATGTAAGGGTGGACAGAGAATTCAGAGACAGCAAGGGACGCACTCTTGTGCTCCTGGTTAATCTCTCTGGTCAAATGGTGATATTAGGGAATATTTATGCCCCAAATAAAGATGACCCAGACTTCTTTCTCAACATCAAAAAAATTCTTCTGGATTTCGGAGATTTCCCAGTCATACTAGGAGGCGATTTTAACCAACCTCTTGATGCTTTCTTAGATAAATCCAAACCCGGATCGTCTAGATCCTCCAAAACCGTGAATGCAATCAACTCCCTTTGTAGACAAAATGGCTCCTAATCTCACATTCTTTAATCACAAACACAGGGGCCTGTAGCGTAGGAGCAATAGCCATCTCTGATCACGCCCCTGTGGACATTGTGGTCACAATGGGAAGCAAAACTGAAAGAACTAAAACATGGCGAATGAACACTAGCATCTTACAGGACAAATTGACATGTGAGGACTTAAAAAATCATATCAATATGTTTTTCAAGATTAATAAAGACAGTACTAAACAAATTTATGTTTGGGATGCCTTCAAAGCTTATATGAGGGGGGTTCTGATTCAGAAATCTAGCATCTCAAAGAAGCTTGATCAGGAAAATATCCTGAGATATGAGGAAAAAATCCAACGATTGGAGAAACAATTTTGGACTAAACCCACTGACTCATGCCTATCAGATCTAGTCAGAGCTAAATACGAGCTCAATAAAATATTTTCTAAAAAGGCTTAACATTCTCTCTTCAGACTTAAGCAAAAATGGTACAAGTCAGGGGATAAAGCTGGGAAACTCTTGGCTAGCCAGCTAAAGGCCAGAGAAGCCTCTCGCCAGATTGCAGGGGTCAAAGACAAAAAAGGGCAGACTTGTCACCTCCTAGAGGGAGATCAACCTAACCTTTAAAAATTTCTACGAAGAATTGTACTCCTCAGATGAAGAACTAGATATGGACAAAACAAAAGCTTTTTTTGAGCATCTAAATTTACCTACTATTTCTGAAGAGGACATGCATTGGCTAGACCGACCAATAAAAATCAAGGAAATACAGGATATAATTAAGACATTACCAAACGGCAAATCCCCCGGTATTGATGGAATTCCCTGTGAATTCTATAAAACTTTCACTGAACAACTCGCCCCTGAACTACTCAAGACCTTTACAGCTGCCATTGAGGGGAATGAACTCCCACCTTCAATGACTGAGGCGGTCATTTCAGTAATTCTGAAAAAGGGGAAAGACCCACAGGAATGTGGGAGTTACCGCCCCATTTCACTTTTGTGCTGTGACGGAAAATTGCTCACAAAATTACTAGCGACAAGAGTCAACTGCATTATAAAACCCATCATCAACCCAGACCAAGTAGGATTCGTAAAAAGTCGCAGATCATCTGATAACCTTAGACGCCTTCTACATATAATGTGGAAGGCCAAAAATCTTCCAGTCTTGGTCGCGGCCTTGTCCCTCGACGCCGAAAAGGCGTTTGACCGAGTCGGCTGGGACTATTTGAATTACACCCTTAAAACATTTGGCTTCGGTACCTGGTTCTGGAACATTATCAAACTCATATATAAACATCCTAAGTCAATGGTGACTACTAATGTACTGAGATCAGGCCTTTTTCAGGTCAGCAGGGGGACTAAACAGGGCTGCCCCCCTCCCCGCGACTATTTATCATAGCCCTCGAACCACTGGTGGAGACAACTAGAAGTCATGAGGCCATAAAAGGAGTGAGATTGGGATATCAGGAGCACAAACTCCTAATTTTTGCTGATGACATATTAGTCCTAATATCACATCCCCAAGAATCTGTCCCCCCGCTACTCGATACTGTCAATAAATTCTCAGAAATATCGGGATACAAAGTAAACTGGAGTAAATCAGAGGTAATGCCTCTATCTAAACACTGTCAAAAAAAAGATTTTCGGGAATGGAGATTTCAATGGATCCACAAAAATATGAAATATTTGGGCATTACACTTAATCCTGGACTGGCCAATATGATAAAGGATAATTTTGAACCTTTGTTACAGAAGATTCAGCTCCTCTTTACGGGCTGGGATAAACTTTTAATCTCCTTGTGGGGCCGTGTCCAAGTTATAAAAATGGTGGTCGCTCCCAAGCTAATCTACCCTTTATCCATGCTTCCTCTGAACATACCTTCAGAAATTTTTAAGTCTATTGATAAGATGTTCTCAGAATTTATATGGGCAGGGAAAAGAGCTAGAATGAGACTTGGTAGATTACAGGCCACAGCGCGTAAGGGGGGCCTTAAGCTCCCCAACATGCAATTCTATCAAGAGCCATTTCTAATGACTCAAATATGCTCACTCAGGCTGGAAAGTAACAACAGACCGCTGTGGGTTCGGATAGAGGAGGAGTTGAATAAACTGTTTAATGCAGCCAATTACCTGAGCCAGTGTTGGCAGACAGACAACCCGATTATGCTACATACCAAAACCATATGGCATAAAGTACACAAAAGAGAGAAATCCTCTGCCTTCCTAAGTAAATCTGAATCCCCCTGGAACAACCCTCTATTGAGGATAGAAGGGAAGCCGTTTTACTGGAAAGATTGGCACAACGGGGGTGTTACCAGCATCGGATGCCTCTATGAAGGAAACACCTTAAAGTCTTTTGTGACTCTGAGGGAACAATTTAATTTACAGAGGAACGATTGGTGGAGATACTTCCAACTCAGAGACTGCTTATTCAAAATCAACAAATGTGAGTCAAAACCCGCCTTACACTCAGATATAGATGAACAGTTAGCAAAACACAGTGTCCTGCCACGCACGGCAAGCTTAATGTACACATACCTGATAGGCAAGTACAGTTTAAACACCGGAGGATTAAAAGCAACGTGGGAAAGAGATCTAGGGACTGCCTTTAACGATAATGACTGGGACACACTAGTAGAGAAAATGCTCCTCCCTATGAGAGACGCCAGATCGAAACTGACTCAATATAAAATCTTCAATAGGATCTATTGTACCCCAGCAAAGTTAAAAGCGATGGCCCTGATACCATCAGGGGCTTGCTGGAGATATAACTCCAGTCTAGGCGACATAGTGCACATGTTTTTTAGCTGCTCCTCGCTGACCGCCTTTTGGCAAAAGATTATGGAGAAAATCAGCAACAGCCTGGGAACTTCGATAACCATTAATCCAAGCTTGTGTCTCCTGAATGTCACTAAAAATATCAAAGAAGTTAGGGTCAAACATTTGAAGTGGCTAGAAGTTGCCATTACTACCGCTAAAAGGGTAATACTGAGACATTGGAAAGATAATGAACCTCCAACTTATCAAGAATGGTTTAACACTCTGGCAGAAACAGCTTCTTATGAGCGTCTCATATACAAGATAAACAACAACTTGGACACTTTCTCAGAAATCTGGGAGCCGTTCCTGACACACTCCAGGGAAACTAGTATAAATTAGTGCTTAGTTAAACTTATTTTATTTCATTCATCTTTTTCTTTTTTTTCTCGGAGCCATCACATTAAGTTGGAGCCCAATGGTTCAGACAGATGGAACTGACTCAGGTTAGGGTGGGGGGTGGGTGTGGGTGGGTGGGTGGTCGGGTTTATTGTTAAACATTGTATCCTTCTGTCTCTGTTGCATTTTGCATATAGCTCATATAGACCTCTTGAGTATTTTTTTTTTTTCTTTTTCTTCTTATATTTATTATTATTATTATTATTATTGCTATCATTATTATTTTTTATTTTATTTATTTACTTATTCTTTTATACTTATTTATGTGTACATGCATATACATCTTTTAATGTCACTCATTTACTTCACTTTTTTCACTTTTTCTTCTTCTTTTCATTTCTTTGGTTAAATTTTACTTACCTATTTATTTATTTCTGACTATGATTACTACTATCATCATTATTATTACTATTATTATTATTACTTATATCTATTCACTTAATCTATTTTTTTTTTTTGGTTTACCTGCGTTTGTCTTTTTGTGTCTGTTTTTATTTTTTCTTTTCCCTGACATTTTATTACATCTTCTTGTTACTATTTCAGAAATGCAGAATTTTCAGAATTTTTTCCACCTTTAATGTGACCTTTTTGTGCAAATCAATTTTTTAAAAAGGGTCACAAGGTGGAGTTAAATTCTAAACTCAGAAACCTGGCATTGTTGTGGAGTGTGTGGACTTTTTAATATCCACTGCACATCAAATATATCCAGTATGATGATCTGCTTTAAGTGCTAGAAACTAATACTATCAAAGAAAAAAATCTATTGTATTTTATTCTATTATTCTTGTTGTTATTGACTGTCATAGTGGGGATGGTGTTTAAATTAAAGATGCATATAAAAGTATGGTTTGGTTTGAAGAAATCCTTAAGCCAAAAACTGAATCATCAAGGAAGGCCATAAGACTCACCTTGATGTTTTTTTGTTTGTTATGTACACATAAACCTCTGACCTACTCTCTGCTAAATTTTATTCATATTTTTACATTTCATCTGCAATTTTTTCAAGAAGAGACAGCAGCCTCTCCTCTTGCTCCTCATCTCTCCTTGCCCTCTCCTCTGCCCTCACAGTCTCAGCCTTAAGAAACGCCAGGACAAGATCTGTCCTCTGCCTCTTGGCTGGCCCTGGCGCTGTCTCCTCTGTGCTGCTGTCCTGCCCTGCAGCAGACTCAGGGGATGCTCCTTGGGCATCAGGGGAAGACACTGAAGCTATCCCAGAATTGTCCCTCCAGGCTGAGGCACCAAGGACAGGAGGCCGAATAGATGGCCTCCCCCCAAGTGCCTCATCCATGAGGGGGTACCATTTCCAGGACTCCGCAGTGTCTTCCCCTGACTCTGTCCCCTGGCCTGTGGGGGGTTTCTTGAGTTCCTTATAATGACAGAGGCATGGACTTTTCAAATATTGGAGTGATGTAGCTTATTTATGCTCACTACAGGACTAAAAACCTACAATGTATGATTTGTGTAGTACAAGCATAGTGAAAAGAGCTGACACAAATCATACATTGTAGGTTTTTTAGATTTTCCCACTTTTTAGCTGCCCTGTCTGGGGTAATGGTTCCCTCCAGGCCCATTTCTATAATTCCAACCCTGGGTAATACAAGCAAATATTACCTCATTTGCATTAGACAGATGAATTGTCTAAATTGCTGTAATATTATACATGTCACTACTACATTTCTTTATATAACAAATTGTTTATTAATAATAGGCTCATAAATTTCCCTATCTCTTGTGATGATTTACAGATTGTGATGGACTAACACTGGTTTTCTGTGTTTAAGACTAGCCTTATTTGAAAAGAAGTATCAAATTCACAAAGGAACAAAAGGTTTCACTCAAAGATATTATATGTAGCTCTTGCTCCCATCCATGCAGCGCCGCATTCCTTCTGCTGGAGAAAAATGGCGTTGTGCTTGATGGGCAGCTGAATTAAAATCTGCACATCCTCGTCAGTCCCTTGGAAAAAGTGAGAGATGAGTAGTAATTTTATATCAACGCCAATTAGGAAAAAACAAACAAAACGCTACCTATATACCTCTTATATAACCTATATAAGATATAAGAAACGTATCTACTCACAGTGTACATTAGAAATTCAAACAATGGAGAATACACACACACACACACACACACACACACACGTTCACTCCAGTGTGAACGTTTATAATATCGTTTTCTTATCCTGAAGGCATTATATGCTGAAACGTCAATAATTGAATTAATATGATTGCACTGGAGTTAGGACTGTGCAGCTTCTCCAATTTTAACGTCAGTGTTAGCTAACAGATGCTAATTGACAGACGGTATATTTCATCAAAAGGCAAATAGTTAAAAATGTTGCCAAATTCCAACAGTTTAAAAAAGAAAAAAAAAAGCTTCACTTCTAATGTCGATACTTTATCATAACTTAAATGTATAAACAAAAGCTCCTTCCATTTTGCCACTCTCTCTTCTTCTTCTTCTTCTTACACGACCAAATTTCATTGTGGTATATGGGAGTTTAACGTAGGGTATATCATATGGACGCTCAAATTTGCTTGTGCATTGTTGGTATTTTGGTGTATATCTGTGGCAGCATTACAGCGCCACTTACAGGCCTGGCATATATACTCCAGCGTTTTAAGTGGTTTGGTGTGGACACACATTTCTTGAGACGATTCCGTGTTTATGAAAAACTTTTTTTAAACGAAAAAAATAGATCGGTTCTGTCTCCGTGTGGACATGGCTTAAACCTATGTCAGCCTAACTAGGGGCTGATCCAGGCAACCTGAGCCAGCCCTAATGAGAGGAAGGTCTTAAGTCTATCCTTAAATTGGAGATGGCATCTGCCTCCCTGATCGCACCTGGAAGATGGTTCCATAAAAGAGGAATGTGGTAACTGAAGGCTCTGGCCCCATCCTACATTTGGAGACTTTGGGAACCAGAAGTAACCCTGCATTTTCATAGCGCAGTGCTCTTGGGGGTGGATAGGGAACTATAAGCTTCAACAGATAGGACAGAGCCTGACCAGTCAGAGCTTTGTAGGTAAATTAAAAAATTAAAAGTTTACAGGGAGTCAGTGCAAGGAAGCTAAAACAGGAGAACTATGATCCCTTTTCTTGGTTCCCGTTAGTACACCTGCAGCAGCGCTCTGCGCCAGTTGGGAAGCACTTATCAACATCGGGAAAATCGGTGGGTCTTGGATTGAATGCTGCAGTCCACGAGAGGATCCCCACCAATGGCAAACGCTTAGTGGCCAGTCAGACCAGAGGGGAGAATCAAAACTGAAAGTGCTGGATGAAGAGAGGGAGCAGAGCCACCAGATGCTTTTATTGTTATACAAATGCCAAATAGAGAATGCAGCTGGACAGAACCTGTTGCATCCACATGATATGCATCTGGAAGGTGTTGCTGTCAGTAACAAGGTTATATAAGGAGCACAAAAGTCTCTATAAGGCAGGCAGGAGGGGCCCTGGACAATCATGCGGGAGTCCAGTAATTGCTTCCTATCTGAATGTGTTTTTTTTCTAACCATGTGCTTCATTACCTAAACCTAACCAACTGTGCCCTTGATGCCTGATCCTAAACATGTGCTTTTGTTGAAGTCCTTGCATTGGTTGCCATGTGCTTTTGTTGCCAGTTCAAGTCCCCGTCAGGACCATCTATGAAGCGTGGACTGGTAGCTGGAGAGGTGCCAGTTAACCTCCTGGGCACTGTCCATGTGCAGCCCCCTCACTCTGACATCCTCTCCATTTATTGCATGTAGAGCTCCTGTTTGTGCATGTGTGTCTATTTAAAGTGTATAAAATAAATAATTTAAAAATATCAAACATAACCATTTTTTTTAAGCGTAATCCCACCATGGGCTTTTGTTCACATCCCAGTGTCAGTAGCTTCATCCTGGTACATGGCCAGCAGACACAGGAGGATACCAAGAGCCTAATATGTAAACATGGAACTCCACTGACAAAACGGCAGTATGTGACCAGTTGGTAAGACGTGTGTCTGTGTGGTGGTGATGCCATAAAAAAAAAAAAAAAAAAAAAAAAACTTTGAAGGGTAGCTGTAGTTAAAAAAAACAACTTTGAAGCACTTTATTTCCTGTGTTGGCCCATATTGTTTTGGGGTTTTTTGTTTTGTTTTTTTAGCCAATTAAAATTAATTTACTGCTTAAATCAAATCTACGCACAGTCACTTCACATTCTTCACCCATTGTTCATTGCAGTACTGGCTGTAGCTGTGCATGCATGCATTTATATTGTGTATAAGCTTGTTTTTGTATGGCCACACCTTTCCTTCAGATGGAGGTATTCTTGATGGATTGTGCATAATTTTGACATTTCCTCTAAATTCATAATGCACAACACAAGCTTTTACTGACCTACCCGCCAACCAATGGGATGCTGAGGTTCCTGCTGCGGGTCTGAGGCAGACCCTTACATGACCCCTCCAGTCTTTAGTAATACTTTGTTTATATTGAGTTATGTCTTTGGCTGTATCCTGTTACTATTCTGTAACTGTGCAGTGTGTCCACAGGGATCAGTTTCATCCTACTCCTGGAGATGGATTCAGGGATTGTGTGTGTCTGTGTGGGGGGTGGAGGTAAAGGTAGTGGGCGGAAGGTATGGTTTATATTATCTCTGCTGAAGGAAGTAGATCTCTGTGTTGAATCCCACAATGCATAAAGCTGTCAAAATCAAATTTATGTTGAGGAAAAAGATCCTAGGTGATGAGTGAGGGCAAAGATTGTCCCACCACCATTTGCCTACCCATACCAGTCCACACTGTAGCAGAAGTCCGGGGACATAAAAGTGGAGGGGACAAATACTGGGACAGATAGATTATGTAGGTTGTGTTGAAAAATTGTGTTATAGTAAAAGACAACCTAATGATTGCTTAAGTTTAAGAATATGAGCCATACGCATGAAATGACATCATTTGGAGCATTTGAAAGTGTTGCAATTACAGGAGCTACGGGTGGTAATGTCAGTCACCACCACTGTCTGTCCCCTGTTCAGACACCAACTTGGTCCTAAGATGATGACTACTACATATTTTGGTACTACTACATATTCCTGTTTCACCACCGCAAGTTATGGTGCGCTCAGTCTTTCTGCATGTGTTTCTGTTTATGAGGCACTTTATTCAGACCTAAACTTCCCCACTACACTGTGTTGTATTTTGCAAACGTCTGTTTTCTGATTTGTGTCAAAAAGACAGATTCTGAACAGATTTAATTTAGATACCGTGTGTGTGTGATGTGTGTGCGCATGCATGTGTGTGTGTGCATGCTCAAATCAGTAACAGTGTAGCTTTTGCGAAATTTAAGATGATAGCATCCATCAAGTCAGCATATTACCAAGGTATCTGGAAATCAATCAAAGACAAGTACCTTAGGTGGCAGCTGGAATGAAATTATTTAATTAACCTATTTAATCTAAGGCCACAAATTAACCAAAACAAGGAAATGAATTATATCTCAACGAATTAGCCAAAATAAGAGAATGAATTAATCAATCTTGAGGCCACGCAATAGCATTTCAAACGCTCAGTTTACTTAAACATAGCTTCCATTTATTTATTCATTTTCTCTCCATGGCACCTCCCAGGCTCAGTCAACTTAGTCATTTAGTGTTTTTCCAAGCAGGGAAATCGCCTACTCACTTACTATATATCAATAGGGTATATCTTTGGTATTTTGCAACTGTTCTGATGTGTAATTTGATGCTAATTTCATTTTGTTGTACTATTTATATATTGTAAAGAAACCACAGACACATTTTGGTCAGATTTACTGAATATTTGATGGCATATTTACAGTATGTTGACATATACAACTACTTATGTTGTTGCAGCTGTATGTTCTTGAAATTAGCAATAAAGTATAGTTATTTTATTCTAAGGACATATCATCCTCTCCTAATGTAAAACCATTATTATGTGCATGCTTGCATTTGTGATTTTGTTCATGCACACAGGAAAAACAAAACGAGGACACACTCAATTAAAAAACAACAACAACAACAACAACAAAAAACTATGCAGTATGAAGGTCAAAAAACGGTGGAGACATTTAAGGAGATATATTTCCCTTTAACCTGTCCTGTCTGTGCTTTTATTGTTTTCTTCTTTTGTTTGTTTATTTTTAAATATGTTCAATGTCCCCAAGAACATTTTTGCTTTATCAGTGGTTTTTTTTAGTCCAAAATGGCAAAGCCAAGGAAAGAAAGAAATGTATGAGACTGAACACTTGTAAATGTCCCCTGAATAAGTCACCATGGTCTGATCAAAATGCTCAGTTCTTGACTAAAAAAGTCCAAAGCTCTCCTATTAATCTTGCATCTCACGTCTGTCATGATGTTTATCTGTGAGTTCCAGGAGGCATGAAGGTAAACGGGTTGTTGACGTCACTTTCAGCCTCTTTCTGTCTTTAATGGCTCAGCACTAATTTGAACCACATGCTCTCTGAGTGGCAAATACCCCAAAACACTCTTTGTTGCGTCTTGTTTCAAATTGAGCGTATTAAGCATCCAAACAGCCAGCCAGAGACAGAGGTCTTCCTTAGTCATGCTCTCAGAAGTGCTCCTGGATGACATAGAGGAGTGTAGAGGCAGAGCTTGTGGGGAAGGTGGATGAAAGACAGGGCCGTTGGATAAATGAAGGCTTTTTCTTTCCCAACCCCCCCATCCTTCCTCCTCTGTAGGGTTGCATTTAAACCCTTGAGGGTACAAGTCTCTATGACCCCTTTAAATCCAGCTTCCTGTTCCTGCACTTCAGATTTTCTTCTGTGGTACTCTGGGATAGTGGACACACACACACACGGACACACACGGACACTCACGGACACACTCACAGACACACACACACACTGCAGCAAAGCACTTGCA
This sequence comes from Plectropomus leopardus, assembly GCF_008729295.1. NCBI lineage: Eukaryota > Metazoa > Chordata > Actinopteri > Perciformes > Serranidae > Plectropomus > Plectropomus leopardus. Next base: position 31,708,589 of record NC_056477.1, read on the forward strand.
GCATTTGGTCTTGTAATTTTTTCGATAGCTGCCAGATGATGAAGGGGGGGGGGGGGGTCAGACTGACTGATAGGCCTGCTCATAAGGCCACATTACTTTGAAGGGGACAGGAAGTACATTTGTCTGCCAGAATCAAAATAGCATGGGTGGTAGTCAGCTGGGGATGGGCTTTTCCAAAGAATAATTTAATGATTTACTTTCAGGAAAACGGCACTTCCTGTGTCAGGGAGCTTCAGTGTCCCTAGACAGTCACCAGGCTACCAGAGGTACTTAGAAGTGTTACTGAAAAAAGCTGGTGGTCAGCAAGAGTTTTGGTCATATGACGTATACTTTTGATGTTTGACCTCCGTTTCCGAAGTCTCCAAAGTATCCACTGCTGTACCATCAGACTACGGAGCAGCTTCATCCAGGCTGTGAGACTCCTGAAGTCCTCCTTCAACTCCAAAACATGTAGCAAGACCAAGGATAAATCTGAATTCCAATTTTTAAACTTTATTTAAAAAATAAACTAATAAATGTACCTTGTACTTCATACCTTGTTTTTTGGCTGATGTTTACACTGTGCAGGAAGCAGTATGGCAACCACGTCATTTTCAAAAACTCTTGCCAAACAGGGCATTAAAATATGTTTCTGAAAACATTATAGGTGACAAACAGGCACTGCAGTAACATAATCTTGATTTATATTTGATCAGCACTACTTAGTTTTACAATTTGATCAGACCTCCAACAAAGTTTGAGAGAGGGAAATAAGGGCAATTAAGTCTTTTTGAGTCTATGTTGGTGACTGCAGGGTAAGTGGCCGTTTGTAGGCAATATGACAGTGCAGAAGTACAGCCTGTAATTTGAGCAACTGCCCCAAGATCCAATGAAACATCGCCAAATGCAGAACAATTATGTCATTTGCTGATGTTTCACCATGGAAGGAGGGATATCTAGGCACTGGTTAGATGGAGAAAAGTTTACCACAATTCATTGACACATACTAACCACATGTATTGAAACAAAGCTGGTTGAAAATCTGTGAAATATCCCTTTAAGTTATATGCTTGACATTTTCATCATATCAGACACATTTAACACTGAATTTCTATGAGTTTTTAATTTGGTTTTCTTAGTCTCATAATGCAGAATTTCTGACACTTTATAGAACTGATGATTAATCATCCTCTTGGAAATGCAATTGAAATTTAAAATAAAGATCTACTTAAAGAATGAAAATGAGTATTAGTTGCAGCACTAACTCTATTTAATATGACACTCTGTTGGAAAATAAGGTTGTTGTAAAATGTGTGAAAAGGGAGAAATATAACCCAGAAAATAAGGTAGATTTATCAGTCATTTAAAAATGAAATTACATTTGTCCTTGATCCTGTTACATCTTTGGAGTTGAACGATGAGTTGACTAGGTAAAAATAGTTAAAAGTCACGTGCGGTGGAAAACCAGGCATTAAGTCATCTGTGACTGCTTCAATCAGAAAGCACCGACATACTGCGTCACAATGAACAGCTAATTCTCGGGCTGAGGCACTCCAACTCTTCCTGTGTGCGTTGCTTCAGTCTGAAGCAGTCACTGCTCTCCCTTTCAAATGCTATCCTTTTACTCTCTTGAGGTCTCAGTTAAAAAGCAGAAAATGCATGCATATCTGATTTTGGCCATGACTGATGGCTGTACTGCAGCCTCCGTGTCAGTGATGATCATGTGAACTGCGACCATGACCAGGAAGCAATTTGTTATGGTTAAGAAGGCCTGAAGAAAGTAGAAGGCCAGGGTCAACTGCTCAGATATTTCCACTTAGTTATATCTGAGGGGTGAAGACCTGCAACTACTTTATGTAATGACATCCCCCATCCTCCTTTGCCCACACAGTGACAGCGTCCAACACTGTCCTTAGCTGCACCAGTGAGTCAAAAAGTATTGAGAGACTGTTATTGGAAGCTTTGGCTGGACATGAGTTTAGCAGCTCATTAAATTCTTCAGCTAACAAGAATCATGACACACCACTTAAGAATCGCTGTTAATCTAACAGTGATTACAAAGCACTGTACAGCAGAGGATGTGAAATTATTTTGAAGAGTCAGATCCAGATTGTGTCCTCTGTTTTGAGCTTTTACAACCCCCTTGATTGTCAACAATAAGAAATTATTCATTCTTTCCCTGGATAGTCTCTAGGTGCCAGACAGATTAAAAGATTAAAGCTTTTAAAACAAGCACAGAGAAGCATTGCTTGCTTATGGGAACACACCTCTCCCATTATTATTATTTTTTTTACCCCAACAGATAAAAGACAAATTAGGGGGGGTCAAAACAATCAAAATCAAAAATGAACAAAATTTCAGGTACATTTCAGGTACTAGTGATTTCACGAGTTTCAAACGTTATCATGTAAAATGATATACATATGACAATCCATTTAAAGTGATAGATTTAAGCATGATGAGCATCCTTTAAATTAAAGTTAAATTGATAAAACCTATTTTTCTAGAAGCAGATTAGTTTAAATCAATTTCTTCTTGGATTTAATCTCTGAACATGTGTAAAAGTTGATTTCTACTGCAGGAAGACTCTGGTCCTCCTGTGACATTCTCAAAGCCACAAATATTATGACAAGAACAATAAAGTACACAGTTTGCAGAAACTGTGTTGTGTGGCTCAAAGGCACCGTGTTGCCTGTGCTTGTTTGCAGAGCTGCTGTGAAAGCTGTCAGTCAAACTCTGCTGCAAACTACCACCAGACCAAAACTGCCTGGAAAGAGTCGGTCACAGTCTGTTTCCAAGTGAAATCGGGTGCAGTTGATTTGTGGGGTGAAAGCAGAGTGGACTCAGCCAAAGAGTTTTGTAATAGTGGATGTGATTTTAACATGAACTGAAAAGCTAAAATGAAGCTCAGCATATGTTAAATCAGGAACACTTTATTTTATGCTTCCTCCATTCACTTTTATGCTTCCTCACTCCCACTGCTTCCTCCAATCAGCTGATTCTTAAAACGTTCACTCTTCTAGGTAATTAAACTTTACCACAAACTCTATCTATCATGATGCTACAAAATGAGAACCCAAGATATAAACATAAAGTGTAATGCAAAAGTTAAAATATAGGAATAAAATATGCCATATGCAATACAGATTTGAGGTCGTTACACATTACACGATACCTTTAAAAGAAAAAAAAAATCAGACAACCTGTTTCTTTATGGAGGCAGCACCAAAATGCCCAGGCTGGAGAGCCTCTCCATGGGCACACAGGGCAGATTCCCCATTTGACAGCAAAATCCTGGAGCTCTTTCACAGCTCTCACCCTCTGAAGACAAACCAAGACAGAGACACTGGGGAGACATCTGAGGTTTCAACCTCTCCAGTCATGTCAGCAGTGTAAGTCTTTGCCTTGGAATTTCCAGCAGGAAAAAAAACCCAGCAAAACAAAAAAAAAAACAATGTATCCAACTTCAAATAGCTAGAAGAATTAAAAGAGAGACATCGAACTTTTCCACAAAGCTATTAAAAACTAAAACCCAGTACACACTGTATGATTTTAGGCTGTACGACAAACTGTCAGGATGGAAACATGGGGATATCTTTGGTCGTGGCTCTAAAATTGTGGTCCTACGTTGCACAGTGAGAGAGGTTCAGTGATGGCCGTTCTCACGGTCGTGCAATCAAAGACAGCCAGGGATCAAATTCTAAAAGTGTAAGAAATTTGGCATGACCACTGTCACAATGTCACCACTATCATGACCAACATCTACTAACCAACCTATAGAAATGCAGCATGAAATGATGCACTGATCAACAAGACACTGCTAAATGCTAAATGCTAGTAGATGCTAATACGTAGAGCTCTTATTGCAAAACTGGCGTGCCTTGTTGGCCTTGTTGGCCAGCCATGACTCCTCCCATGTTCTTCTCCTCCTCTACTTCTTCAGACTTTTGTTGTTTTAAGATTATTTTGGGGGCTTTTTGCCTTTATTGGGGTTTACCAGAGTTAATATACTCATACTCCACACATTGTTTTGATACAAAGCTGGTTGAAAATCAACGAAGTATCAAGTCTGTAAGAATTGAACATAACACACTGTAAAATTCAGTTTCACTCTGTCGCTTTGTGTATTCTTCCTGATTCAGCCTCTTAACTGTAATTGCATGCAAAAGACTTGTAATAGCCTGTTGTTGTCATGTCAACCGATGCCAAGGTCAGAGGTGACCATGTTCCAAATCGTACAGGTTTTTTGCGGGACAGGGGCATGCCTACAGTGCTTTGATGCTGGAAAGCCACAGATGATTACTCAGGAAGCAGAGAAGACTTGAACTTGAACACAAGAGAATTACCAAAGTAGAAACACAGGCCTATAGAGTCATTAGACAGTGCATTAAGGGCTAATGCTTTCCCCATGTGCTCCAAACTGATACATGCAACTTGAGTGGGAGTTAACCTTTAAAATAATACAGTGAGATATCATCACCACAAACCTCTGTCCTATGTGAACTGATTCAATGATCATTCTTATGTGCGGTTTTCCACCCATTAACAAGTCACCTAAAATATTTATTTGAGCTTTTAACTTAACGTTTATGTCAAAGCTCAAAATATAACCTTTGAAAAGGATATGGGCTTCTTTATAATTGATAAATGTATGGAAACCAAACAAGAATTTAAATATGTTATTTCTATGGCCTAGTTCAATCAATCAATGAAAGTTCAACCATTATTAGTGAACGTGAGCTACTCTCTCTAAAAGCCAGAATCCAGAGAAGGAAGACTTGTCTCAGACTTGTGATGTCATAGTGTCATAAAGTCTGAGGCTGCTGCACAGACACTCGTTTGAGAAGAGCTAGACCTGCTCAGACTCGATCACCGCTAATCGCAGCTCAATGCATGCCAGTTAGATTTGTGTGCAACTTCATCCGGACTTCCTCTAACATCATGCAAAGATGGACGGCAATAATCTCCAGAGATTGAGGCAGATACACTTTTAGAGTGAGCAGTTTCAGTTGCTCTCCATCAACTGCAAGACCCAAGGCATGATGGGAAATTTCTTTACTTTTATTTTGGTTATCTTTTTCTCTTATCTTTTCAGATCCCCATATCCTGTCAAGTTTCCCTCTTTTGTGATTACCTGCCCTGCCCCTGATGTGTGCCCCTGTGTCTAATTGCCACACCAGCAGCCTTACGTCCTAGTGAGCTTTTGTCCTTTACCTTTACTTTTTTTCCTTGTGAATAAAGACCTTGATGATCCCTTACCTGAACCACCTTAGAGTCATGCATGTGGATCTACTCCCTATGAGCCTGACATAGACCAGAAGTCCACTGACAAAGTGATGACGTGATGAGTTGGGATGAGAAAGTGTTTGATTTAAAAGTTTATTCTGTGTAAAGAATACGGGTTGTTCCTGATGGGGACGTTTAATGGTCAAATTCATATAACAGATCATAAGTACTCTACTGTTCATTAGCATTAGGCTTAGTATTTAACATCACATAGATTGGATCTCCCTGTCTGCTGTCGTCCAGTGTGAGAATTGCTCCCTGCAAACCCAGGTACTCACTGATTCTGGTACTGATGACAATGTCATTGATCTGTCCCTAGTGGAGAAAGCTGGTTTTGCCCTGGAAACCTGCTAGTTACTGCTCTTGATGGAAGATTAATCGCCACAGTAACTCACCGCACCGTTCTCCTGTCCCTCAACCTCTCAGGTAACCACCATGAAACCATCCAGTTGTTCATCATTCCTGCCCTTCTAACCCCTCTGGTTTTAGGATTACCCTGGTTTAAGATTCACAATCCCCAGATCGATTGGAAAACGTCCAACATTGCTGGTTGGAGTCTCCATCGTTACTCACAGTGTCTCCTCTCGCCCTTGCTTCACCCATTCACTCCCCCCCCCCCCCCCCCCCCCCCCCCACACACACACACACACACACACACACACACAGGCACAGGTTTCTTTTTTCTTAAAAAGAAAGACTCCACCCTCAGCCCTCGTGGTCCGAATGACATCTCTGTTAAAAATAAGTATCCCTTGCCCCTTATCGATCCTTCGTTTGAGCCCCTTTGACATGCCCAGATTTTCAGTAAATTTGATCTCTGCAACGCATATCACCTCATCCACATCAAGGAAGGAGACGAATGTAAGACCGCATTCAAGATTCCCCTCGGCCACCTCGAATATCTGGTCATGCCATTTGGTCTCACCAACGCTCCAGCTGTGTTTCAGGCCCTCATTAACGGCGTCCTGAGGGATATGTTGGGTTGGTTTGTTTTTGTCTGTTTGGATGACATTTTGATTTTTTCTCGTTTCTGAGAAGAGCACAGACAACACGTGAGGCTGGTGCTACAGAGGCTATTGGAAAACAAACTGTTCGTAAAGCCGGAAAAATGTGAGTTCCACTCTCCCTCTGTGAGTTTCCTGGGATACATCATCGCCAAGGGTCAACTCCAACCTGATCCTGCCAAGATTCAGGCAGTTACAGCTTGGTCCACCCCCTCTTCTCTTTTACTGCAGATTCATTTGAGACTACAGTAAAGTAGCTGCTCCTCTCACCCGCCTCACTTCCACTAAGATCCCATTTCAGTGGGATAAGGATGCTGACCACGCATTCATCCTCCTGAAGTCCCTGTTCACCAGTGCTCTCATGTTGATCCCTCCTAATCCTTCTTTGCAGTTCATGGTCGAGGTGGGCGCATCGGACACTGGCGTTGGAGCTGTTCTCTCCCAACGTGACCCAGGTACGCAGAAACGTCCCCCATGCACTTATTACTCTCATCATTTGTCCCCAGCAGAGTGGAACTATGACACTGGAAACAGGGAACCGTTGGCGGTGGTCCTGGCACTCCAAGAATGGAGACACTGGCTAGAAGGTACTGAAATCCCCTCTATCATTTGGACTGATCACAAAAATTTTGCTTATCTCCGCTCAGCCAAACGCCTTAACCCTCGTCAAGCTTGTTGGTCCCTATTTCTCAGTAGATTCAGTTTTACTCTCTCCTATCACCCTGGTTCTCAAAACACCAAACCGGACTCCCTCTCTACTCCCTCTACTCCCCTACCCTTGACTCGAGTGAGTCGGTTCCTATCCTTCCGTCCGCCTGTGTTGTTGGCTCCGCCTCCTGGGAGAATGAAGCGCTGGTGAGACAAGCTAATCAAGAAGATAATCAACCTGATTCGGGTGGGGGTTCTCCTTACTGTCTGTTTGTTCCAGATGATGTTCACTCTCAGGTTCTTCAATGGGGACATTCATCCAGACTCACCTGCCACCACGGGAGGAAGTGGACCCTCCTCTTCCTGCGTCAGCGTTTCTGGTGGCCGAGCATGGAGAAGGACATAAGAGAGTTTGTGGCTCCTGCTGGCTTGCTGCACCCCCAACCCATCCCCAGTCGCCCCTGGTCTCACATTGCGGTGGACTTCGTCACCAGCCTGCCCCCTTCTGATAGTGACACAGTGATATTGACAGTTGTTGACTGTTTCTCTAAGTCAGTCCAGTGCCTTTGTAAAAACTGCCATCAGCTCTAGACACTGCTAAATTGCTTGTGGAACATGTTTTCAAGCTCCATGGACTGCCCATAGATATAGTGTCAGATTGGGGTCCTCAGTTCTCCTCCCAGGTATGGAAAGCTTTCTGTAAATCAGTGGGTGCAGCAGCCAGCCTCTCATCGGGATATAACCCCCAGACCAACGGCCAGACGGAGCAGGCTAATCAGGACCTGAAAGCTGCTCACCACCCTGTTTCATGGAGTTCTTTCCTCTCCTGGATAGAATACGCCCACAACTTTCTTTCCTGCTCGGTCACAGGTATGTCACCTTTAATGGCTTGTCTCAGCTATCAACCCCCTTTATTCCCTGACCAGGAAGAGGCAGTGGTGGTCCTAGCGGTGGCTGATCATCTGTGGCGGGTTAGGAGCATGTGGAAGACAGTTCGGGTGGCCCTCCAACGCTCGGCTAACAAGAACAAATGTTTGGTGGGCCTCCATTGTTCCCCGGCCCCCGGTTACCACTCGAGACAACAGGTGTGGCTTTCGTCCCGTGACCTCCCTCTACAGACGTAATAACATAAGCTTTCGCCATGACACGTGGGTCCTTTTGCGATTATGAAGACTGTTAATCCCGCTTCTGTCAAACTGAGGCTGCTGCCCTCTATGAACATTCACCCTGTGTTTCATGTCTACTTGCTTAAGCCTGTGTCCTCCAGCGACCTTAGCCCTCCAGCGGTTCCCCCTCCACCCCCCCAGCTCGTTGATGGGCATCCGGCCTTCGCAGTCTCCCACATTTTGGATGTCTGTCCTCGTGGTCGGGGGTTTCAATATCTCGTGGACTGGGTGGGTTACAGCCCGGAGGAGAGCTTGTGGGTTGCACAAGGGCTCATTTTGGATGAGTCCCTCTTTTGCACTCCCTCAGGCGTCAGTTGAAGGGGGGGTACTGTGATGCCTGGTACTTTTTTGGGGGCTCGTGGTGTGGTTTTTTGTGTGCTGGGTGGGTTGTTCTGTTTCTCTACCTGTGATGCAGGGGCTGGGCGTGGCCTCCGGGCACTGGAGCTCTCCACACACTTCCTCACCTGCGCCTGATTACCAATCACCTCTCCGTGTAGTATATAGACGCCTACTGCACTCTTCTCGGGTGCCAGATTGTTTTTTACCATTACAGTTGTAGATCAGCTGTCTCTCTCTCAGTACTTTTTGCTGCTCCTGCTTCTAGTGACTTTTTTGATTTTTTGTGCTCACGCATGTTGTCTCTTTTCTTCCTCCAGTGCTTCTCCTCGCCTTGCTCCAGTGCCTTGCTGCCCAGCTCCTCGCCTTCGGACTCAGCCACCTCTAGCTCCCTTTCTCGAGGACTGCTTCGCACTCAGCAACCACCAGCCTCACGCTTGCCCTCTTCATGGATAAACCTTGCTCTTAGCCACATCAGCCATCCGCTCTCCCTTGCCACGGACCAACTTCGCTCTCAGCCACCACCAGCCAACCGCTCTCTCTCACCACGGACCAACCTCGCTCTTAGTCAGCCACTCGCTCTCCCTTGCCAAGGACCAACCTTGCTCTTAGCCACCACCAGCCACTTGCTCTCCCTCTGCATGGACAAACCTCAGCCACTCAGAGCCACGCCCTCCCCTGGCTGCCCATTTCCCATTTCCTTCCTCTCCTTAATTATTATCAGCGTCACAGTGATGACATGATTGTCAGCCAGAGGAGTAGAATATGTTTAGTCCGGTAATTCCACAGGTTGTAAAGCAGAGAAAAAAAAAATTAAACAGATAATTCAATTGTATTTATTTTTATGTGACAGTGCTTTTTCATCAATGGCTATTCCTATTCAATAAATATGACTTTCAAGGATGACAGTCTGACAAATCTTTCTCTTCACCTTTCCTAAATTCTAACAGTGGCATTGCTGAAAATTTAAAAAGTTATCATAAAGAAACTTGTGACCACGGTGCAAATTAGATATGTAGTTTTGTAAAATTCCACTTTGTATAACCTGAAAATATTGAACTTTAAAGGTATCATCAATTAATGTGTGTCGTTTGTTTTTCTACATGTGAAAATTGTGACATTGAATATTAAATATCACATATGGCTGTTCAGATTAACACAGTAGAATTGATGTGCAGCATTTGCTATTAATCTCTGGTAACATTACATGTAAAAGTAACTGCTGATTTTCATAATTATTTGCATTGAGTCAGAGTTCAGTTCTGATAAATGTGTTAGCATATATTGGAAAATTGAGCATAATAAATACATTCCTGATTCATCAGCAAGATAATTTAAAGATGCAGAGCAGTAACCGATGTGACAAAATATGTTGTCAACTGGTTTCCACACCTGCTCCATTTCAAGCAGCTGTGAAATTGTTTCTTGTCATGTGATTGGGTATATACGACACCAGCAGAACATGGTTTTGACCAGCAACAATGGATGAGGTTATAGTTACCCTCAAAGACAATGAAGGTGCCATCAATGCGGAGAAACTGTTGAAAGACTGGTGAATAAAAAGAAAAGTATGATACCTTAATACCTTTTGTAAATTTAGATTGCAGTTATTAAATGAGATCTGATAACTCCAGCATGTCTCTGACATGCAGGCCAAACATAAATATTTAAATGCACATGGATAATTCATTGTATTTTGAATCCTTCTGCAATAAACCCACAATCTGTTATCATACTGCTGTAACTTGTGTTTTTCCTTGTGTTTTCTTCTGTGTTTGTGTCTGCCTGTCTCCCCCCTTCTAATTTTTTCTGTGTGCTAATGTGGGCATGGCCACCCTCCCTGGTCTCTCTGATTCCCAGCCCTGCTCATCACACTCATCTGTCTGCCATCTGCTCATCAAGCGAACCTGCCTCTCATTTGCTCATCAAAGTGCAGTATTTCTACCCTGGCTCTCCAACCACACATCGCCAGACTATTGTTCAACCTACAGAGGTAGATGTACTTCACAGCCTAGTATACTCCTCTTATCTGTTTCATCGTGAGTTTTATAATAATAATAATAATAATAATAATAATACATTTTGTTTATAAAGCGCTTTTAAAAGGAACTCAGAGACGCTGTACAGAAGTAAAAACCAATTTAAACAAAATTACATCAGCACACGCAGAATAAACAGAAAGCAAAATGATAACAAACAAACACCTGAACAATCACACATTAAAAGCTTGTTTAAAAAGGTAAGTTTCTAGGAGGGATTTAAATATGGATGTGTTGGTGCAGTCCTAAATATGTGGGGGGAGTAAGTTCCAGAGTGAGGGGGCAGCAATGGAAAAGGCTCTGTCTGAAGAGGTTTGAGATGGAGGAATGGCGAGTGCAGGAAAGGGGTGTGACAGTGAAGGAGGTCAGTGAGATAGGGCTTTGCGCAAGAAGAGGAGAATTTTGAATTGGATGTGGTAGGGAATGTGCAGTTTTTTGAGGACTTTTGAGGATGTACCATAAAGGATGCAATTGCAGTAGTCGAGTCTGGACATGATAAAGGTGTGGCTGAGGATTTCAGCAGCAGAGAAAGGCAAAAGCAGAGTAATAGACGTATGCGGGCTATGTTTTTTAGGTGAAAGAAGGCGGTTTTTGTGAGCTGGGTGACATTTTGTTCAAAGGTAAGGTGACTGTCAAAAGTGATACCAAGGTTGCTGATATGATGGGAAGGTCATAGGGCAGAGTCGTCGAATTGGAGGGTGAAATTTTGCACAGAATTTGTGAGTGATTTGGGGCCAATGATTATTATTTCAGATTTATTGTAATTCAGTTGGTAGAGATGTAAAGTTGGATGTCGTCAGTGTAGCAGTGGAACTGGAAGCCATGTTGACAGATGATGTTACTGAGGGGAAGCAAATATATGATAAACAGGAGGGGGGCAAGCAGTGAGCCTTGGGGGACACCTTGAGTCAGAGGAGCTATGGAGGAGGTGCAGCTTTTGATGTGGATGAACTGTTGTCTGTCAGTGAGGAAGGATTTGGTATGGTTTATGGTATGGAAGGCAGCAGTGAGGTTGAGGGGGATGAGGATATTGAGGTGGCCAGAGTCTGAGGAGGGGAGAAGGTCATTGGTAACTTTAAGAAGGGCTGTTTCTGTACTGTGAAGGGAATGGAAACCAGATTTGAATGGTTCAAACAGGGTGTTACGGTTGAGGTGAGATTTGATTTTTGCGGCGACAACACGTTCCAGAATTTTTGACAGAAAGGGGGGTGATTGCTGCCTGTTTAAGCAAGTGGGAAACTGAACCAGAGCTGAGGGAGGAGTTAATAATTTTGGTTATGAATGGAGAGATGGCTGGGAGACATATTTGTATGGATGGGGTCAAGAGTACTGGTAGAGTTTTTTATTTCGGAAGTAATGGTAGACAGTTTAGTAGGGGAAAAAAAGGGAGAACTGAAAGAAGTGGAAGAAGTCTGAGTAGGCTTGGAGATGGACAGTTATACCCAGTTTTCTTGTACCTGACGCCTGACTCTCGAGTAGGCATTTGCATGATTTCATATGGCAGACCTGCCAGCTGGGGAGGGGTCGTCTGGGCAGGTGAGAGCTGTGGTGAGGGGGACTGTTCCTGTGCAGGCTGCGGGCACGGGAATCTGCAGGAGCGTTGTTAACCGCTTCCAACAGCAGCCTACTGCAGTGGGAGGTGGACCTTTCCCGTTGTTTGCTCTGATGTCCTACGGAGGACTGAACAGCCGTCTGGTCGACAGCAGCAGCAGCGGGTGGAGAAGAGACAGCATCAGGAGCAGGAGATGGAGAAGAGACAGCAGCAGCGGATGGAGAAAAGGCGGAGGTAGCATCAGCTGTTAAGGAGAGTGTAGCAGCAGCTGCGGCGACAGGAGGAGAGGGGGCAGTGGCAGCGACCGCTGCGTCTGAGGCATGATGTGCAGGCTCAGTGGGTAAGCTAGCGGGATCAGTGGGGGCGCAGACAGAACCCGAGGCCACACCAGCTACACCTGGATTGTTTGGAGACTGCAGCGCCACGTAGTTATTACTGAGGAGGAGTGGAGGGGGAGAACCAGACAGTCTTCCCTTGCTTTTCCCTCCCCGGACTACAACCTCTGTCCAAGATTTGCGAGGGTTAGGGGTCAAGTAGGAGGAGGGTTAAAGGCACACAGGTTCCCACAGCAAGGTATCTGAAATTACGGAGTGGATAGTCAGCAGCCTCTTGGACTCCAAGGCTGCCATGTCTATGTAGCTGGAGGGCGTTGAATCCTTTTTCTGAACCAGGACCAGTAAGCAGAGGAGTTTTAAAAAAATGCTGCAAAAAATTGCAGCTCACTAAAAAGACGGAGATATAATATAGAGTTTTGACGGCAGCAGCTCTAGATGATTTGATCAAGTGATGCGGGAGGAAGAAGAGATCGCTGAGCCTGAGCCTGAATTAAAGGAGAGAGACAAGACTCAGCAGAAAACTGTGTCACTGATGGTAAAAATGACTTGGAGAGACAGTTTTATTCCAGGCGAAGCTTCTTATGGATGAAACTTACTGATTCGGGCCCAAAACTGGGCCCACTGCAATGAACAGGTGCAGGTAGGTTTGAGCTGGTGAAGCTCATTTCCTTGGCATATTGTTGTGGTCAGGCCATCCCAGTGATAACTTAAAATCCAGATGTCAAATGGCTAAAATCCTCAGTCCATAAAAAGTCATTGTTAAAACAGCCAGCCACCAGCAAGTTATAACTTTTAAAATGACTTCAAACTAAATAAAGAGTCGATTTAAGACAGAGCTTCTGACACAAGAAGACACAGGTGCCACACATGCGAACTCGATAAAATAAAATGTCAACATGTATGGTGTTCGCTTGTGACTAAGCTGTATTTTCCTTGACCACCTACCTGCCTGTCAGCTTCAGTCCTCATGCTTCCTCATCATCTGCCCACACCCGCTTCACCTTTACCTCCTCTGCTCCCTCCTCAGACCCCAGGCCCCCCATCATCATCCATTCCTTGTTAAAAAAAATTTCCTTTCCATCACAAACTCTGTATCATGCACTGGGGTTTCCCTCAAATTCGCAACACAATCAAGCAGTGGTGTCACCCAGCCTCCAACATTCCACACTCCCCAGCCAGTGTCATCCCCACTGCCCCCAGTCACATTCAAACCCAGCAGCTACATTCACCCGGTGTCCCACTCCTTCAACAAATATTTTACTGCAGTCTACCTCTTCAGACAGCTAAGTCTCAGTTACATCCTCACAGCCAGAATGCCATTAATTCCAGACAGGAACACTGACTCATGGTTTGTAATCTAAGGATTATAAAACTCTTATTTTAACAACAGCAATTGCTTCATAGATTTCACAAGACAATGTTAGTGCTGCTTGAGCTGGCCAGGACTTACCAGCTGACCTTTAAAATCGGAAAAAATAACCTTCTACAAAAAAAACAAAAAAAAACAGAACAAGCCTTCACTGCAGACAGATACAACTTCCCATATCACAAAATAACAATAACAAAACAAATAACAAAAGGACAAAGAACAGATCTAGGGCTGCAGGAGAGGGAAAAATCACCTGGGAATACTACCCGGTAAGTGGTGCTACATCTTAAATGTTAATGGGACTTTCTGAAGTGGGGCAGCTGTGGCTCAGAGGTGGGTCGTCTTCTAATCAGAAGGTCAGCGGTTTGATCCCCAGCTCCTCTGGACAACATGTCGAAGTATCCTTGGGCAAGATACTGAACCCCAAATTGCTCCTGACGCTGCGTCATCGGAGTGTGAGTGTGTGTGAATGATTATTGAGTAGCAGGTGGCACCTTGTATGGTAGCCTCGTCCACCAGTGTGTGAATGTGTGTGTGAATGGGTGAATGTGACATGTAGTGTTAAAGCGCTTTGAGTGGTCAAAAAGACTAGAAAAGTGCTATACAAGTATAGTCCATTCCATTTACCATGAAGTGTATCAAGTTTCCATTTTTTTCCTGTTCAGTATTTTGCCACACACAGTTTTTGGGACTCCATCAGTGCCTCATAGTTGCAACAGTGAAGAATGGAAACGAGAGGGAAAATCACTTTTTGATCTTGATTTTGATATTTTCTTCATTCTCAGCTAATGGATGAAATATTTGGACACTCCTGGGTCGGGCACCATTATCACCCCACCAATCTTCTCTTGTCAAACCTCATCATCCCATCCCATCATCACTCAGTCTTCCACTCCTCAACAGCAACACTATCAGCAGCCTGGCCCATCAATTGCCACCCCAAAATCTGGAAAGAAATAGAGCCAGAGGAAGAGTAACCCATCTTTTCAAGAAACATCCCAGTGCCATCCTGAGCAGAGGACAACTGCTCTGAAGTCCCTGGTCAGGCTAGAACTGTCAAGGTGGAAGAGGTTGAATGAAAAAGAAAGATGCACCTTTGAGAAGAACATGACGACATGCATGAGTCAAATACTGACTTGATTAAAGGAGATGGGAAAGCAGCAACAACAAATGATTGAAGTTTACTAAAAGAAAGCAACACAAAATAAAATTGTTAAATGATATTCATGTCTGTCCTTTTGATATGTTGTCGAGAAACAGAAAATTAAATGTTTGTTCACTGACACTCCACAAAGGGAACTATGTTTGTTTGGCTCAAACTCACAAGTGTGAAATGACTCCAACTGGAGGATTTTGAACTTCCTTAGAACACTACAATATGTGGTATTTGATTTCCATGTTAAACTTGCCATTTAATTTGAGATGTCTCACATCACCCCGTAGCATACCGCACACCAGCTTACAAAAACCTGTAATGAAAACGGTTTGAGTACGATGGTGTATCCTGTCCTTAAATGTGAGCACAAATCCTTTCTTTGTAATGAACTGCGTCCTGGTTGCTGGGCTGTTCCTCTTTGTGTCGATGGAGACAACTCTGCTCATCTCAATAGGGTTGGTCACCTGAATCCAAACATGTTGTGGAGGATGCAGCATGCTATCACAGTTGCACTGATGCACTCTGTTTTCATGTGCAGGCACTTGAGCCTCCCAAAGCTGGACTTCAGGATTCCAAATATATGCTCGATGGCCACACAAGCTGCATTCAGTTTCCTGTTAAAGTACCTCTGTCTCAGTGTTTATTATACATACAGGGCTTCCTCCCTGTAGATGTCTCATGAGAGGGTAAGCTGAGTAACCAATGATGCGCATTCCCTGTGGAACCGGGGCATGGGGATCTGCTCCTAGCAGCCGTCCAACTTCTTTGTTTCTAAATGCTCTGGAGTCGTGCCATCTTCCAGGGTGACCTACACTTACATGGCAGAAGCATGGCTGACTGTCACAGAAGCTGGTGAGGATGACGCAATTGAATAGTTTTTGGTTGTAATAGGCTTTAGGGTTGTTGCAGTGTGGTTTGATGACTGGAATGTGACATCCAGCCACTGCACAGACTGTATTTGTAAAGCTGGCTGTTTGAAACTGTACCTGTGGTGTGAGAAGTGCTTATCCTGTGAAATGTGATGGGACAGATGTGTTGACCACAGAACAAACCTGTTGGAGATATGCTGACACTGTGTATTTGGAGATACTGAATGTGTCTGCTACACCCCTATATGACTCCTGGTTAGAGTCCGCAGACAGGCAAGAATACTATTTGACAAAGCTAACTGGGATGACTGTGTGTTGGTGTAACATGGTCCCAATGTGGTCCAACACATTCTATATCCCAACTCGTCACATGGTGCGACTCTGTCAGTGACCTGTCAACAGTGATGTCAACAAATGCACACATGGTGGGGTGAAGCACCATGGTCCCTACATGTACTGTTACGATGGTTGGGATTGGGCAAAAAAGTCATGGATGGTTAGGTTTAGACAGAAGAGGCACATGGTAAGCTGTAGAAAAAAGCCCCCACACATATCCTCATGGGAAGCAAAGTCTAGACAACCACATGAAAGTCAGTTATTTGTGAGACCCATCCACCTCCCCACCCACCTGCCTTATAAACACACTCACACTCTTTATATTATGTGGTTACAAGCAGCATTATTACCTGATGCTGTCTTTTAGTGTTTCATGAATACAAAACCAGTTATATCTGGTTGCCCTCTGGCCATCCGTCAGTGTATCATAACACTGCCACCTTTACTGTTCAAACACGTTCTCATCTGATGGCATCCCGCTGCATTCTAAAAAATAACCCCCCCCCAAAAAAAAAAAAAAAAAATCACCAAAGAAACACTGAGGGCACAGACAACACTACTGAGTTATATAGAATGATCTGGAAGAGTAGTTGAGTGAAGACCAGGCTCATATAGGCAGGCTGATGAGCTGAGTCTGTTACTGCTAAAGGAGCCAGCCACACCTCCTGCCACACACAGGCCCTGCAGGAGAAACAGAACAGAAAGGGGAGGGAGCAAGAAAACACATAATAAAAGATACAACACAACCAAAACCAAAGCAGAATCATGACAAGTAGCTCTACCACAATAAAAGATTTAAGTCTTGCATTGAGAATTTCCCAAACTTCAAGTAGAGAACAAAATCTCCTTAAAGTATCAAAAGTAACCTAAAAGTATTCATTATGCCAAATGGCATCATTTGGAATAAATTCATCATATGTTGAAATACTATCACTTTTACATTACTGTGTAAATAGCCTTGTGTAAAGTCTCATACAGCCCTCCTGAGATCAACTAAAACACAAGAAACTTGTGCTCTAGAAAAGGATAAGCACTCAATAGGTATAAATAGGTATTTTCAGTTTGAAAGGAAATTACATTTCTTTGAGCTGCTGACCCAAACTCTGGGTGGCTGATAGTGAACTTAAATAGAAAACTATCTGACCTCAAGTGAAAGGTGCTCATTTTATCTACACCAGCAGGATATCCCTATTATCAACACAAGCACTGAGGAAATTCAATGTTTGTACACTGCTTTTGTAAAAGCATGGATTTGATTGTCTTTCCGTGCGTCACATAGTTTTTCATGGATTCTTTTCTGGCACTAAGTTATCTGCATTAGTCTGCTACTGATATTGTGACAATTTGGAGACGTGATGCTTTTTGTGATCACAAAAGGCGGCAACTGCTCCTCTGTTTGAGGACAATAAGATGATTAATTTTCATGGTCAGTTCAAGGACACTATGTTAGGCGTTTCTCTAAGGCTGCATCCTTCTCTGCTGGTGTTTGTCATCATGTACACTGAGGAGGATCGCAGTGTCTGAACTGCACTCAATAGGCTTTTATCAAACTTTTTTTTCATCACTTTTGTTTTGTTGTCCTTTTGTTTTCTTTTTCATTTTACTTTATTTCATTTATTTGTTTACATGGCAAGTAATTAGAGATGGTTGTAATCATACAAAAAATCGAATATATGAAAAAAATATCTTAACTACATATGTATATAGTGAATATGTCCATGTATGTTTTACATATATATGCATATATACATATATATCTAAATGTTAAATCTAAATCTAAATATCAAATATTATATCGAAATGTAAATGTTATATGTTACATGTACATTTTTAATCTAAATCAAAATCTTTATTTTATATCTAAATGTTAAATCTAAACCTAAATCAATTTTATATTTAAATAATAAATCTAATCTAATCTTATCTAATCTCTATGTTTACTTTATATATAAGTGTTAAATCTAAATCTTAATGTTTATTTTACATATAAATGTTAAATTTAAACCTAAATGTTAGATGTTAAATCTAAATCTAAATGTGTCGCTGTTTGTAAAACTAAATATTTAGAAAATATGCAAACTGTGTCAATTTCCACACCCCTTGAACTACCCTCGGACTGGCACCCCCTCTTGGACACAAGTTAGAGCATATGTCAAACTCATGGCCTGTGGGCCGGTTTTGGCACGCGATGGAATTATCTTTGGCCCACATGATAATATCTAATTATTATTAGAGCTGGCCTGCCGTTATATTGCACACACCACTAGTACTACAAGTCCCACAATGCACTGTTAGAGCCTTGACACGTTAATCAAAGGCCCGCAGGTGAGAGTCCCTGCCCCACTTGTTCATCAGCAGCCTGATGGAGCTAGTTACCTGTTGTCAACTTTCAGCTACCCCTCTCCCTGAAAAATGGCTAAATGGAAGGTGGACTTTGAAAACAGGAGTTTTGAAGGCAGTTGGGAGGCAGAGTATATGTTCGCGGAGATGAAGGGCAAAGCTGTTTGTCTTATGTGCAGAGACAGTGTTGCTGTAATGAAAGATTATACCATAAGAAGGCACTATGAAATGAAACACCATGACAGGTACAAGGATCTGGACATGAAACAAAGGCTTTAGAAGACAGAAGAGTTGAAAAGAGAAGTCTGTTGTCACAGCAGGCTGTTCAGAAAAGCCAAATCACAAAGCGAGGCTGCTGTAAAGGTTAGTCCTATTGTGGCAGCAGAGGTCACAAAATCAGCCTGGCCCTTTACTTAGGGAGAATTTGTCAAAAACTGCATGATGAAAGTTTGTGACGTCGTGTGCCCGTATAAAAGGCAAGCATTTTCAAATGTGAGCCTGAGCAGAAACACCATTGCTGATCGTGTAAGTCAGCTTGCTAGCTGACTTACACGATCTTGCTAGCAAGCTGACTTACATGATCAGCAATGACAACTGGTGGGAAAGGGAAACGATTTCCTAGCATACTCCCTCGCTGTGGATGAGAGCAGCGACACTTCTGATATTGCCCAGCTGTCAATTTTCATCTTTGGAGTGGACTCAAGTCTCTGCGTAACAGAGGAACTTTTGGGATTACGATCAATGCATGGCACAACTACTGGAAACGTTCTCTTTCAGGAGGTATCCAGACGTGTAAATGAAATAGGGTTGCCTTGGGATAAACTTGTGGGACTGACCATAGATGGAGCACCCACGATGTGTGGTCAAAAGAGGGTTGGCAGGATCCGGGAGAAGATGCGGGAGGGAAACGGACTGCACTGACAGCCTGTCACTGCATCATATACCAGAAATCGTTGTGTGGCAAAGCCTTGAAAATGGAACATGTAATGAGCACCATAACACGAGTAGTAAACTTCATAAGAGCTAAAGTTTTAAATAACCTCCAGTTCAAGTCTTTTCTGGAGGAGTTAAGAATATCAGAATATTGTGACTTGCCCTGTCACCCGGAGGTGCGATGGCTAAGCCAAGAAAAAGTGCTGAAAAAATGTTTCGAGTTGCATGAGGAGATCTGTCAGTTCATGGAAAGCAAAGGGAAAGACACAACAGAGCTCCGGGATAAAAAGCTGCTGTGTGAGTTGGCGTTTCTGTGTGACATCACTAGCCATCTTAATGTGCTCAACCTGTAGCTTCAGGGGCGGGACCATGTGACTACAGACCTGTATGCTGCAGTGAGGGCTTTGAAACCAAGCTGCGCCTGTGGGAGACGCAGATGCTGCAAGAAAACTTGAGCCATTTTCCATGCTGTGAAAATGTTTTCACTTTAAGTTACTCTGGAAAAGCTGCATAAAGAGCCATAAGAAATGAATGCAACTGATTGTTTTGTGTTTAATGTTTAATGTTGTTGTTTATAGATGAAAACGGTCTTATAAGCTGTGTTAGTTTCAGGTTCAAGTATCTGGCTTAAATTAGTCTGCATCAGAGAGCAGCAAACTCAGGTTTAATATATGTTTACTTTTTGCACTCTTTTCTTGCTACCACTGGGCATGTTTTGTTTTTCTTTGAAGGAAATTATTTTTTGGCTGTTAGAAATATTTTCATTTGAAATTATGAGGGAAAGCTGCAGTTTAAGCCCTAAGAAATGAATGCAACTGATTTTACATTTATTTAATGATTCATGTTGTTTTATAGATAATAACTTATAGGCTGTGTTAGTTCCAGGTTCAGTATGTGCAATAAGGTCGTTTTAATCAGTTTTCAATAAACATTGAACCAGCCTGGCCCTCGACTTGGAACAATTTTTAAAATTTTGGCCCACTGTGTATTTGAGTTTGATACCCCTGAGTTAGAGGGACCGAAAGAATGGTTGCTTAGGGGAGATTGAACAGGCGTTGAAAACTGACATAATTTGCATATTTTCTAAAAATTTAGCTTCACAAACAGCGACACATTTAGATTTAGATTTAACATCTAACATTTAGGTTTAGATTTAAAATTTAGATGTAAAACAAACATTAAGACTTAGATTTAACATTTATATATGAAGTAAACATTTAGGTTTAGATGTAGTGTTTACACATATATATATAAAAAGATTTAGGTTTAGATTTAACATTTAGATGTAAAATAAACATTTAGATTTAGATTAAACATTTAGATATAAATTAAATATTTAGATTTAGATTTAATATTTACATATAAATTAAACATATAGATTTAGATTTAACATTTAGATATCAATTAAAATTTCTTTCAAATATGAACACATTTTTAATCACATACGTCTCTTTTGTGTGAAAAAAATTGCTAAATGTGAATAAAATGAATATCGAAAATATATAAGTTAAAAAACTGTTATTCAATTTTTACAGACAGCACCCCATACCATGACCCCTCCTCCACACTCTGGTCCCACACACTAAACAATTATGTGTAAAGGGCCTGCATTCATCACATAGCTAAGTGAATTTGGAAGGGTGTATGGCACATATCAGAAATAGCACAAATATACAAACACAAATCTCCCAATATAGTGCAGTAAAGAGTTATTTTGTGTATTTTGTGTATTAAGGTCAGACTAATTATTTCACATAATTGTGCAACCATAGAAATAGATAGAAATGTATATTGCATTGAGATGCATTTGCCTGCTGTCCCTGGGCTGTACACACAAAGTAATCGCACTTCATGTCTTTCCTGAGCAGCTTACTTCACAGTCTGAGAAAAATATTTCAATTGACATGCAGCTTAAAAACAAAGGTAAAGGATGTACTTTTTTTTCTCCACAAACTGGAGGAGTACACATTAAAGGGTGGCACTCAGCCTGCACAGAGAAGGCCCAAGCCTAAAATGTGTCCATTTGGCTTAACACACAGTCAAAACCCTTTTGATTTCACTTCCTTTGATAACACTTTAATAAAAAGAACATTTCAATGAAAAAATGAAAAAAAAAAAAAAAAACATTAAACAAAATCAAATAAGCACATCCATAAAAAACAGAACAAAACCTTACACTCAAAATTGAAAGATGTGAATTCAAGAAAGTGTTAAGAAACGTATTGTTAAATGATGAATTCAGTCACTTCAAAGGGAACCACTATAAAAACTCATTGATTGAGAAGCCTTCATTCATACCTCCTGGAAATAAACTTTTGAAATAGAAGATCAAAAATCCTTCTCTCTTTTTCCAAACAAAGACATGAGCACCTCCAAAAAATTGGATGTGGTGTGATGTGTACAATAGTTCCAGAATTTTACTTTAAATTTTCCGTGCATGCCGAGCTCTCTGGCATGCTTGATTGTTATTGTTAAATAACAAAACACATTTTATCAGTGGCCAGCTAAATGCTTCTCTGCTACACTGAATTATGTACATGTTATTTTAACATTGTTTGCTTTGGCTGAGTCCACCAGTGGTCCACTGTACTATATTTTCTTGGAGATCCACAAACTAATGAGGCTACTAACATCATTTACTGGCTCATCAGGCGGTGGCCATCAAATGTCACCCCTCCTAAGAGCTGCCACAGCACAGCACAGCACAGAGGCAGCTGGTCATGCTGTGACGTGCCTAGAGGAATGAGAGTGGAAGAAATGATTCCCTGTGTACTTATCCTAGCAGCGGAGATGCTCTGTGTCCCAGGACTTCCTAAGTGCTGCAGGGAAGAGGTCAGCAGAGAAATGTT
The DNA here is from genome assembly GCF_008729295.1 of Plectropomus leopardus. NCBI lineage: Eukaryota > Metazoa > Chordata > Actinopteri > Perciformes > Serranidae > Plectropomus > Plectropomus leopardus. The sequence continues at coordinate 31,730,786 of NC_056477.1, forward strand.
CTCACTAAAACAACCCATTTACACTAATCAGGGTGCTATTACTATTCAATTTACAAGGTGACTGAAAGAGAGTGGGGAAAGACAATAATGAAGTCTTTGTATCGGACAGTATTCATCGCTTGATTTGTATTCAGTTTGGCTCCTAACTTTAAAAGAGCCACATTTGTCCAAATGCACTTAAGTTGTCACTCAAGTAGACATATGAATCGACCCGCCTCGGCCAAAATTGCCACCCACAAACTCCTGCAATGGTCATTAATAAGAGGAACAGCACCTGAGTCAACAGAGTAACTGCTCAGCTGTAATGAGAGGCTTTCAGAGCGTCTGCTGCACTCCAGCATGGATGCAATTAGTCGGCACAGACCTTTGTTTAATTCAACAAAGTACGACCTCATTCAACATTCTGTTAAAAGTTTATGTGTTTATCCTGGGGTTGCAGAAGGGTCTGAAAAATGAGGAAATGATCCCAAAAAGCTGTCCTGAGACATGTAGAAAATGCAGAAGTAGGCAAACAGTGATGGGTTATAAGGTAGATGTTTGAAAAGAAATCAGATAACTCAAGTAATTCAATGTATTTTATTTTATGTAAATGCCCAAAATATTATGTTTAAGAAGTATTTCACCAATATAATGAGGGTCATCACATTAAACTGCTCCGTCTCTGCAGAATAAAGACACAAATACTTTTGAAGTTTGTGCTACATGAGCAGAGAAAACAGAGAAAAGGAAAAACTACTTAAATGCACTTTACCATACTGCGGCTGGTGGGTGATGTAATGCAAAGTTCTCCGTGTGACACAATGGAGGCCAACTGGAAACAAATGATCTCAAATTAAAGTTAAACAATGAGCTAAAACAAGTTTCTGAAAACATCTGAGGTGAGAAATGCAAGCCAGTGAAATAATGTTGGTTTTTATTTTATCAGCACTGCTTGTTTTCTCTGTTCGATCTGTTACTGATATTTTGATCTGCAGGAATCAGTATGGCGCCCACTTCCTGTTCGCAAAATCTTGCTAAACAGGGCATTAAAATATGTTTCTGAAAACATCTTAGGAAAGAATCTAGGCTGTGGTTAGTTTTAAGCTGATTGAAAATCAGCAAAGTATCCCTTTAATGCAAATTTAGTCCAGTTTTTGTCAATTGTGTTTGCCCAATCTGAAGAAAAAATTACAATGCACTGTAAGTTACTAATAATTATAACAAAAACTACTGCAGTACAAACTGTACTCCTGTGGTGTTCCAGTTATCAGAAATGGGCAAGACAACAATCAGTGTATAAAACTGAATTTTGGTAGATGGCCATTCTTCAGATGGACACACTCCACCTCCTCACCAAGACCCCAAAATGCAAAGTGTTTGAGTACACACACACACACATTTTACTCCCCTTCCAGGGACTCCCATAGGAACCACATCTGTTGGCAATCAATCTCAGAGCCCATTAGCTTCAATCTGAAGATTTCCATCTGACAGCGGCAGGTCACCTCCGGGGGCAAGGGCCAGTATTTCTGGCTGGTCAGATACAGGCAGCCAATATGGGGGCCAAGACTTTCTCTTCTGTGCCAATCATTAAAGCTAATCTCTACAAACAAATATCTGCATATGAATGCAAATAAACAACAACAAAAAATCTATAATATTAACTAACTTGTTGTCAGTAGCCTATGGGTTCTGCATTTTGGTCATTCCGTTTCACATTTCCACCTTAAAGCACACTCCTCCCCTTCTCTCTCCCAGAGTCCTCTGCTTCTGTCGCCAGAAGGAAAAACATCCTCCGGGTTGAACGGTGCTGTCCAGGATTTAGCCAAGTTTCAGTAAATCAAAAGATATTACAGTTCCTTATATCCTGATGCTAACTGGTGCTAATGATAATGATGATAATTATATTGACTTTTATCACAGTTTTATTGTCTTTATCTTTAGGCAAGGTAAGGCAGCTTTATTTGTATAGCACATTTCATACACAGGGCAATTCAAAGTGCTTTACAGAGTAATAAAATATATAAACATAATAAAAGATACAGATTTACAATAAAAGAGAAAGAGATAAGATAAACAAGTTGAAATCAATTACTAAATGAATTTTAAAAAAGTGCAGACAAGAGGCGCAAAGATAAAAAGATAATTTAAAATGATTTAAAATCAAATTCAAAAATAAGTTGGTAGTCAGCAGGTGGAGTAGGCAGTGTGAAAAAGGAATGTTTTGAGTCTGGGCTTGTCAAACCTCATCTGGGAGGTTAGTCCAGGTTTGTGCTGCATAATAACAAAATGCTGCTTTACCATGTTTAGTTCTGACTTTTGGGATGCTCAGTAGGCCGGCCCCTGATGTTCTGAGGGTCCTTGAGGGTTCATAAGTCACAAGCATGTCAGAGATATATTTGGCGCTGAGCCACAGATTGATTTGTAGACAAGCAGTGAGACTTTAAAGTCAGTTTTCTGAGTGACAGTAGTCAGTATAAGGATTTCAGGACTGGAGTAATGTGGTCATATTTCATAGTTTTTGTCAGGACTCTCGCAGCAGCATTCTGAATAAGCTGAAGTTGTTGAAGAAGCTTGTTTTATAAGCCCTACAAACAGACTGTTGCAGTAATCTAACCTACTGGAAATAAAGGCATGGGTGACCTTTTCTAGATCTTGCTGTGACATTATTCCTCTTACTCTGGCAATGTTTTTTAAATGAAAGTAGGCAGATGAAGTTACTGATTTGATGTGACTGTGGAAATCAGAGTCCAGGATAACCCCGAGTTTTTTTTGCTAAACTCTGAGTTATGAGAAAGAGGAATTCAAGGTGAGAGTGGACACTCTGTCTTTCTTTCCGTGGCCCAAAGGCAATGATGTCGGTCTTATCTCTATTGAGTTGGAGAAAATTTTGATGCATCCAATCATTGATTTGCTCAGTACAGTGACACAGACGTTCTACACGTTCATAATCACCTGGTGAAAGTGATATGTATGTATCTGTGTGTCATCTGCATAATTGTGGTAGGCTACTTTGTTATTTTGCATAATCTGGCCTAATGGAAGCATATAGAGATTAAACAAGAGGGATCCCAAAATGGACCCCTGTGGGACCCCACATGTCATAGTCATCTTCTCTGACCTACAGTTTCCTAATGAGACAAATTACTTCCTGTCATGAAGATATGACTTGAACCATTTAAGGACAGTGCCAGAGAGTCCGACCCAGTTTTCTGGTCTTTCTAATAAAATTGTGTGGTCCAGGATCAAAGGCAGCACTTAGATCCAGGAGCACTAAAATGGAGACTTTGCTGGAATCGGTGTTCAGACAGATGTCTATTTATTACCTTTATGAGTTCAGTCTCAGTGCTGTGATGGGACCGAAAACCTGACTGAAAGTTATCATAGCAATTGTTTAGTTTTAAAAAGCTGCTAAATTGCTGATGGACAACTTTTTCAATAACTTTACTGAAAAATGGTAAGTTTGCAATCGCCCAATATTTGTTCAGTACAGTGGCATCCAGGCTGCTCTTTTTTAGGAGAGGCTTGATGACTGCAGTTTTCAAAGCATTTGGAAAAGTGCCAGATTGGAGAGACAGATTAACTATAAGAGTGAGTTGTTTTACCAGACTGCTCAGAACAGTTTTAAAGAAGCTAGTGGGTAAAACATCAAGGCAGCAGGTGGAGGACTGGAGATAATTTCTTCCAGTGATTTGTCATTGATGGCCTTACATTTTTCCATACTTAGTAAGTTATCTTGGGAAGTCTGCTGTGATGGCACATTATTCTTTGGCATTGAAGAGTTAATTGCAAGTCTGATGCCTTGAACCTTGCTATTAAAAAAAAACTACAAACTCGTTACATTTGCTGGCGGAAACTAGTTCTGGAGATATTGGAACAGGAGGGTTAGTTAATCTGTCCATGGTAGCAAATAACACACGTGAATTCTTACTGTTTCTGTTGATGATCTCTGAGAAAGATGACTACCTTGCACTTCTCAAGGTCAAATTATGAATGCGTACGTTTTCTTTATAGATTTCAAAATGAACGTGAAGCTTTGGACTTTCTTTGACGTTCTGCTTTCCGGCAATCCCTTTTCTGGACTGTTACAGAGGGAGTGTTTCTTCACAGTACCTTTTGCCTTTTACTTATTAATTTCACCTTAACAGGAGCAATGGCATCAATTACATTAGCAATTTCAGCAGTGCAGGAGTTCAAGAGATCATCAACATGGTTTGAAATTGTGTCAGTTTTAAATTTGATGCACTCCATGAAAAGTGTTCTGGTATTCTCCCTGAAGTATCTTTTTTCAACCTTCTCCTCCCTCCAGTATTTTTCCACTCACTCTCCCTCTGCTCACTCTACCTGCTGGCCACACCCACCTACTCTGCCTGCTCTGCTCTCTCACCTCACAGCTGCAGCTCATCAGTAATCAACCCAGGATATAAGCCTCCTCCACACACACACTCATCGCCAGATTGTTCTTCAGCGTTATGCCAGACTTTCCAGCGTTATCCTGCCTGATCTTCCAAAGCCAACCCTGCCTGTCCCCGACCTGCTCTCTTCGCCTGATCCCCGGAAAACCTACCTGCCTTCTGTCCCAGACCACGTGTTCTGATTCAGCGTTCCTGATCTGCTCTGCTGGTAAAGACTTCTCCGCCTGGCTCCGACGATTCTGCTGTTTAATCCCCACTGGTACCGCTGCATTCTCGGACTGCTCCTCTGGCTTCGAAACCTCCGCCTGTCCCCGACCACTCTTCCGCCATCTCCTCGACAGTACCTCCACACGTGCTGTCAAGCCGTCGGACTACGGGGTTTCCTCCTCACCCACGCCGAGTGCAGTAAGCTTCGTCTCTTCGCATCGTTCGCCCTCCATAGACTTTGTTTGGGGTTCCGACCCGAAGAACGAACTTTGTGCTGAACTGCTTCTCCTTGCGGCGTGTTTGATTTGTGCTGGGATTAATAAACGTCATTACCAACTACTCCAGTTTACCGGTGTACTGCATCTGGGTCCACACAGCACCCGTTACATGTTTATCCGTGGACAGTTTTAATTACTGACAGATCAAAAAATACACAGAAGTGGTCTGACAGAGCAACATCCAGCACAGTGACATTTGAAATATTAACACCTTTAGTGATGACTAGAGCTAGAGTGTGTCCTCTATTGTGGGTCGGCTCTCTCACATGTTGACAAAAATCAAATGTTTCAAGTATTGCAGAAAGTTGTGTGGCATTTTTCTCACAGACATTATCCACGTGTATATTAAAATCACCCATGATGACTACACCATCAAATTCTGTGCAAATAATTGAAAGCATCTCAGTAAATTTATCAAGAAAATTTGGAGAGTATTTTGGTGGCCTGTAAATCACTGTATATAAGATACATGGAGAGAATTTCACTTCCATTTTAAATGACATATATTCAAAAGATAAAAACTCACCAAATGACAGTTTCTTACAAAGAAATCTGTCCCTGAAAAGGGCACACCACCTCCTTTTTTGTTCTGTCATGCTTCAAACTCAAATATAAAATTTGCTGGGGTGGATTCAATAAGAACAACATTTCCATTTTTGTTTTCCAACCAAATCTCAGTTAAAAATATAAAATCAAGCTTATAAGAGGTTATAAAATCATTGATTAAAAGTGATTTATTACCCAAGGATCTGATATTAAGTACAGCAAGTTTCAAGTTTGTTGGAGCAGGGCCTGAGATACTCTGTTGACAGGGAATTTGAATCAGATTTTTAGGATTGGAGGATCTTACTGTCACCCTCTAATCTATTCTTTGCCTTGAGACTGGAGCGATTGTACTCGGGATGTTTATTCTCTCCCCGGGCCTCAGATTGCTAAAGGACAGATAATGAGGTACAGTTCTGGAACAGTAAATGCTCAGTGTGTCCTAGTGGCTGCACACAGTGATAGCAGATGACCCTGTGCTGCCTACGGCCTTAGAAACCAGTAGTCTAGGTGCAGGCCAAGATGGCCAAAGTGGCCGAGGTGGCTGACTATGGGGGGTTGGGGGGGGAGAAGCAGGACACCTGGGGGGCTTTTGGGGGCAGGTAAAATGGGCGGGTGTTTGTGGGTGTTGTATGGGTGATGGTAGTGCCTGAGATCTGGCCATACTGGGGGTGAGTGGGATCATTTTAATCCCAGACTTTACTGAGTCCTCCATCTGGCTTGTGAACCTGAGAGGTGAGACAGGGGAGGGAAAGGATGTTAGGGAATCAGAGGAGAGTGAGGATACAGGTGGGGGGATCCGGGGCTGGGGTTGAGGTGGGGGTGGCGATGAAGGAAGGCAGGTGGAGCAGTGTCAGTGTTGTCATCCTGGGACCGGCTCTCCCTCTGCAGGGGAGAATTTGTCTGACCGAGAGGAGGCTCGGTATAGTTTTGGTTCCTTAGACAGTGCAGGAGATTGTCTTTCAGTCGCATCAGTCCACGTCCATTCAGGTGGGGGACCCATTCGATTGAAGAGCTCCACCCGTTCCTAAAACAGGTTGAAATTATCAATAAAGTTTCTTCCTTGAGACTCACAGGCACTAAAAAGTGAAGTATTCAAAGCAAGAAGGTGAACTTATTGATCCTTCTGTCAATCGCTGGGAGAGGCCCACTGATGAATGACTGAGCTTTCAGCTTGTCAAGTCTGTTAAAAAGTTCTAAGAAATCCTTTTTTAAAATTTCAGATTCTCCTCTCCTGGTGTCACGGCTCCCACATGCACAGTGACCTGTTTGATTCCAGGGTGGTTTGACAACTCCTGGGAGAGAAGTCCAGTTATGTCACTGACCTCAGCACTTGGATAGCTGCATGTGACTGACTCCTCTCATTGTTTACAGCACTGATAGCACCGTCTCCCACAAGCAGGATATCTCTCGCCCTTACCTCTGGCACAGATCCTTTGTCCTTGAGTGCCTTGTGCATCTTCTTCTGTATGCCACAGCGAATTTCACATTTCCTCTCGTGAATCTGATCATTTTTAATTCCCTGCTTCCTATTCATAAAATCGCTCTCAGACTCATTCACAGTTAGTTCAGACAGTGGTTGATATTTGTTTCTTAGCTGTATGCCTGGCGATGCTGTAATTCTTCCTGTGATACCAGCATTTGTTTTTTCTGATTCTGTTCTGTTTTGGCTTAGCGCCAAGTGTATGCCAGGCAGCATCAGTCTGTTCAGGTCCCATTCTAGCAAGTTTCATGAAAGACACTGTGTCATCCAGGTTTAAAATATTTGAGGTAGACTTAGCTGTCTTACCATTGGATGTTATTGGGAGTGTCGCATGAAGTCTTTCTGCTTCATGTGTAAAAATCCTCGTCTGTAGCACAGCGATTTCCTGGAGATATTTCCAGCAGTTCTGGCATGATGTGCCTATTGTTAATTTTACAGGATTCAACACATTCTTGTCTCACAGGGTCTGTTCAGACTGCAGAAGAAACTATGTGTATTGACACAGAGCCATCCCTTGCCATGGCTCTGTGTCAATACACATAGTTTCTTCGAAACAAAAGTAGATAATCCCGATACAAAAATGTCAAAGACTATCCTCCAAATGATTTAATCGTTGTAGGGAACCTCCTTGAATGTGTTGGAGTTTGTGACAAAAAGGAAAAAAAATAGGAAAAATAAAAGCTAAGCAGAGAGCAAGCAAGAAGACCATCTGCACTGCAGCGAAGCAGGAAGTTGAAAAGAGATGAGGAAATACAAATAAATCTTTAACTCAAACCTTACTGTTTACAGTTTCAATTTAAAAAGTCCTCTGACAACGTCTCTGTCAACAGAATCCCATCAGTTGTTGACCCAAGGCATGTTATTGTGAAACATTTGCAGGAGGGTGTTGATGACAATGCAGGAGCTGCACGACTTCATAAAGAGAAGAATTTGTGCTTATAAATGCGTAAATACAGAACTCATAGCAGCAGGCAGCCCTGCAGAGCAATGCTACCAGTGTGAACACCACAAGTGTGAAACACGCTACAGTTTTTCAAGGTTGCCATCACAGGCTGCTCATACATGCAGTGTTTTTTGCATTATATGATGCGATAACACCTCTTGTAGAGCCTGCTGCATCATGCCCGAGGAAGCAAGTTCCTAAGCACATAGCCATAGCATCATGTGACCTACAAAAGTGAAAAAGTGTTTCTATTTCAGTTTTGCAAAATATGGCATTTTCGAATCGCCTGAAATACCACCTCATGCGAGCATTACAAATCTGCGTTTTTTTTTCTTTTTTTCCCAAAATGACATGTTTCCATTTGCAAGAGAAATGACATACAAATGCAAGCTTTAGGTTCATGAAAGAGAGCACACAGAAAACAGCGGATATGACGCAAATTACTGGATAAATGATATCAATCACAGACCTTTTACCACCACAAAATTACAGCTGAAAATGACCAAGAAGTATCAAAATATTTTCTCAGTAAATCAAAGTACCAAGAAGTTGTGAAACACTGAGCTGCTCAGTCCACTTTAGCAGTTCCTCCAAATCCTTTCTCAACAAAGAAAATTAAGATTGATAAATAAGCAAGTTGTATAAATCGTCTAACAGGATGAGGTGTGAGCGATAAAATAAGTTGGAGGTGATCTTAATCAAGATGAGTGAACCACAGTCAGAGGCCACCGCTGCTGACTGGAGGTAAATCCTCTGAGGTTAATGGGACATGTTAAATTTTTTCAGTGCAATAATTCAAGTACCGACTCTTTGATAGATCCAGACATTCAGAGGCTGAACACACTGTGGGTTAACTGATCCCACAGACAATAGCTGATAACCAAATTATGTTTGGCTTGCAGTGAGAGTGACCATCCTGCATGGACAAGCACTCCACGCCTGTTCAGACACAATGTGGGTCACAGCAGCCCACGCTGTCATGTATCCAGTTTGGGCTCAGCAGTTGGGTATGGACAGCTAATCTGCAGATAGAGGAAGATTTAAAGAAGGATGTTCAGACATATTCTACTAACCTCCCACAGCTGTGTTACACTGAAGTCCATGTGGTCAAAAGTAACACTCTTTTTATTTAATTCTTTTCTATTTGAGTGAAAACACTGAATCTGTGTTTTGAGGTCACCAGTCTGGAGTCTTGCTGTTGGTCCATGAGCATAAAGTTTTCAATATTGTCTGGATAGTTAAATTTTCTGTGTGTATGCATTGGGGAAACTGTAAGATGAAGCAAAACTACATTAGGCACCATTGGGGCATCATAGGAAAAACTAAATACATAAGTTCTCCAAATCATTACGATATTTATGCACAGGGGTCAGTAAAGGTCCTGTGTGTAGGATTTGGTGGCAGTTTTGAGGTTGCAGAGCTGAAACTTCCTCTGCATGCCAAGCATGTGGGAAAACTACGGATGTTGATGTAAAAACACGAAAAATGGTAATGGCCAATTCAAGAGTCAGTGCTTGATTTGTCTATTCTGGACCACTGTAGAACAACAACATGGTGTGATAACGAACTAATGAAAACATAGTTATATATATGTTATATATGTGTCCAGCCATGGAAAAACCTGGAACAAGTCTTCCCGGGGCAATTTGAGTTTTTTACAGATTCAGAAAGTGTACTTGCTGCCAACGATGTCTAACACATGGAAATCTGAAAATATTGTGGGATAAGATGTGGCCATTTAAATGTAGGCATTCCTCAAACTAGTTTTGTGAGAAATCCAGCCTCAAAGTTTCTGAAAGATTCTCACCTACCTGGGGAGCCATCTAACAGTGGCTGCTCATTAGCATCACATTTACATAAATCCAACCCCCTACCGGTTTAGCTATCAGTGACATCTGTTAGCCCACAGGACAGAAACTATTGTAGTAGTGAGCCCTTCTTCCCTAACTGGGGTCTTGGCACATTTTCTCATCAAAGTGTTATGTCAGAGTGTCTTTGCCAATTCTGAAAAAGGCAAACAAAGAAAATTGCCTTTCAGATCATGGTTCATGTTAACAGGCATCTTGTCACCTGACTGTGGATGTATGCATCCAAACTGCCCTCAGGTAGTTGCTAAATCATTGGCATCACAGGATGTGTTATTCTTGCACCCAAAGATGTTATTCATCCATGGGTGTGTTATTCACACATCACTCAAGCACATTATCAGGTTGGTATGTTTAAAACGGCAATACTGAGCTAGCTAGTTAGCTAGATAACTTGGACATTAATGAAACTCACAGTGGATTATTAAAAGCTTGTTGCATGAAAAACAGTTTGTAATCCCTGTATGTGACTTGGAATGAACACTAAAGTAACATAGATAACTTGGACGTCAATGAAAACTCACCCCATAACAAACTGAAAAATATTCCTGGAGACTTCATTGCCTCCGATCAGGTAACAAGTTTGAGGGTGCTTTCTTGTCGTTGCAGGCTTCTTGGTGGATGTAGTCATCTCAGAAGTAACTACTGTACGCCTGTTCGCCTCAAGGTGTTAAATTATTCTGTCCTGCCACTCTCTTTCCGCCGCTAAAGAATCCATCCATATGTTCTACATAAACTCTGGAGAATGTTTTCGGCTACATGAATTTGTCTCGAGGAGGGAATTCTCCTTTCTTCTTCCGTAGCATTTGCAGTCAAAGTTACAGATCTTCTCCATTTCTATTTCTTTATTGTCTTTGAATGTTATAATAGATATAGTTTCTGATATCTTACGCTCCAGCTCCTCTGCTGTGAGGCCGAGGGACTTCGTCATCCTCATCTTCGGCTAAGGTCAACTGTAGATTAGGGATGTTCTCCAGTGTAATGCAGTCACTCTCATTGATTTCTTCAGTTTCATTCATTTCAGTTTTCAGCTCGGGTTAAGAATAATAAGTGAGATCGGCATTGGCATGACCATAAGCATCTGGCATCTTGAAGAAGTAAGGCCAAAGATTTGTGATTTGGTTCTTCTGCAATGCATTTTTTCTGCTCCATCTTCATTCAATGATGAAAACACACACGGCTTTCAAAAGTAGTAGTAACAGTTACTAGCCTACTTTAAATGCAGGAGCAGCTGCTTAAGTAACCATGTGGTTCCTCTTTAACGTGTAGCCGATAAAAAGAACAAGCACGTGAATAAAGTCAAATAAAGCCAAAGAAAGCCAGTATGCTAATTTAATGCGGTATAACCACACCCCCAACTAGGAACCGGCTTTTCCTCTAAAACAACCCAAATTCAAATACAAAGTTTATGGTTTTAAGGCCCCTAATACAGTTATTTACAGCATGGAATGGCTTCTTTGTGATTTCAACTTGCATATTCTGCAAAAAATCGAAAATCACTAATTAACCGGTCTGACTTGTTGCTGGTTGGCGGGTCATATATTATATACAATTTCTGTAAATAGATGCCCTTAAACACTACATATCGGACCTTTAAGTTAAAAATAAAACAAAATAAAAAACCTGTACTCAGCTGTGGATTGCTACAAAAGGCTTTTAGTTTTATTATAACCATGGAAAGCAAGCTGGGCTGATCTGTACTGACGTGCTATGTCGATCTCTCCTCTAAAAAAAAAAAATTGCATGCAACAGTCCAAATTATCTTCACCTTCTCTTCTCTGTCCCTCTCTCCCTCTCAAACCGAAACTTTCTTATCCAAGGCATCACATTTTTCAACTTTGTCAGTGGACTTTCATGTCGAAATGTTACATTTTAGGTATCTTTTTGCATGCTCTTTATATTCTGGGATGCTGTGATATTAACCAATGCACATGGTGGGACACCACAACGTCAACAATCACACGGCACGACCGGTTAGGATTAGGGGAAGAAGGCACATTGTAAGGTGTAGAAAAAAATACATCACAGTCAAATAAGAAGTCAACACTAGACTCTCACATGAAAGGTTGGGTTTATTGGACCAGTCCACCATCCTTCCTGCCCGCCCTAAAGATGCACTTGTGGTCCTTCCATTATGTTGTAACCGGCAATGTTTTAACCTGACCATCCTTCCGCGCTTCATTTGCACACAACAAGTTCCATCCCACTATGTTCTAAAGTAACGCCATCCATGTGCATAACAAGAGACACAGCAGCTGCTGGCGTACAATAACACTGTGACCGGGTCTGTCTCGCTGCATCCAGCAGTGTTCCATGCGCATATGAAAGGTACCTTTTGGTGTTGTGGTCTTACACCAAAAACAGTGACAGAGCGGCACTATATTGCGATTTCAGAATAAGATTGGGCTGCTCAAACATGCACACACACACACACACACACACACACACACACACACACACATTCAGACAGTTGTCTGTTATATGCGGGAGATGCCAACATGAAACTGTGACACAGCAAATAAAATTCAATATGAATTTGATGCTGCTGCTACGACTAGTACTAAAACTAATAATAACTGAATAGCCTACATCAGTGGGAAAAAAAGGACAAATGTTGTCTTGACCTTGGCAAAGGCATCTGCTATATTGGCGAATGGCACAACCCCATCAACCAACCTGGTTAACAAAGCAAAAATATTATTATTAGGGCCCGATCAACGAATGGTGCGAGGACCTTCTTGAAACTGAGGGAATTATTATTAGTAGTATTATTATTATTAGGGCCCAAGCACTGAACAGCACGAGGACCCCCTGAAACTGAAGGAATTATTATTAGGGCCCGAGTATCGAACGGTGCCAGGACCCTCTTGAAACTGAAGGAATGAGGCCGAGAAGTTACATGTTTTGCTATGATACATAAAGTAGTTTTTAACTCAGTTGTACAAGATCCAATCTGCATCAAACTTCACGTTTGATGAGAGTCCCGCCCTGACACTTTTATGCAATTGTTAGAGCGCCACCTTTGGCGCAGGAAAGACAAAGCTTTACAATAAGAGGTCCAGCTCCTAGCAGGTTGACTTGATTGATCTCAAAACTATGTAAAAAAATCATTAAGATGTTGGTGATGCTTGAAAATGAATATTGTGAGTTTTTGTCAAATGGCGTTCGCGCGATGCCACGGCGAATTTCGATGTTTCGACATGACATCAAAAACTGTCATAACTTGACCCCAGATGGTCAGATCTTAACAAAATGTCACACATTTGATGAGAGTCCAGGCCTGAAGACACCTGCAGTGGAATTTTGAATTACAGTCATAGTCATTTCCCCTAGAGCAGGTTAACCCCAGCGACCTCATATTTAGTCATTATACTGCAAAGACTTTAATGATACACCACAAAAAAATCACAAAAAAATATTTTTGTGATTTTACCACATGCTGTTGTCATGGTAACACACTATTCGCCTTAAAATAGACAGCACTTTTTGAGGGGCAAGGCATGCACGAATAATCACCGAATTTTTTTAGATCCATCAGAAAATAAAATGTGATATCTGATATGATTTTTTTAAATTGATGTACCAAAAAAGCTCTCCAGCGCCCCCTACAAAAATTTCACAACTACAAAAAAAATGAAATTTGGGAAATATGTGTACAAGACCAAGACCTACAAAAAAGCCTCTTGGAGCATGCCCTAAACCAACAATCACACATGCTGGTTGCTTCCCTTTTTCTTCAGCAGGTCTTTCAGCTACAGCTTTGACTCTACCTCACACACACATACACACACAGAGATAGATAGAGAGAGAGAGAGAGAGGGAGAGAGAGAGTCATAGAAAGACAGAGTCAGAGTTTGCTCTTACTCCATTGTAAAACTACTCTCAGTATTCAAGGAACAGTGTTGCAGAAAAGTGGACAGTGGTGCAGTCAGTCAGAATGTTTTTACAGTAGGCAACATTGAAATACATACTGTTATGTTAAAAACAATGGCCTTTTCTTCCAGCAAACAACGAAAGACACATTTAGGTACTTACATAGATTATCAGGAAATAGGAGAAATATACTGTCATTTTTTTCCAATGTTTGTTGCTGTGAGTTAGCCCACAACAACATTGTAAGTGGCAGATCACAATGCACACACACGCAACACGCACACACACACACACCTGTTAAAGTGACTTAGGTCATCTCCAGCCTTAGCACTACATGAAGGAAGTACTAATTCACTGTTGCGCGCAGTGTTGCACTTTTTCTCAGAGAGACACGGTCACATCAGTCAGCGTCAAGCTTGTAGACCCGACGTGCGTGGAAGTGCAAGGGCCCATCATCGCTTTCAGATTTAATTATTATTATTGTTATTATTATTATTATTTTTTCTCTCAAATGAATTGCCTTTTTGAGGGCTTCAGCATATTCAAAAAGTCATGAAACTTTGCAGACTTATCAGGTCTGGTGAAAAAATTTTATATTTTAATGGTCTCGTGCATGGGTGGGAGGAAATGTATCAGTTGCGCCCCCTACTGATTTTCAACAAAGCAGCCCCTGCAACATGTTTTACCTATAGCTGTAAAACTTTTGACACCTGTGCAACACTCCAGTACCTACAAAAAAGTCTCTTGGGGCCATACCGTAAAACCAACAGGAAGTCAGCCATTTGATTTGAAGTTGTAATTTTGGTGTATTTTTGGCCATTTTCAGAGGTCGTAATCTTGAGAACTTGTCCTAGAGCTTTCATCAGATTGACTTCAAATGTTATGGCTACCTTCGTAAGAGCTTTGACAGCAAAAGTTATTCAGATCATGAGTTTTCATCAAACCGTGTGATCTGTATGAAGCATCTAATTTGCATGTTCTGCCATGAACCAGGAAGTAAACAGGAAGTGTTATGTAACTCTTCTATAAATGGTCCAATATGACCCAAACTTCACATGTTTGATAGAAGTCCCGTCTGTAACACATCTATATGACAATTTTAAGCAATAATGAGAGCGCCAACTTTTGGCACAGGAAAAGCAAAGTTTTACAGTAAGATGTCCAGCTCCAAGCAGGTTGACTCGATTGATCTCAAAATGGTCTCAAAAAATCTTTAGGACATTGATGATGCTTGAAAATGAATATTGAGAGTTTTTTTTTGAAAGGCGTTACCGAAGTTGGATGGACAATTTCGATGTTTCGACATCAAAAACTCTTGTAACATCGCCCCAGATGGTCAGAACTTTTCAAAATTTCACAGATTTGATAAGAGTCCAGGCCTGAAGACATCTAGAGTGCAATTTTGAATCTTACTCATAGCGCCAACTATTGGTAGCAGGAAGTAAAGTATTTCTTTGATTTTTCCCCTGTAGCAGGTTAACTTAATTGACCTCATATCCAATTATAATACTTTAAAGACCTTCATGATGCACAGAAATTATACTTTTGAGTTTTCATCAAACACTGTTGCCAAAGCTACGCATTATTCGCCATAAAACTGTAAGCACTTTTTGTGAGGCAAGCCATGCACCAAAACTCACCAAACTTAGCACACACATCAGAAGTCCTAAAATGTGATATTTGATATGATTTTTTTGCACTGATGTGCCAAAATGGCTCTGTAGCGCCCCCTACAGATTTCAACAAAGCAGCCCCTGCAGTACGTTTCACCTAGAGCTACAAAACTTGGGAGGCATGTGCAACAGCCCAAGACCTACAAAAAAACCTCTTACCCTAAACCCAACAGGAAGTCAGCCATTTTGAATTGAATGTGCAATTTTGGCATATTTTTGGCCATTTTCAGGGCTTGCAATGTTTCGATCTTCTCGTACAGATTTCATCCAATTGACTTCACAATTTAAAAATCCTCTCAGAAGGCCTGGGACATCAAAAGTTATTACATTTGTGAATTTTCATCAAATCGTGTAGTTGTTACTGGGCCAATCATATCCATGACTCACCATTAACCAGGAAGTAGTTTATAACTCTGAGGGACATGGTTCAATCTTCACCAAACTTCACATGTTTGATGACTGTCTTGCCCTGAACACATCTACATGACAACCATTACCATTACTTTTAGCGCCCCCTACTGGCAACATGAAATGTCATGGAAATTACACGCTTTCTTCTTTGATGGAATGCTCCTACAGATTGTATACGATTGACTTTGAATCTGGTGTCTAAACCTTTAAGACCTTAATAATGCCTCCCTCTGAAGTATAGGTTTTCCATGAACGCTGTTGCCATGGAGACCCAGTGTTGGCCACCAAAAAGGAAGTTGTTGTAACTTCACTTTACATCAAGCAATTGGCCCCAGATTTCACAGTTGTGGTCAGGCTGCAGCCATTAACATGTCCTTTAATATGATACTCACTGAGCCACCTACTGTGTCACCATGTGAAATATCTCCCTCAAGGGTTCAAAGTCTCTACATACTTTTTCCAAGTTTCACTGAAATGGATGATTGCATCACTCAGTAGCTTTGACCTGCATGTGGGGTGCGAGGGCCCGTTCATCACTTCTTGCAGCTTGAAATATTATTATTATTATTATCATTCTCTTTTCTAATAAAAAATGTGCTTATACCAAGCCAAGTGATGACTCATCAGTTGATAATATAATATTTAAAGAAAGGGTTGTAGAAGTACTCAGATTCCACAATAAATATACAGCCACCTAACACCAGACGTTGTTCACATTTAGGCACTCTCATACTGTACTTCTCTGTGCACCCCTAATAATTTTGAAAAACATAAATGAACCACAACATAAATTTAAAGTTAATTGTGCATTAACTCAATTAACATTTACTTTAACAATATACAAATTATATTCATTATTATGTGAAATACATTTTTTAAATTCAGATTTTGTTTCTACATCTGTTTATTTCACATTTTGTAGTTTTAACATCACTGCTTTGATTTCAGTCTGACAGCAGAAAAAGACTTGATGTCAGAAGTGTTTCCGATCTGGTGTAAAGAAGCACCAGTTGAGCTTGGCTAATGTCCTTTCTCTTAGCAGGCAGAAACCTGGTAGGCACTAACAGGCCAGTGACACTGGTGTGTGACCAGAATGATGAGCTGACAGATGGAGATTAAGAAATGAACAGCCATTTTTGGGTTCAGAGCTCATGGTAGCCTTCGTGTTAGGAACCCAGAGGAAGGCAGTCTCTGATGGAGGACACACCTGCACAGGGATATGAGCGGCAATAATATGGGCCAAACGATAAAACAGCCAGTCAGGTTAGGTTTCACAGTAAACCTACACCACAGCTCCATTTTTGTGCCTGCAGCACTAAATATAAACACAGACAGCTGAGGTGGGCAGGACCCAATGCTCCCTGGGGTTAAGCTTGTGATTTATGCCAGAGAAACACCAGCTAAGCCTTTAATTGGGGGTCACTGCTGGCACCAGGACTTTATAGAGAAACTGTTCCCACACTAGCTTTATTAACACAGAGATACAGCTGTGCTGGGCCTCGTGTTTTCAGTCCTCCTAATCTTTATAAGATCGCTCAATAGTGACAGAACATGTTCATTAAAACTTTTACTTCTTACATGGTCACATTAATGAGACAGCAACAAGTATGGCAGCAGACAGTCAAATAGTGGCCATTAATGTGCGGTGGTGTGCACAAATGATGAAATCCTTAGATTTCCTGGACTTAACAGTCAGCTTAAGTCATCAAATTCTTATTATCTCTTACATGACAATCCTAAATGCTTGTGTGATCGCAAACCTGTTGAGTTTAGATTTCAAGAATTTTCATTTTCATTCCATCACCTGAGCTGACAGATAACAGACACAGCAGGTTTTTGTGCGACTGCATTCATGACTTAAGTAGCATCTGGTAATGAAACTCGGAGGGAGAGCACAGACAGTGTGTGGAGAAATGATAAAAGAAAAGAATAACATGGGAAAAATAAAGACCCCCCAGTCATTACACAAGGAGTAATTCTTTTAAAAAAAAAAAAAAGGGTTAACACGTGTGGATTTGAAGATAAAACTCATTATGTTGGCTGTATGTCCTCAGGCAGATCGTTCCAAAGCACAGTAGCTAATAGCAGCTTAGTTCTCAGACATGTGCTGAAATGACACCACAAGGCCATTTAACATTAGAAAATCAATTATTATTATATGTAGACTATTTTACACACATATATATACATATATATAAAATCTTGTGAAAATATTCTATTCGATCTATTCTATCCTCTTTTATTATTATTTTTTTTTTTTTTCAGTATTTTCTTTTTGCATTGCCAGAGTATGGCAATATATATACGTTTACAGCAATGAGAATTTGCAGTTTAGAAACTAATCCAGAATGGTGGAACGAGCTTGGAAGACTCTGAAAGATGCTGTTATAGGTGCATTACAGTTACAAGTGCATCTTGTGAATGCAGCTTCGCTTGGCATCAATTTTTAAATATGCAACCAATGCTGTGTGGAGAGGCAAGCCCAACCCAAACTAATTGGTAAGGCTCCACCTCTGGCATCAGCTCCTTCCTCTCCACCAAAGAGGTAATTTGTGTTCCTACAGCCATTCTGCAATGCCAGGGGTCAGTTCGTCTGGGTCTACACCCCTGCTTGCCGCCCACCACACATGCATCCGACCCTGAGGACTATCCTTCTAGGTGGTGGGCTAGCAGGGTGCTGGCTCCATGTAACTCCAGGCTGACCTGACAAGGTCCCATGGACCAAGGTTCTGCAACCAGACACTCAACAGCTAGCAGCCTTCTAGGTCTGGATTCATGGGGTGGCCCTGTTTCCCCATACTAGGCAAGATGCTCAAGTCCAATTTAGCCGTTTCATCAGGGTCTTCTTTAATCACTCTGGGTCTGCGTCCACCTCTCGAACCATGTGGCCTTGGTAGACCCTACTAACCCAGAAGAGCAGGTAAATGAGACAACAGAGAAGGTCAACTCTCCAGCTATGGGTCTCTAAGACAAAGGAAGGTGAGCTATTCTGAAGCAAAAGGCAGATGAGCTTACAGTGTCCACAGGAGACAAACAAACACCAGACAGTACTCTACTGCGGTACTGTGAAAGTGCACGCAGGAAATGTCAATGAGCAGACAGCGGATCCAACACCTGGCAAGCACACAGGAGGAATGAACAGAGCATAGAGGAGCAGGCAGAAGGAAGGTCAGGCCAGGTGAGTAGTGGAGGAGCCAGCAATTAGGGTAAGTAATCTTGGTGACACACATACTAAGATTGTGTATGCTGCCACATTCAATTCAGTTTTATTTATAAAGCCCATAATCATAAAATACAGTTTGCCTCACAGGGCTTTACAGCATATGATATCCCTCTGCCCTTAGACCCTCACACATTGTCTAAGGAAAAACTCCCCCAAAAAAACCCTGTAATGGGGGGAAAAAATGGTAGAAACCTCAGGAAGAGCAATTGAAGAGGGATCCTTCTTCCAGGATGGACAGACGTGCAATAACAAAAAAGAAAGAGAAAGAGACAGAGAAAGCGAGAGGGGGAGAGATGCACAGCAATAATGGCAACAATGGCATATCATAGTGATAGACTTAAAATTACTAAATGCACTCTATGATAGCATGTGATGTTATGTGCAAATATTGTGGGTGTTGATAAGTGGCCCATGCGTATATTAATAGTGGTGCATGATGAATAATAATGGCAGCAGAAGGTTGCCCCAAGCAGGATCATGGCATCTGCGCACCCAAGGCCCATGACACAGGCGCAGCCTTAGACAGGACCACAGCAACAGCACAACCAAGACCACAATCCAGGCGAGCCAGGGGGTACAGCCAAAACTACGAAACACGGGAGCATGGATGCTTCAGGGAGGCAACGGTGTTAGTGTAATGCAGTAAAAAGACAAGAGCGTTTGCAGATAGAGGCAGCAAGACAAAGAAAAAGGAGCTCAGTGTATCATAGAAAGTCCCCCGGCAGACTAAACCTATGTAAGCCATAGGGGCTGGTCCAGGCAACCTGAGCCAGCCCTAATTATAGGCATTATCAAAGAGGAAGGTCTTTAGTCTACCCTTAAAAGTGGAGACGGTGTCCACCTCCCTGATTGAAACTGGAAGATGGTTCCATAAAAGAGAAGCGTGGTAACTGAAAGCTATGGCTCCCATCCTACATTTGGAGACTTTGGGAACTACAAGTAACTCTGTGTTTTCAAAGCGCAGTGCTCTTGAGGGTTGACAGGGAACTATGAGCTGTAACAGAAAGGCGGAGCACGTCCATTCAGAGCTTTTTAGGTAAGGACACATAGTGAATCACACAGCTCAGGTGAGCAGCAGCAGATGAACCGACAAACTCACATTACAGAGGCGTTGGGGAAACATACCTCAGTGCCGAGGAGAATGTGCAAAAAGACACCAGGGACATGTTATCATCCCTACTTATCACATGGTCACATCTTCACAGAAAAATGGTTAACCCCTAACATCCCGGATCAAGTTATTGCACTGGATGGCTGGACCTTGTTGGGAGCCATAGGGAAACAAGACTTTGATGCAAAAAAAAAAAATACACTGCAGGAATAAAATTACAAAGTAACCAGATGGATTTTTTTTATTGCAGCCAATGATTTTAATCACCTCATCTTTCAACTCCAAAGATATAGCAGGATTAAGGACAAATGAAATTTCGTTTTTTAAATGTTTTTTTACACTTTGTTTAAAAAATGACTAATAAATCTACCTTCTATCTTCAACAGAGACGCAGAGCTTGTGGCCGGGGACAGAAGGCTGAGGAGTTTCTGGGCAGGCAGGAAAGCAGGTGAGTTGGAGACAGGCAAAGTCGGAAACAAGGAATAAATCCAAGAGTAAGTGCTGGAAAGTTCTGCATGGAAATGGCGAATAACGATCTGACAGCTCATATGTGTGGAACTGGCATTTAAATTCAGGTTTAATTGCCTGCTTTGTTTTACTTTTACAGAAACGGTTTTAATTTTTATAAGATTTTTATGTACAACTCCCATTATGTCTGGATAACTGGTCTGGAGGAAGCTCAGAGAAGCATGCAGATTGACTCTGCTCCCTGCTCTCAGTGCTGGGTTGTCATGGCTTTATTCGCATGCTTGAACCTGGAAGTTCAGTGCAGTTGAGAGGTGATGGAGGAAGTGTGGGATGTGAAGTGACGCTGCAGATGGTAAAAGTGAGGGGGAGGCGGAACAGGGAGCATTAGGCTGGTATTTCGATGAACCCTGCCAGGCCAAACTGTTTCTGGACACAGCTGAGTGGCTCTTCAGTTGCAATGCTAACACAGGCTCTTTCATGTTTTCTCAGCTGACAGTAGGTCGCAGGCCAGCATTCAGACCACTTTGTGTTTTAATAGCTTAAATATTTACTGGCAGAGAAGGGCTGAAAGAATCTGCTGGGCTCAGAGAGGAAAAATGATAATAAACTAGATCCTATCTGTTAATTAAGATTTGATGTGAACAGGGGCATTTCCTGGGTTCAGGGACTTTTGGGGCTTTTCCCAGTCCTCTGTAGTAGGGTATCTTATTTTTATGGCCTCTGGAATCTTACATTTAAAGTATATGTCACAATCATTGAGAAATATAAACGTGTACCTCATAAAGTGTTGTTTAACTTCTTTCCAGATTTATTATGAATTGTGATGTTAAACATAGGCCTGTTCTCACTCTGAATTTGTCAAATAATGCCTTTCGACCAGTGCTTTTAAGTGTGACACCAACTGTTGTTGTCTCTTTCTATGTATTTCTTCAACTTATACCCCAGTACACAAGGAACTAGACAGAGACGGGTTCAGGTCTCAGTGCAGTCGTGCTGGTTTAATCATTCCCGTTACACAAGTGTGTCCTCTGGTGACTATCACGTGTGATGTCTACCCCTTAACAACAGATGGCAGCATAAGGCCATAAATCACAATATATGACATACTCCTCCCTACGTAATAAACAAGCCGCACCTATAAAAATTAGGAATGCCAGTTATAATAAAGTGAACAGCACTGCATATAAACACAACCAAGTCCCACCAGTAGAAAATGAATTGCACGTTACTGTATAACTGCAACCAAAACTGTGAAATTTCCGTGAAAGTAACATATAATCATAAAACATATCTTAAGCATATAACCATGCCATAATTGTCATGTCTAGGAAATTATATTGATTTGCTTTTTGTCTTGTCCTTATGTTATCTCGTGATTTCCTGTTTTATTTTGATATTCTAACTCTCCTCTCGTTTCAGGTGACTTACTTCCTCCCTTTGTGTGTTTCCCCGCTAGTGTGATTGTTGGCCCCGCCCCTAATTGTCTCCACGTGTTTCCCTTAATATCTTAATATCTTGTCTAGTCACGTTTTGATTTTTGCTCTCTCCTGCTCCATAGTCAGGTCAAGTATTTTGTTTGTCACTTTGTTAGATCTTTGTTTTCTTTTCTAGTGGTTTTGCCTCGATTGAGTGATTTATGTTTTGTCAATTTTTGCTGCCTCGTTTGAGTGATTTTTAGTTTTTTGCCTTCCCTCTGCGAGAGTCTGATTTGGTTGCCTTTTTCCTTAATAAATCCTTTGTTTGTTACTTTGGTCTCTTGTGTCGTGCATTTGGGTTCATCTCCAAGTTCGTTTTTTTTAGTACAAACTGGCCAGCATGAACCCAGCTGACTCAGAGAATATGAAGGCTGCCATTCACTCTCAAGGCACCCACCTCAATCAACAGGAGGATCAGATGTCCTCTCTGAGTCACGGAGTCAAGGAGATGGCAAAATGTCAGGAGGATTTCCAAGCCGCTATGATCAGCCAAGTGAACCTGCTATCGGCTCAGGTCCAACAAGTCCTCACACAGCTCACGAAGGACCCCCCCCCCGCGCACTTCGTATGGAAGCATCGCCTCCTCCGACGGCTGTAGGAACACAGCCGGTTCTGGGTTCCCATGTTCCAGCTCCTCACCTCACTCCACTGGAAAAATTCTCTGGTGAGTCTGGGGAATGCAGAGCGTTTATTGTTGACTGTGAAATGCATTATGAACATCTACCAGCAGCTTTTCCCACTGAACGATCGAAAGTGGCATTCACGATTTCCCATCTCACTGGGAGTGCGAGGGCATGGGCAACCACGGAGTGGTCCCGTGGTTCGGCGATCTGCCAGTGACTCAAAGACTTCATCAACGCTCTGAGGAGGGCATTTGACCCATTCTCCTCAGATCAGGAAAAGGCATGAGAGCTGAGCATCATCAAGAATGGTATGGACTCTGTTTGTGATTATGCCATCCGGTTCTGCACCCTAGCTATGGATAGCTGTTGGAATGCCACAGCCCTGTATGATGATTTCCTTAAAGGATTATCAGATAAACTTCAAGATTTGTTAGTGCCACTTGACCTGCCAACTGATCTACACTCTCTGATAGCTCTTGCTATGAGAACTGATAGCCATTTACAGGAACGGAAACGAGACTGGACCCCAACGGCAGTTCCAAGTATGATCGCCACAGGAGCCACTCTGTGGTTTCCGCACCCAGCTGGTCAAGTTCCTTGCATGTTCCGTCACAGGCTCTTCGGAAGAAGGTTTTTCCGGAGGAAGAGGGGGAGCCCATGGAGTTGGGACGAGCCAAGGTGGACCCAAAGGAGTGCCATCAGCGCTTGCAGGAAAGGAGATGTTTTAACTGTGGACAACATGGACATCTCCTTGCCGCATGTCCAGTAAAAGGGCAGATTCGCCAGCAAATGGGAGGGTACTGATGAGTCATCTCTCCTCTGCGGATTTTCCTCCCCGATCACTAACCAAGATCAAGGTAAAGCATCATGACACTGTTATTCCACTCGGGGTACTCATTGATTCAGGAGCTGGTTAAAACTTCATAGACTGGGAATTGGCCGAAAAACTCAATGTGAAGACAGAACTGTTAACTAAGCCTTTAGATGCAGGTGTTATCAATGGGGGATTCATATTTAAAGTGATTCACAAGACTGAACCTATTGAAGTGTTGATTGATAATCATTGTGAATCTATGTGTTTTTACTTGTATCGTTCCTCCCTGCATCCCGTCATTCTGGGTTATCCATGGTTAAGGGAACATAATCCTCACATTGACTGGGGAAATGGGAGGTTTTTGAGCTGGACAGAAGAATACGAAAACCAGTGTTTAGTGAC
The DNA here is from genome assembly GCF_008729295.1 of Plectropomus leopardus. Taxonomy (NCBI): domain Eukaryota; kingdom Metazoa; phylum Chordata; class Actinopteri; order Perciformes; family Serranidae; genus Plectropomus; species Plectropomus leopardus. Next base: position 31,754,572 of record NC_056477.1, read on the forward strand.
AAACCAAGAGACGAGTACGAAAATTGCTTGTAACACTGTGTCTGCCACTTCCGACACAGAGTCCAAAACCCCTGACTTGACTTCTGTACCTAGCTGCTACCATGATCTCGGTGACGTTTTTTGCAAGCATAAGGCCATGTCTCTTCCCCCCCACAGGCCTTACGATTGCCCCATAGACTTAATTCCAGGGGGCCCCATACCCAAGGGTAGGCTATATTCTATCTCAGGCCCTGAGAAGCAGGCTATAACGGACTATATTGACTCCTCCCTGAAAGCTGGACTTATCCGCCCTTCCTCATCTCTCACACGGGCAGGTTTTTTCTTTGTGGGAAGAAAGATGGGTCCCTCAGGCCATGCATTTACTACTCACCTCTAAACGACATTACCATTAAAAACTGTTACCCCCTACCACTCATATTCTCAGCTTTTGATCAACTGCAACAGGCGAAGATTTTCACCAAACTGGACTTAAGGAATGCTTATGACTTGGTTCACATCGGAGAGGGGGACGAATGAAAGACGGGTTTCAACACTCCTAGTGGCCACTATGAATATCTTGTTATGCCTTTTGGGTTAACTAACGCTTCTGCTGTTTTCCAAGCTATGATTAATGGTGTACTCAGAGACTTTTTGAACCGTTTTGTTTACGTGTACCTAGATGATATTCTGATATTTTCCCCTGATCCAGACTTCTATGTGTGCCACTTTCACCAGGTTCTCCAGCGGCTGCTGGAGAATCATCTGTATATTAAAGCTGAAAAGAGCGTGTTTCATGCCGACACCGTATCTTTTCTGGGCTTCGTCATAGCCCCTGGAAAGATTCAAATGGACCTGGCTAAAGTTAGCACTGTGGCTCAGTGGCCCACACCTGATAGCCACAAGAGGGTCCAGCAATTCTTAAGATTTGCTAACTTCTACAGGCGGTTTATCTGAGAACGCTTTCCAGCACTTCAAGGAATGCTTCACGACGGCACCCATCCTCACAGTTCCAAATCTTGCCCAGCAGTTCGTGGTGGAGGTGGATGGGGTAACCGTGAGTTGTTGGCAGTCAAGGTAGCTCTGGAGGAATGGAGACATTGGCTGTAGGGTGCTTAGCATTCATTCATTGTGTGGACGGATCATAAAAATCTGGAATATATTCGTGGGGCTAAAAGACTAAACTCACATCAGGCCAGGTGGACGCTGTTTTTTAATTTGTTTTAATTTTGTCCTCTCTTACAGGCCGGGGTCTCAGAACACTAAGCCCGGTGCCTTGTCACATCCGTTTGACTCCGAGCCGACTGCCAAGAAACCTGAACCTACCACTGCATCATGTGGTAGGCGCAGTGACTTGGTAAATAGAATCCGAGGTGAAGCGAGCCAATGGTGAGAACCCAACACCTAGTGGATGCCCAGAAAATCGCTTGTTTGTTTCTGTTGCTATGCATCCACAGGTGATCCATTGGGCTCACACCTCGCTGCTCACCTGCCATATGGGGGTCAAGAGAATGGTGCAAGCCATTTCCCAAAGGTTTTGGTGGCCCGCCATGGAGCGGGAGGCTCGGGAATATGTGGAAGCATGCTCCATCTGAGCCCGCAACAAGACCTCCTCCAGAGCTCAGATGGGACTGTTGCAGCCGCTTCCCGTTCCTACTCGTCCTGGCCGAGATTTTACTGGACTTCGTCAAGGGGCTCCAGGTCTCTGCAGGTAACACCACTGTTCTCACAGTGGTGGACAGATTCTCTAAGATGGCACATTTCATTGCTTTGCCTAAATTGCCATCCGCCAAAGAAACGGCGGGTGTTATGATGACTCAAGTGTTTCGTATCCATGGGTTTCCTGAGGATATTGTTTCTGACCAGGGGCCCCAGTTAATTTCCCAGTTCTGGAAGGAGTTCTGCAAGCTCAACGGCGCCACTGTCAGTCTCACCTCTGGGTACCACCCAGAATCGAATGGCCAGACTGAGCATCTCAACCAAGAGCTTGAGACCTGCCTTCGGTGTTTGGTGTCCCAGCGTCCAGCCTGCTGGAGCGAGAATCTGGTGTGGGTGGAATACACCCATAACTCGCTTCCCACATTGGCCATGGGCATGTCACCATTCCAGTGTGTCTTCGGTTACCAGCCCCCGGTTTTCTCAGAGACGGAGAAGGAGGCCACAGTCCCATCCACTTACTCCCATGGTCCGGCGATGCCGCCACATCTGGGCAGCCGCCCGCAAGGTCCTCCTGTGAAGCAAAGATCGCATGAAGAGGGTTGCTGAACGGAGGCGCCGACCTGCTCCGGCGTACCAGCCAGGCCAGAAGGTCTGGCTCTCGACGGCTCTCTCCATGTACTCTCCCGGAAATTGGTTCCATGGTTTGTGGGTCCTTTTCCTGTATCCAAGGTCATCGGTCCCTCCTCTGTTCATCTGCATCTGCCTTGGACCCTGAGAGTCCATCCCACCTTTCATGTCAGCTGGGTGAAACCAATCAAGGAGAGTCCCTTGGTTTCCACTGCCGCGCCCCCTCCACCCCCCTGGGTGATTGATGGGGGTCCTGTTTACTCTGTGCGGCAGCTTCTGGCTGTGCACAACAGGGTCCAGGGCAGGCAGTTTTTGGTGGACTGGGAGGGACATTCTTGGGTTCCTGCCAGTCTCCCTTTGTCCTGTGCCAGTTCGTCATGTCCTTTGAGTCAGAGAACCAGCACCATTTCCAAGCTCTTAATATCTTGTCTAGTCATGTTTTGATTTTTGCTCACTCCTGCTCCATAGTCAGGTCAAGTATTTTATTTGTCACTTCGTTAGATTTTGCTGCCTCATTTGAGTGATTTTTAGTTTTTTGCTTTCCCTCTGCGAGAGTCTGTTTTGGTTGTCTTTGTCCTTAATAAATCCTTTATTTGTTACTTTGGTCTCTTGTGTCATGCATTTGGGTTCATCTCCAAGTTCGTTTTTTTCAATAATAAACAACTTTTCAGTCCTTGTAACACCAATGCAACATGTCACAACATAAAAGGCCTTCATTCAATCATTGTTTTTTGGGCGTTCTTTTTTCAATGTTTTTAGGGAATGGGGTAGATTACTCAGACACTGACATTACTCCAGGGATTATTCTGCCCTGTTCTATAGGGTAAATCATACCTACAAATTCAGGCATTTGGGCGGCTGCCGTTGTCTCTGAGGGTATTGGCGGACAGCTCTGACACCCAGCAGAGCCACACTAGGTGTAGCAGGAACAGACATCATTGTTGGTGGTGGTGACAGTTCAGTCTCTTGAAGAGTTGAAGAAGCAGAAACAAGTTCTGTGGCAAGCAGCCGATCCTGGGTGAGTGTGAACTGACTTGCTTTAATAGCTCAGCACAACCTGGTGAGGTTTCCACAGGTAGCTCCAGAAAGTAGCTGATCTGCATGTCTCCTCCAAACAATGTATCTTACCTGCGTATGAAACTGGGCCAGTCTGTGCTATTACTGTAGCAGGAACCCATTTTGGCCCGTTGCTATAGTTGTGTGCCAGTACAGGCTCACCTGCGTGGAAAATCCTGTCTTTTGGTTCTTTTCCTGGCCTTCTCAAATTGAGCCTGCTGTCTCCATAGGACAATATCTTTGGTCTTGGGTGGTTTCAAATGGTAGAGGTTGGTGTGAAGCTGTCTCTGAATACGAAGTTTTGCAGGAGCAACCTTTGTAATTGAGTATGGAACATTTCTGTAGGACAGCAGAAATCTGTTCAGCTGCTGGTGCAGGGAGCCTTGTCCCTGAGGACCTTCTTCTCCTTTCTCCTTTCATACTCTGAACAAATATCTCCGCTGCACCATAAGTAGATGGGTGCTATGGAGCAGCACAAATGTATTGTACTCCATTGATCTCAAGGAATCTCTCAAATTCTTGTGAGACAAACTGGGGTCTGTCATCACTCAAGAGTTGTTCAGGAAAGCCAAGTCGACTGAACATTTCACCGGGATTCTCAATGATTTTCTCTGCTGTACTAGATCTCACTATGGATACCTCTGGCCACTTACTATGAGCATCTACTGCTACCAGAAACATTGTCTCTTCAAAGGGAAATAAAGGCATGAGGGACACTTTCTTGCTGTCTCTTCAATCTGTCCCTCATGTCCAGGCCACCAGAAGTTCATTATGTACAGAATGTCTCTTTTTGAACTTTTGCTTTGGCTTTGTGTTGTATTGTTTTGTGTTCTTGTCAGTTCCTTTACTTTTGCATGCTCATTCAATGTGCCCCTTTTTTCCACATTTTTTGCAATTCAGGTAACACATCGTTGAATCCACAATGCTCTGCTAACTTTTTAAGTGCAACAACAAACCTTGTTACAGACTCCCCTTCTTCTTGTTTTCTCCTCTGGAAGTGAAAATGTTCAGCAATAACCGAGGGCTTGGGTGAGAAGTGGACTGCTAATGTAGCAACAATGCTGGTGTAGCTTTTGGTCCCAGGTTTTTCCCGGCTGAACGAGGCAATGTAACAAGTTGAATGTCTTAGGTCACATCATGCTCAAAAATGTCGACACGATCTTCTCCCCTTCAGTGCTGTTAGCTTAGACAAAATAATCCAAACGTTCTGTGTAGGAGCTCCACTGCTTTGTATTTTCATCATACGGGCCAATGCTGCTGATTATCCCCTTCATTTTAGCTTTGATAGCTTACTAGTAGCAGCTCAAGTTAGCTTAATTGTACTCATGAGTCCTTCGTTTACACCGACATGTGCATGTTGTCCTCCTGAAGCTAGTTGGCTAACTTGTTAGCTTCCAAAAGTCACAGCAGAGGGAAAAACAGGCAGACTCTTCCAGCTGAGTCCAAAACACACACGTAGATGCTGTTTATCCTCGTTGTTACTTTGTTGTGTCTTCCTTTGTATTTCTTCAACTTATACTTAGGTATACAAGGAACTAAACAGAGTCTGGCTCAGGTCTCAGTGCAGTTGTGGCCAGTTTGATCACTCCCATTACACAAATACGTCCTCTGGTGACTAGCTATCTCATGTAATGTCTACCCTTTAACAACAGGTAGCAGTATAAGGCCATAAATCACATTATATGACACCAACAGCCACCTTCTGCGTCCAATTGGAATGCAGTTGGATGGCATCAGATGACAAAACAGCGGCATGCTCATGAAATGCTGAACAACGTCAGGTAATAAAGCGCTGGTAACCGCATAATATAAGGAGCGCAAGCACGCATATAGGGTGGAAGAGTTGGGACATGGATGAGTCTCACAAATGTTCGTTTGGGAGTCCAGAGTTTGCTTCCCCTGTGGATGTTTGTGTTTTGTTTTTTTCTACACCTTACCATGTTCCTCTTTTGCCTAAACCTAAACATCTGTGACTTTTTGCCGAATCCTAACCATTGTGGCAGTCTGTGCTGGTTTTCATGTGCTGTTGTGTAAACATAACGACGTGCTGCCTCATTCCACCATGTGCATTTGTTGACATCAACAGCAAAGGCATCCCAGAGCATAAACGGCTGACACAGAAGGATACCTAAAATGTCATGTGTACATAGATGTGGGAGATAACTGACAGAGTGGCACCATGTGACGAGTTGGGATGAGAACATGTTGAGTGGTTCTTAGTAATTAGTCTTAGTTTTCAGTGGAAACAGAAAAACTGTTGAGTGTATTTGTTTATTTAGTGCTGGAAGGTAACATGTACTCAAGTACTGTGTTTAAATATAATTTTTGGGTAATTACTTTGTATGGTAGTTTAGACTTCTACTCTGCTACAAAGACCTTTTTTTTTTTACACATATATCTGACTTTGCGTTACATTTATCTGACAGCCCATCTTACTTTTTAGATTCATATTATTAAATACTGCATTTTCTTCAGGTATTTATTTTATTTTTGTTTATTAAAATTCAAACATATTAAAATACATGCACAATCCCTGGACATACAGGTTAGCTAACTGGACAGTCTAATTTATCCATGGGTGAAAATATCCTTGTGAGACACAGCCAACCTGTGCAAGGTGTGAGTTTCCAAAGCACTTCCTGTTTCAAGCTGAAAAGATGCACATTAGATATATACATAATGAGGACTATATATATTAAGACAGAGAGGAGTCCTGAATCAGTATCAAATGTAGATCCTATCTAATCCTATTGCTCTTATGCACATTTTATGGACTCTCCATAAACATTAACAGCCCATCAAAACTGTAAAATTGTATGGGTCAAGTTTTGTCTCAGTGCAATAAGTCTTCTGTTGTTCAGTAAAAACCCAAATCCTGGATTAATATCCAAACGAGAAAGCTCAGGAACTGCGCTGAAAATCGATTCCAGGTGTCTTTGGTAAAGTCAAACTCTCCTGCTAAATATCTATAAATATTCTGCTGGATGTTCAGGCCATGGATCTGACTCCAGGGCCTCTGGGTTTTACTTGTTGGTTACTTTATGATGCTGCAACCACAGTGTACATTATCTAGCCACCCTCCCCTCTCTCTTATATCTTAAACTGGTTTATATCACTTTATAAAATTATTTGGATACGAAGTTAAGAAAATTTTTTTTTTTAAATTTACTCCAGCTTCAGTTTGTGTGTGAGTGTGTGTGTGTGTGTGTGTGTGTGTGTGTGTGTCTCAGAATGAAAAGCTTCTTTCTATAGTAAACTACAGCATGCTGTAACAACTGGCGTTCAACATCTTCCACCACAGCTGAGCCTGTCCAGACGAAAACGAGGAACAGATCTGACTCCACAGAGAGGCATCCCTGTCATCTCTACTGGACTACTGAGCAGCATATTTAAAAAGTCAGAGGAGATGAGGGGCTTTGCCTGGTTTCATTTATCTCCCACAGTCAGGGATTTGCCCCAGCTCCCCTGGCACAGTCAGAAGGCAGCTGGCACAGCAGGCAGTGGAGAGTGGTGCTGTGGTTGCAGGGTGCGGCTACTCTGCTGCTTGCCACTTTCTTGCTTCATTTCAAGAAGGCAATGATCTACTGCTCTCACTATCCCAAGACGCCTCAACAGGCTCTTGCTCCACATCTGTGATGTCCAAGCTGAGAATTGTTATGTATTCGTATACAATTTTTACCAGGGATGGGGATCGTTCATTTCAGTGTTGGCTGGCAATTCAATTGCACTCAAAACTTTATTGGACAATCAATGTATACAGACCAGTGATTGGATTGATTGGATTGATTGGAAGTGATGTGACTTAACTAGAGATGTAATGTTACACTATAGGACCAAAGAGACCTGAAAGCAGTATCTATCAAAGGCTTTATACTGGTATTTCTCTCTTAACAGTAAAATCACATAACTCTAATCACACAAGAGTCTGAGACTGATGCCACTAGAGAAAGTTGCTGCTTATGTTAGAATATGACTTCCTGTCTCATTATATACACATTGCCTCCACCTACTACTTAACATTAAGAGTCTTTTATTCTGAAAATGCCAGAAGTCATGTCAGCCTCTGATTAACAGCAATTAACAGTTAGCAAGGCAGAACTTTACATAAATCCATATTCCCTTATATTTACAAACGCAACAAACACAGAACAGTATTAGCAGCAGGTAAAGGCAAGCACATAAAATTAACTTTATATGAGTAGTTTTGGCTGCAGTGTGGCTGCTGTAAACTTTTGCAAGGTATGTGTGCTGTGACGGCAGCTCATTAGCATAAAAAGCACATGGCAAGCATGCCGCTCCACAATCTGCATCCACATAAGCTAACAGGAGTTACCAATTATAATACTGACATCAACACAACGCAGCCAACTTCTACTGGCGTGATATGCTCTGCATGCAGAATCACTCCAGCAACAATGAACTTAACAGCATGAATGGGAACTTGTATGGCATGGCCAGTTTAACTGTGAGGTTTTGTCTGCCCTCTTGGAAGTGGTTGCCATCAATGGAGAGGTGTTGGCTCATGTAACTCACCAAACCCAACCAGCAGGTACCCACAGAAAAAGATTGAACTTTTCTACTGTTCTGCCCTCTGCTCCTGCCCCCATCATTCTCGGTTTTCCCGGACCTCTAAATTCATAATCCAGTAGTTGATTGGGCAGAGGGAAAAATCATTAGTTGGAGCTCATTTTGTCATGCCAATTGTCTGCAGTCAACCCAGCCTATGTATGAAACCAGTCCCAGCTCTACTTCACCCGAACCACCTGGTCTGTCATTTGTTCCACCTGAATATCACGACCTGGCGGACGTTTTCAGTAAACAACAAGCTCTCTCTCTACCACCCCACTGACCATATAATTGTTCCATTGACCTGCTGCCAGGAGCACCTCTACCTACTAGTAGGTTGTACAACCTATCTGCACCGGAACGTGATTCAATGAAAAAATACATAAATGAATCACTCAGTTCTGGCATTATTCGCCCCTCGTCCTCTCCGCTCGGGGCCGGATTTTTCTTTGTAGAGAAAAAAGATAAGACACTCAGACCTTGTATTGATTTCCGAGGATTAAATGCCATAACTATCAAAAACAAGTATCTGCTTCCTCTTATCAGTTATGCATTCAAACCTCTGCATGGAGCCACCGTCTTTTCCAAACTGGACCTCAGGAACGCCTACCATCTTGTTTGGATGAAGGAGGGGGATGAGTGGAAGACAGCCTTCAACACTGCTTTGGGACATTTTGAGTATTTGGTCATGCCCTTTGGGCTCACCAACGCTCTGGCAGTTTTTCAGGCTCTGGTGACTGACGTCCTCTGTGACTTCTTTAACAGGTCAGTCTTCGTGCGCCTTGATGATATCCTGATCTTTTCCCTTAACCTCTCGGAACATGTGGTGCATGTCAGACAGTGTTGCAGAGGTTACGTGAAAATAAGCTGTTTGTCAAGGCTGAGAAGTGAGAGAAAGGGCTGAGAAATTTTACACATCATCTGTCTCATTCCTGGGCTACATAGTGGAAAGTGGAATAGGAGGTCCCCACATCCTGGAAACAGCTACGTTTTCTGGGGTTTGCAAATTTCTGCAGGAGGTTTGTTAGAAATTACAGCATGGTTGTGGCTCCTCTCACTTGTCTCACCTCTCTCTCAGCTCCTTTTGTTTGGACGACCGAGGTGGATTCAGCATTTAAAGAACTCAAGAGGCGTTTCTATTCTGCTCCCGTCCTCATCCAGCCATACCCAACTCGCCAGTTCGTCGTCGAGGTGGATGCCTCGGATACCGATGTTGGGGCTGTTCTTTCTCAGAGATCCTCAGGTGATGAAAAATTACACCCTTGTGCATATTTTTCTTGAAAATTGTCCCCCGCAGAGAGGAATTATGTTGTCGGAATTGGGAGCTGTTGGCAGTCAAGCTGGCTCTGGAGGAGTGGAGACACTGGTTGGAGGGAGCAAAGAGACCCTTCATGGTCTGGACCGACCATAAGAACATAGCCTACATCCAAACCACTAAGGCTGTACTCTCGCCAGGCTCGGTGGGCCTTATTCTTTGGGCAGTTCAACTTCACCCTTGACTACCGACCTGGAAGCAAGAATATCAAGCCCAACGCTCTATCCTGGAGCTTCCAGACGGACAGTGAGAGGGAAGCCACACCTGACATCATCATTCCTGCCTCCTGTGTATTGGCCATTGCAGAGTTCCCCGTTGAGACAGTAGTGAAAAACGCACAATTTACAGTCCGTACCCAGGTGCTCCAGTGGGGGCACGATTCCCACTTTGCTTGTCATCCTGGAATCTCTAGGACTTTGACTCTCCTCCAGCAACATTTCTGGTGGCCGACCATGACCAGGGACACTAGGGAATTTGTCTCTGCATGCACCACCTGCTCTCGTGGAAAATCTGCCAACCGCCCTCCTGCTGGTCTTCTTCAACCACTCCCTATACCTGGACGCCCGTGGTCATACATCGCTGTCGACTTTGTGACTGGTCTGCCCCCCTCGAGAGGTAATACTGTCATTTTGACGATAGTGGATTGTTTTTCCAAGGCTGTCCATTTTGTGGCCTTGTCGAAGCTGCCCTCGGCGGCGGGGATGGCCGATCTTCTGATGAACCATGTCTTCCGCATCCATGGCAGACCCGCAGATATAGTTTCAGATCGGGGTCCCCAGTTCACGTCGCAAGTCTGGAAAGCGTTCTGTCAAGCTCTGGGGGCAACCAGCAGTCTAACATCAAAAGTCAGATGAAGAATGAATTAAATTTTAGTCATAGCTTTACTGAAATGTCTTGTTTTGAACTTAGACCACTTCCCTGCTATAATGGGGTTACAATGAGTGCAAAAATTATGTTTACGTCTAGCGTCTTCCATGAGAAAATCCTTGAAGTCGATGACAACAGATCTTCGAGGTTCGGATGCTAAAGTCTCTGAAGTTTCTTTTCCAGAAAAATTGTCTAATGAAAGTGAATCTTGGGTTTTTCTGGCTGTTATTAAGTTTTGGTTGGAATGTCTGATTGTCATAACGATGACATCATACCAGTATTCCATTTCAAGGAAACAACAACAACAACAAACTTTAAAAGTTTCCTTGTTCCATTGCTGGAACAATGCTATTTGTTAGTTTGTGGCTATTTAATTTAATAAGCCTACACTATGGCTGTTTTGTGATTATGCTGATAATTTTTTTGCTTTTAGTAATTTATTTTTTGTTTCTATCTATGTAAAAATACTTGGTTTTCACATTCACATGGACATTTTGTTTTTCAATTTTTCAATTTCCCATAGCTCCTTTCTTGTCACGGAGAGATAGGATGCGTGTTATGGTGTCTACCATTGATCACTGAGGGTGGTAGGCAAACTGTAGAGGGTCCAGTGTGCTGGTTAGTGAGGGCCAGATGTAATCCTTGACCAGCTGTTCAAAGCACTTCATCACTACAGAGGTGAGTGCCACTGGGAGGTAGTCATCCAGGCAGGTTGGTTTTGTTATCTTGGGCACAGGTATGATTGGCTGGGACCCCCAAACTCAGGAACAGACAAGACATCAACCAAGAACCCTGATTCTAGAACAGAAAGCCAGGATGCCCGACGTAAGATAAGATGGGATGATGGGTGAGAGCCCAGATGCAGGAACAGATGGGATGTTGGCTCAAACTCCCAAACTCAGGAAAAGACAAGATGTCAGCCAGTTACCTCGATTCTGGAACTGTCATGATGTTGGCTTGGACCCACAACACAGTTACAGACAGTATGTCGACCAGGACCCCAGATGCACGAACAGAGGGGACATCCGCTTAGAACCCTTGACGCAGGATCAGACAAGACGTCAGGGTCAGAAGAATGACACAGGGTGTAATCCAGGGTCCAGATTGGTTTTGATCATGGTTCTGGGCTGTGAATACTCTGGCTTTTTGACCAGCAGAAACACAGGAATTGAAGGCAATAGAGGCTTGGAGTTGTTAGGCAGCTGATACCTCAGCCTAGCATAAAGTGAGCAGGGGTTTAATCACAGACGAAGATGAAGCACGAGGGCAGATGAAGCACAAAAAATATCCAGTTTTACCATGAACAATAATAACATTCAGGCAGCCTAAAAATCCAAAGGAACACGTTATTGTTGCAATAAAATGTTGAGGTTGGAGGTGGAGCAAGCGTGTGAAAAACTCTTCATTTGGAAAGAAAAACCTGAAACAATCTTATTTTTGCTTGTTTGTGTCCAGTAAGAAAGAGGCGTGAGGCCAGCCTGTTCTCATTCAGAAGTTGTCAAATTCTGCCGCCGACCCATACTCCCTTCCAGAGGCTCTGACCCTCAGAATTTCCACATGTTGGCCATGTCATTGTGAGCATGATATTTTTAGCATTTAGGTTAAAACACAACTGTACCCAAGCCTCAAATAGCTGCTAACATGGTTATGTATTCCAGTCAACATGTTAAAGTACCCTTGGACAAGATACTGAACCCCAAATGCTGCATCATCGGAGAGAAAGTGCATGTGAATGGTTACTGAATAGCAGGTTGCACCTTGTATGGTAGCCTCAGCCACCAATGTATGAATGTGAGTGTGTGTGCATGTATGAATGTGAAATGTAGTGTTAAAGTGCTTTGAGTGGTCGGAGGACAAGAAAAGCACTTTGCAAGTGCAGTCCATTTACCATTTTACCATTTGTATGATCCTGATGCTGGTCATTATTCTTAAATGCAGCTGCTGACTGACAAATCTCTGTTCTTGGCTGCAAGCCACAGTTAGAGGCAGTTTTTGTATCTTGATATATCTGGTAGCTCAGCTGTCAATCAAACCTATAAACAAGCTCACCAACTTAGAAACCAATTTTGTTTTTGTTTTGTAAGTGAGCGTCTGACCATCTTACTTTTTTTTAATTTTCAGTAGAACGTTAAAGTTTTACTGGTTAAAATCTAACCTGCCTTACTTGAAGAAAAATCTGGCATGCAATATTGTGGGATCACTATACAAAAAACATAGGGTGTCTTCAAGAATACTTGCTCAATAAAGAAATGACTTGCAATCCCATGCAGTGACCTCAGGCTGTTTCAGGGCCTGGCACCTTGACCATCCACAGAGTGTGTGTGGTTGGAGCTGGATCATCTTAGTTGTGATGGTTCAGGCCCAACTTTGAAGCAGGCCAAACCCCAGCTTCTAAATCAGTCTGTGGACCAAGGTCTGAGCATGTAGTCTGCAGCCAGCAGGCATGACCAAACAAAAGTGGTTCCAAAACCCTGGTCAGCAGGACCTGGTGCTGAAGCAGCACTTTTCATCACATCTCCAAAAATAAACCTCCATCCAATGAGCTCACGCGCTATTGTGGTTAGCCTAATCAGACTGTGCCGCCGTGGATTATTTAGAAATCCAATTCCTGCTTTGCAGGAGTCCAGAAGTGTCTTCAGCAGTTAATGGTGGTAATATGATAGGTGGGTTGGGTTGTTTTTGTTTAATTTTCCTTTGCAGGTTTGTGTCAGACATCTTCAAACAACATCTAGAACAAATGAGACCATATAAATGAAGATACTGGCTGATACTGCTACATAAAAAACACAAAGGACAATATCTCTTTTCCCTTCCACAAAAAGTGCACGTTAAGTACAGTATGGTTAAGATCGGAGAAGGATTGCAGTTATGGTTAAATCTATTATTCAAACATTTTGAAATACCCTTGTTTGCTTTCTTGCAAAGATTTGTAACCTCAATTCCCAAGATGTTGGGGCAGAAAAACAGAATGCAATGATCTGCAAAGCCTTTTTGACTTAGATTCTGTTGAGAGACAAGGTGTTTAATGTTCAGACCGATCATCTTTATTGTTTTTTGTAAAGATACACTCATTCTGGTTAAAAAAAAAAAACCCACCACACACCTTGCACATGTAAACAGGTTAAATGAAACAGGTTATGGTATCATGACTGGGTCTGAAAAGGGCATCCTCAAAAGGCTCAGTCATTCATGAGCAAGCAATACAGTTTGTTGTTGCAACTACAAATGTTATGACTATTATGCAAAGTGAAAACCATATATCAACAACATCCAGAAACACCACGAACTTCTTTGGACCCGAGCTCACCCGAGATGGACCCACACAAAGTCGAAAAGTGTGCTGTGGTTTGATGAGTCCACCTTTCTAATTGTTGGAAATCATGGACGTCTTGTCCTCCGGACAAAGGAAGTGAGGGACCGTCCAGACTGTTACCAGCTCAAACTTCAAAACCAGCATCTGTGAAGGTATGGGAGATATTAGTGCCTATGGCATCATGGATGAATTCACATCTGTGACATTGCGTGTTACACAGTGTCCTAACTTTTCCAGAATAAGGGTTGTGGTTGTAGGTGAGAAGATCAATGCCACTGTCATGTCTCAATTTTTTGTAGTAGTAGTAGTAGTGTAGTATATGGTTTACAGTGCATGACACAAGTGTATGTGGGGGATGTACAACTCCACTTTAGCCTTCAAAATCCACAAATGAAAGTTCGAATGATATACTAATGATAAATGCCCCATGAATCAAGATCAGGATCAGGATATTTTTAATTACCCTGACAGGCAATTTTATATACATATACAAACAAATACAAAAATACATACAATATACACTGCGATATTCTGGCGATCTGTCCAGGGTGTACCCTGCCTTCCGCCCGATGACAGCTGGGAGTGGCTCCAGCACCCCCGCGACTCTTGCAAGGACAAGCGCTTATTGAAAATGAATGAATGAATGAACATACAATATACAATACCTTTTTTTTTTTTTTTTTTAAATCACACTGGTTTAGTTTTTTTTAAAAAAATAAAAGATGAAATAGTCATGTGAGATTATTTAAATAGCCAATGCGTTTGGGACAAATGAGTGGCCTATTTGTCCTACAAGCTGGCATTTTATATCTGTAGCCTGCTGGATGCACTCAGACCTCTCTGGACACAGAGTGACTGGGATCAGCCTGGATTGACTGGGCCTTCCTCAGGATTCTGATCCGGTACACATCAGTCACATCATTTAAGGTTGTGCCTGCGATCTTGCTGCAAACCTCTACAATCCCCAGCGGACCTATTTCTATGCTTTAAGAGTACCCTTTACCAGCAGATAAGAGACAAGGTGAGAACTGATTCAATAAAACCGTTAACATTAAAACATCAGAGCTTGCAGTAGAAATACATGCACTAATGAGCTTTTCTGCATACAGTGTCCACCTGAAACTCAAGGTCAGCTGTCATCCAGAACGCTGCCAAGATACTCGCACTGCTTCACAACCTCAACAGCTTCGAAGAATGACGATCTGTCCTTACTCTGAAGTTATGTAATTAGAGTAAAGCTAGGAGATTAGGTTTAGGAAGCAAAACAAAGTGAGGATGTACCTCAGTCAGAGCTCACAGGGTTGTGAACACTGGCCTCCTGAAGAAAGTGTTTTGTTACAAATCCACCAAGCTACCTTGAATCCTAACCAGACTGCTCTGCACTGCTTCTTTGATTATTATATTGTCATGATTGTGGCCTTCCAAAATATATGGATATGCTTGAATTACTTGCTCATTATGGCATGGGATATGTAGAAATGTTGGTGCGTTACTTTTTGTAACAGTGTTCCAACAGTAGCTCCAGTGATTAGTCAGTGCCAATTCTATCTGTGCCCGTCTCAGCTTGTTTTTGTTTCTTTATTAAAGAGATCTTTGTGCCATATGTGCCTTTAACAGCTCCCCACATTATATGGTAATACCTCATCCTAGCTGGTTCTAATTTGTCATCTCTAACAACCATCCCAGCCTCAAAGTGCATATGGCACAACAACATGGTGGGAGAGGGAGGGGGAGGGGTGGCTTGGGTCAGAATGACACCAAAGGAATCTAATAAGTACTTGGTTTATTTTGCTATGCATGTGGTAGTGCTTAGTTAGAAGGCCATGTGTTTGTTGTAGTTTGTGTATATCGCTTGACAGTTTGGCTTTGAAAGTAATGGATGGAGGTGCATCCCGTTATTCCAGTCTTCTGAGATTAGAGAGCTTTTTTATTTTTTAGTTATATATATACAACTTGTTTTGTGTTTACAGTTATGAGGAAAGGATGGAGGATTTTTAGAAATGTGTCTTAGAAATTCTGAAAAACTTTTTGAAAGTCACACACAGTAGAAGGCCTACTGCCTTTGTTTTTTTATTTTCACATGCTGCTAGCAGCAGTTTGCCAACTTGCCAACTATTATATATATATATATATATATATATATATATAACAGAACCACATTGTGGCTGGAAATGTTTCACCATATTTCTTGAAATGTGTGGATTTTCTATATTGTGTCTGATATAGCTCAGTGCCACAGGTGTGCAGAAGTGGACGGGCTTCTCTCAGCTGTTTTTATTGAAAGATGTCTTATCCTCTATCCGTGGGATGTGTTGAGCGGAGGTAGCTCGACACAGGTGCATAGGAGCTCTTCAGGCACATAAAAAATTTGAGAAATGTTCCACTTCGTTATACTGTTCTCCTGCAGAACTGTCAGCTAATCCAGTCTTGAGATTTGATTACCAAGTTTAAATGTATGACTTGGCTACTGAGATGGGATGGCATGCATAGAGATAAACACTGATGATGCAGTCAACCTGCAGTTAAATTGAGCAGCAGAATCTGTCATTCTTTTGATTGCCGGATTATACCTCTTATTGAGGATGGTATTTAGAAAAAGAAAAATGAAATTACAAAAGAAATAGTAAAATTCTATGGAAGCTCACTTTTTCCACAGTTGTCTTGTTGCAGAGGGCATCCTGAGCAGATGGAGAGCTTGTGTGAGTGCAGCTCTGGTCTGGCAGATGTCTCAATCTGCAGGATGTGGAGCTGAAAGCAGCAAGTGTCCAGTTCACAGAGAAGCTAAATGACCTGACCAGAACTGCATATGAGAGCCTATAATTTATTTGAAGAGGATGTCAGCAATACTTTAATATGCGAAAGGAAAACAACATGAAGGGTGGAGCGAGCAACTAATTATAGAAGAGTGAGAAAACCACATAACCACCAGAGGCCTGGGGTGAGCACTCGGAGCACTTAGGCCAGTATGTTGGAGGGATCAGCCTCACTGCACTGTTGGAGACAGTTAAGTGTGTTAGGCTCTGTTTTTAACCTTTTAGAGAATATGGCTGAGTATAACAAAAAAAAGCAAGACGGAATTATAGCTGCAAGTAGAAACATGGCGGCAGGACTCCAGTCCAACAATTCACTTGTGAAGGGAAGATTATTTTACATTACATTACATTTTATCTGGAACCATTAATCCCAAAAATAAAGGAATAATTTAATATTTTTTGGAAATGTAATTATTTGCTTCCTTTCAGAGTGTGACATGAGAACACAGATATTAATGTGTTTGAGGTGTAGAGCTGTCGGGTTAGCCTAGCTTAGCATAAAGACCCAGAGCAGGGGTAAACATTTGTCCTGACTCTGTCCAAAGGTCAACTTAACAATAAACCAACATGTCTAAAGCTCACTAATTAACACATCATATCATGTTTGTGTAATCTGAACTCAAAGAGATGATCATTTCTTGGTCCAGAAGAGAAGGGAAGAGAAGAGAAGTGACTTTATGTTTTGGTTAGGCAGCCAAAACACTTGAAACACACACATGAAAGAAGTAGTCCATTTCACTTCTGGAAAGATGGTCTTTTAACATAGGACATCTCTGCAGTGGAGCTATGGAAATATTTTCGAAATTGGTGCTACATGACCAGAGAAAACAGAGTCAAGGATGACTTTTGCTCAAGGGGTAGAAAACTTTCAACTACCAGAATGCATTGTGCTACACCAGACAAAACGCACCTACTGGTGGGTGATGTTATGCAAACTTGTACATGTAAAATAATAGCAAGTAATGATTTTGTATAACCCCTAATTTCCACCAGATCTGTGTGCGGTCCAGCTCCGCTCTGTCACAGCAGATGGAGCTTATACATTACCTCTAGTCTATGTGTTAACTTCCACTGGCTGCGCTGCGGATCAACTCCGTCTCAGCTCCAGCAGAGACAGACGCTTACGGATCAGATACGCAAGGCTCCTATTTTTGCCCGACTCCAGCACTTCGCATCACTTCAGCAGAAATAAACACAGAGCAGACAGGAAGTCAGACAGCAACACAAAATTAAAACATCCATTAATTTTTCAGAATAAAACACTGTGTTTATGTCTGATTGTATTTACATTGTATTACATTGTATTTCAACTACATCAACAAAATGCCTTAATGAGCAGATCTAGTCTGGAGTCAACAGGTCAGAGGCTTTCAGAGGTCACTAGTGACAACGCGGAAGAAGAGAAGCTAATTATGGAGGTGAAAATCCACAAAATTATTGATGACACCACACATCCTTTTCATAAGGACAACCATAGAAAGGAAATGGCGTGGAACAACTTAGTGGAAGTTATGGGAGTGAATGTAGTTATTATTTCTTCTTCTGTACTGATATAATCAAGTCAGTTTTATTTATATAGCCCATTATCACAAAACAAGGTTTGCCTCAGAGGGCTTTACAGTGTACGACATCCCTCTGCCCTTACACCCTCACATCACCCAAGGAAAAACTCCCCAAAAAGAACCCCTGTAACGGGGAAAAAAAAAGAAAAGGAAGAAAAACCTCAGGAAGAGCGGTAGAGGATAGTGAGGGATCCCTCTTCCAGGACGGACAGACGAGCAATAGATGTCGTAAATAGCAAATGAAATACAATCATGGCAAAAAAGGAAAGAGAAAGAGAGGGGGGGGGGGGGGGGGGGGGGGGGGGGGGGGCACAGAATAATAAAACAGAAAACAGATGCATGCATATTACAATAATGGTAGGTGTGAAATTAGTAATTGCTCTCTATGATGATGTTGATAGAGATGATAACAGTCTCATGCATATGTGAAAGGGAGTTGTCCAAAGGCAAGATCACAGCATCGGCGCAACCAGGACCAGACCACGATCAGGGCGAGCGGGGGGCACAGAATCAGTACAGCCACAGCACGAGCACAACCAAAGGCAGGGTCGCAGCATCAGCACAGCTATCACCACGGTCAGGCACAGTCAAGGTTACGGCCAGGATCCAGGGAAACTAGGAAACAAGGGAGCAGGAACGCTCCCGAGAGGCAACAGGATTAGCGTAGTGCAGTTCAACAGACCCAGGCTCTGTAATCGCGAGCCCCAGGTAGTGAGAGTACCACATGGCTATCACAGAGCTAAGCTAAGCTTGCACATGGCAATGCAGTAAACAGACATGCATGATTTCTGATGGCGGCATTGAGAGAAGAAGGAAAGGAGCTCAGCGTATCAGAGGAAGTCCCCCGGCAGGTTAAACCTATGTCAGCCTAACTATGGGCTGGTCCAGGCAGCCTGAGCCAGCCCTAATTATAAGCTTTATCAAAGAGGAAGGTCTTAAGTCTACCCTTAAAAGTTGAAACGGTGTCTGCCTCCCTGACCGAAAATGGAAGATGTTCCATAGGAGAGGAGCATGGTAGCTGAAGGCTCTGGTTCCTAACCTACTTTTGGAAATTTTGGGAACCACAAGTAACCCTGCGTTTTCAGAGCGCAGTGATCTTGAGGGTTGGTAAGGAACTATGAGCTGTGACAGATAGGATGGAGCCTGACCATTTAGAGCTTTGTAAGTAAGGAGGAGGATTTTAAATTCAATCCTGGATTTCACAGGGAGCCAGTGCAGAGAAGCTAAAACAGGAGAAATATGATCCCTTTTCTTGCTTCCCGTTAAAACACGAGCAGCAGCGTTCTGCACCAGTCCAGTTGAGAGACCTAAGAGATTTGTTGGGGGCAACCAAATAATAGGGAATTACAGTAATCCAGCCTAGAGGTGACAAATGCATGTACTAATTTTTCAGCATCTGTTTGGGATAGGATATGTCTAATTTTTGCGATGTTACGCAAGTGAAAGAAAGCCCGTCCTTGAAGTTTGTTTTATATGGGAGGCAAAGGATAAATCCTGGTCAAATAAAACTCCGAGGTTCCTTACAGTTGTGCTAGAGGCCAAGGTAATGCCATCTAGAGAAATTAAATTGTTGGAAAAGGAGCTTCTGAGGTGTTTTGGGCCAAGAAACAATAACTTCAGTTTTGTCTGTCTGAATTCAACATCAGGAAATTACGGCTCATCCAGGCTTTTACATCCTTAAGACATGTTTGAAGTCTAGATAGCTGATCAGTTTTCATCTGGTTTCATAGATAGATATAATTGCGTATCATCAGCATAACAATGGAAATTTAAGGAATGTTTTCTATTTATGTTGCCTAGAGGAAGCATATATAAAGTGAAAAGGATTGGTCCAAGCACCGAACCTTGTGGCACTCCAAAGCAGACCTTTGTATGTGCGGAGGGTTGATCATTGATGTGAACAAATTGGGAACGATCTGATAAGTATGACTTAAACCAGGCTAGTGACGTTCCTTTAAGGCCAATTGAGGTTTCAAGTCTGTGCAGTAAGATTTGATGGTCAATGGTGTCAAATGCAGCACTGAGATCTAATAGGATTAAAACAGAGACCAGACCTGTGTCAGAAGCGATAAATAAGTCGTTATTAATTTTTACTAGTGCCGTCTCTGTGCTATGATGAACTCTAAAGCCTGACTGAAAGTCCTCGAATAAACTGTTGTCTCGGAGAAAGTCACAGAGCTGATGAGCAACCACTCTCTCAAGGATTTTAGAAATAAAGGGGAGATTAGATATCGGTCTATAGTTAGCTAAAATCTCAGGATCGAGAGTGGGCTTCTTTAGAAGAGGTTTAATGACAGCTACTTTAAAAGACTGGGGTACATAACCTGTCAATAAAGACGCGTTGATTATATCTAATAAAAAGTTGTCTAATAAAGGTAAAACTTCCTTAAGGAGCTTAGTTGGGATGGGGTCTAGCAGGCATGTTGATGGCTTAGATGCAGAAACCAAAGTATAGAGTTGATGAAGGTCAATGGGGGAGAAATGGTCTAGATAAATTTCGGGCCTTGCTGCCATAATCAGGCTATCTGAGTTCGGGGGTCAGGTCAGTTGAGGGTAAGAGGTGATGGATTTTATCTCGAATAGTTATGATTTTATTATTAAAGAAATTCATAAAGTCGTCACTGCTTAGGGCCGAAGGAATACAGGGCTCTATAGAGCTGTGACTCTGAGTCAACCTGGCTACAGTGTTGAAAAGAAACCTGGGATTGTTTTTGTTTTCCTCAATTAGTGATGAATAATAGTTTGCCCTGGCATGGCGGAGGGCCTTCTTATAGACTTTAAGACTGTCCAGCCAGACTAAACGGGACTCTTCCAGTTTGGTCGAACGCCAATGTCTTTCAAATTTTCGCGATGTTTGTTTCAATTTGCGAATCTGGAGGTTAAACCATGGGGCTAATTTTTTTTGTTTCATTATTTTCTTCTTGAAGGGTGCAACAGTGTCGAGAGCTGATCGCAGTGAGCCAGTAGCATTATCGATGAGACAGTCAATTTGGGAATGACTTAAGTTAGTAGTAGTGTGCTCAGGAGTTGTAAGACATGGTAATGATGTCAAAGCAGAGGGAATTAGTTTCTTAAATTTAGCCACTGCTGAATCAGATAGACATCTAGAAGAGTAGCTCTTACTGAGAGGCTTGTAGTCAAGTAATAAAAAATTAAAAGTTATCAAATAATGGTCTGACAGAGCAGGAATCTCAGGAAAGACTAATAAATCTGCAATATCAATGCCGTATGCAAGGACTAAATCGAGGGTGTGATTGTAGCGGTGGGTGGGTTTATGTACACACTGACTGAAGCCTATTGAATCCAAAAGTGTGGAGAAAGCAGAACTAAGGCTGTCACTATTAACATCCATGTGAATGTTAAAATCCCCTACGATAATAATTTTGTCTGATTTGAGCACTAAACTTGATATAAGCTCAGAGAACTCAGATAGAAATTCAGAGTATGGGCCGGGGGCGCGGTACACTATGACAAATAGAATTGGCTGTAAAGTTTTCCAGGATGGGTGAGAAAGACTAAGAAAAAGGCTTTCAAATGAATTATAGTTTAACTTGGCCTTAGTGTGAATTGCTAAGCTTGAATCAAAAATAGCAGCGACTCCCCCTCCTCGGCCAGTGTCCCGCGCAACGTGACTATTTATATGACCAGGAGGAGTGGATTCATTCAGGCTAACGTACTCTTCAGGACAAAGCTTATGCCTCACTGAGACCTAATAAATCAATATGGTTATCCGATATTAAATCAGTGACTAAATGAGCCTTGGTTGATAAGGATCTAACGTTCAAGAGTCCGCATTTAATTCTCCTGTTATGATGCTGTATGACAGGAGATGAGTTAATTTTTATGATTTTAGTATTAAACAAATGAAGTGGTCGGGGGACAGACACTGTTTTTTTTTTTTTTAAATTATATTATAAATTATAATATAATGCACGTGATTCTGTAATTACAGCGGGAACCCCTTGGTCTCACCACTCTAGCTGATCTGGCAGTGCTGCACCGTGCCAGACTCAAACTGCAACCGGTGGGAGTTGGCAGATGAGGGAGCACAGAGCAAAACCGCAGCGGAGCCGTATCGCAACACACAGGCAAATTGTGGAAATCCTGGGTTACAGTTTAAACCATGAACTAGAACATGTTTCTGAAAACATTTAAGGTGAGAAATATGCCACTCTAAAGGAATCCTGCTTTATATTTGATCAGTGCGGCTCAGCTTTACTATTTGTTCTACGTTTTTTTTGTTTTGTTTTTATTTTTACCTCACAGACAGGGCCATAGCAGATTCATAGAAATCCATCATTTCAAGGCAATGCATCCATTAGTTGTTAGAAAGAAAGAAAGAAAGAAAGAAAGAAAGAAAGGAAGGAAGGAAGACGAAACAGAGTATAAAATGAGGAGGCCGATGAGATGAAGAACAAGCACAGTGATGTAGTGTAGAGCCTGAACATCAGCAGAGCCTCATTAGAGTCCATGCAGACCTCTGTGCCTCTTTGAACAAGTGTAGCCTGTGACTGCTCTACTGTATAATGACAGTGGCAGGGGAAGGAGGTTGTAATTTTGATATTTAAAAACCACAACTGCTTGATATTGTGGTCACGGATGAAAATATGAAAAACACAATGTTTCTGGTAGGTGCCTTGTGTTCTGTGAGTCCTTGAATTGTTTATCTCATTTGGTTTTACTGAAGCCTATTAAAGGCAAATTAGTGAAAAAGAGAATGACTGATGCCCTTTTGGTGCCATTTCAGTACTCATCTCATTCAAACGCAGTCTGCTGAGCTGTGGGAAACCTGCTCTGTTAGCCTGCCAGTATTCACAGATGGAAATGAAAAGGTATCCTCCAGTTTTAATCATAAGTTGGCTGCTAGCAGCATGTGAAAATAAAAAACAAAGGCTGTAGGCCTTCTACTGTGTGTGACTTTTAAAAAGTTTTTCAGAATTTGTAAGACACATTTCTAAAACCACCCTTTCCTCATAACTGTAAACCCAAAACAAGTTACATTAACAAAAAGCCTCTGACTCTTCTGGCAAATTCAGTCACCTCAAAACTGTTTGTGCTAAAAATCAAACTGTTTGCAGATCATACACACAACAGTCGACATAAAACCACTCCTAAGCACTTAGTGTCCGTGTTAGCGACTTTGTCGCTAGATCTGGAGACTTTCCAGACCCCCTTGGAAACTCAAATTATGATGATTCGCGGGCATACTGCTTGTATTGTAAGGCTGATTTCTACGCCAAGATGAGTGACACAAAGAAACACACGTTAACTCAAAAGCACACTCAAAAGGCAAAGCCTTATAACAATGCCACCCAGAGCAATTGTCTTTTCTAAACAAAAAAACTAATTCTGCCAAAAAAACTGAGGTCACCATGGCATTGGCTATTGCTGAACACTGTTCCATGTTGACATGTGATCATAATGGGGAAGCATGTAAAACTGCCTTTTCAGACTCCACTGCTGCTACCCATTTCTGAATGCACAGGACAAAGTACACTGAAATGATTAATGGTGTTCTGGCACCGTACTTTCTGAAAAAGTCGGTCATGGATGTTGGTGACCAGCGTTTCAGCCTCCTCTTCGACAAGTCCACAGATGTAAGTGTGTCTAAGTACTTTGGTGCTGTAATAAGGTACTTTAGTGACACCAAGCAAACAATTTTGTCAACGTTTCTGGGGCTTGTCAAGTTGGAGGCAGGAGATGTCAGATCTATAGCTTGTGCTGTTTCAGCATTTCTCGAGAAATGTTGTCCCAAAAAAGAGAAACTCCTGAGCATAGTAACTGAGAATGCCTCAGTAATGATAGGGATTAACAATGGGGTACAAAAAATGCTGAAGGAGGAGTGTGGCCTCAAAGTTCTTGTTCTCATCCATTGTTTCTGTCACTCTCTGTAGCTTGCCTTAAATCATGCTTCCAATGACACCCTTCCCCGTAGTGTGAAACACTTGGTAAGGGAGACTTACAACTGGTTTTCCAACTGGTCTCCAAAGCACAGGGAGGCCTACAAGGCCATATGACCATCAACTGTGGGGAGAAACCCTTACAGATAACGAAGGTGTGTGCCACGCGTTGGCTTCCCATTGAATCGGCGGTTTAACACATTTTAAACCTGTGGGAATAGCTGAAGTTGCATTTCAG
Source organism: Plectropomus leopardus (assembly GCF_008729295.1). NCBI lineage: Eukaryota > Metazoa > Chordata > Actinopteri > Perciformes > Serranidae > Plectropomus > Plectropomus leopardus. The sequence goes on from NC_056477.1 coordinate 31,778,464, forward strand.
CATCACCAAATCCAGTGAGCACTGTTATATGGCTGAGGTTTTGTACTCCATGTACAGTGAACCTCAAAATGTCCCATGCCTGAAGTCAGTGCTGAGTGAGGTACAGTTGGCCATGGAGCCTTTTGAGGGGGAACAGACAGACCCACTCAAGCTACTTGATAGCTTGATTAGCTTGGTCAAGTCTGTGAGCAGCAGGGTGCTGAATCCAGTGGCAAATGCTGATGTACTCAAAGGGCCAGTAGATGGATACATCAGTCCCACACTGTACCTCGGTTACCTTTTTGAGTCAAAGGCAGCCGAGCTCCGCCAGAGTGTCACTTTGCTGGTCCCAAGCCCGGATAAAGGAGGGTTGCGCGTACAGTAAGCAATTCTACCCCCCAAAACGCTGTATTTTGATCAAATTTGAAATTCTAACATTTTACAATACTGGTTTATAGAGAATGTGGGTCTAGAAAAAGTATTTAAGTCGTGAAGTTATATTTAAAAGTGAAATATTTCAACTGTGAAATTCAAAGCAGCTGTCCATTCAGTTCTGCTTTGTGTTTCTGGTTCTTTTTTCATTATCAACTGTTTTTATGAATTTGTGACATAAAATAAAACAAGGATCAACTAAAAAAAGTTAATTTGTAGGTCTAAACATATTTAGGCTATTTTTTACTCACTTTTTTGTCTCTCTCTGACGACATTAATCCTTTTTCCACCATATAACGTCCATTATGTGCAAACTAATAATTATGCAAATTAGTTGATGATGTCATCTAGCCACTTCTAGCTTCTAGCTACTTTTAGGACAGCCAATAGCTACTTTCTTTACTAAGGAGTTGGCAGCACTGCTCAGTGCACACTACATCAGAACAAAGAAAACAGCGTTCAGGGATGCAGCTAATTTTTTTTTACTATTTGCTTCAAAATATTAATCCACTCAGATATACACTCAATCTAAGAAAGCTTTTTTAAAATTCTCCCCTTGTTTACTGTTTTTTCCGAGCACATCAGCTTTTGGTGACACATACACGAGACTAACAGGAAGCACACAGACTAGACAAATTAAAACATTCACTTTAATGCAACTTTGTGCTGTAATTGTAACCATTAAACAACCAATAAAGAATTTTTATGCAAACCCAGAAATACCAACAGTATTGCTAACTATCACATTTTTCCTTGCTATTCGTTTCAGCCTGACATAACCCTGTTGGTTTTGAACTTGTCTTATTTGTAGACTTTATAAACTGAATAATTGACTCCTCTGCCTACTTGCCTTTTTCTCTTTGATCTGTGCTTACAAACAGCAACACAGAGTTACATCTTTTATAGATGAGGACTGACTGCTGATTGAAGAGTTCTGCATAGACGTGTCAAACAGTTGCCTTAGAGATTTATAATTTTAAAAATCATTTCTGTTAACTGTGAATTGAAGTTTTCATTTGGTTTAACACAGATCCAGAGCTCTGGGTCTCTCAGTGAGATCAGTGTTAAAGGGTGAAAATGTTTGCAACCAATGAAAAAGTGTCAAGAAAGTGATGACGGAGCTGCATCCCAGTGTGGCGAGGGCAAAAAAGGAAAGAAAGGGAAGAGGACCAAAACACCACCTAGGGGTATTAAACCACGCGAAAAACTGCCTCATTGAGCTTAAATGGTGTAGGAAATTAGTAGCAGGGCACACAAACTCATAACTAAAATGCAGACAGAGACATGATTGCAAAAAAAAACCAAATATATTTATTCAATTAATGAACATAAATGAGCAGGGACTGAAACTGCTGAGGAGAAAAAGGGAAAAATACAACAGACAAAACAAATACATATAAGGGGAATTAACATGTTGCTTTATTACAGTGTATCTGAAATGGTCTGAATACAAAATCTAAAGTCACAAACTGAATAAATAAACAAAACTAAGGAGAGTGAGCCGAGGCCTCATAAGAAGAGGCAGACTACACTGAGGAGTCCACAGGGGTGCTACCACCTACATAGCCAGGATGCACACACACACACACACACACACACACACAAATAAATTCTCACAGCAGAAATAGTGCAATCTACACTCATGTCCCAGTGCTCTTACTCACATGCATAAAGTGAGCGATGACATGTCGCTTCACTGACAGAAAAATAACTAATACAAAAAGAATTAATCGAATAAGCAACCCAGTTTTCTGAATAATAACAGCAAAAAGTACAATGCAAAACAAAAACATGATGAGGCTGAACAAAACAAATAGTAAAACACGGAGCAAACATTGTTATAAAATTGCGAGGGACCTAAAACAAGGAAACCAAAACTAACAGGGCTAACCATGTGGTACCATGTTTGTGTTGGGACCCTGCTCACCACCTCTGCTATGAGTCATAAATACAGAATAAGTGGGGTACACTGAAAAAAATTTGGAGTGACTTAAAAAAAGCTAGGCAACATTTTCCACACAGAAAGTCCTTGTAATGTTTAATTTTAAGTAGCATTTACTTCCTAGTAACACTTTTTTTTTTATTACAAAAAATACTCAAGTAAATCTCACAAGCAATGTCCACAAGAAGTACTCACCTATTGATAGTAAATTTTACTCAATTACCATTGCATCTAATTGCAAAATCCAGTTAAATATTCTTGGTGTTTCTTAGTCTTATTTAACTAAACTTTTCTTTGTTTTATTCTAAGAAATGATTAAGTAATATTTACTTGATTTAAATATAATTTACTACTTGACATTACCACAATAAACATTTGTTGCTATTTCTGTGAAACAGAGTAAACAAACATTTTCCAATATTTCAAAATGCACTCTTTATTTACCACTTGAATTTGCATAGATATTTAAAATATCTACATAACATTATCATAACCCAGACATAAACATGTTGATGATTTAAAGAGTCCATGTAATGTATTGCTTTTAAATCTCAGAACAGAGATGTATAAACTGTCTATCAACACTGTTAGTGGATCGCTGTGATCACTGACAGGAAAGGCGAATAAAAACAAAAAATTCACATTTCCTTTGTGGGACATAAGCACAAGGATTCAAAACACTGCAACCACTCATGCTAAGAGTTTCTTGTGGACAGCCTGGACTTTTGAAGACATTTTGAGGATCTGAAGCTCAAGAAACAGTTTCTGAACACTTCAACTGCGTATTTCAGTTTCAGTGGGTACCTTAAATTGACAGCATGGCTAAGCATGGCTTTAAATCGTCAACATGTTTATGTTGCGGTTATGATAATAACCGCAACATAAACATGTTGACGATTTAAAGAGTCCATGTAAGGTCTTGCTTGCTTTTAAATCTCAGAACAGAGAACAGCACATGTATCAAGTGTCTATCAACACCGTTTGGTAGTGGATCGCTGTGATCACTGACAGGAAATGCGGAAAAAAACCCAAAAAAAACCATTCCTTTGTGGGACATAAGCACAAGGATTCAAAACACTGCAACACTGCAAACACTCATGCTAAGAGTTTCTTGTGGAGAGCCTGGACTTTTGAAGACATTTTAAGGATGTCAAGCTCAAGAAACAGTTTCTGAAACACTTGAAGTGTGTATTTCAGTTTCAGTGGGTAACTTGACTGCATTATCATAACAGCAAACATAAACATGTTGACGATTTAAAGAGTCCATGTAAGGTCATGTTTGCTTTTAAATATCAGAACAGAGAACAGCACATGTATCAAGTGTCTATCAACACTATTTGGTAGTGGATCGCTGTGATCCCTGACAGGAAATGCGGAAAAAAAACAAAAAACCTTTCCTTTGTGGGACATAAGCACAAGGATTCAAAACACTGCAGCACTGCAAACATTCATGTTAAGAGTTTCTTGTGGAGAGCCTGGACTTTTGAAGACATTTTGAGGATGTCAAGCTCAAGAAACAGTTTCTGAAATACTTCAAATGTGTATTTCAGTTTCAGTGGGTAACTTAAATTGACTGAATAGATGACACCCATGGGCAGCAGGCAAGCATTTACCACACTTCTGCAGTCCTCCAGAACTTCTTTGCCCTCTATGATTACCGACACATAGCTGGGATCTTGATTTTCCTGTGCCACGTTCGGATGGATGACAATAATCTTCATGATGTGTTGGACTGCAGTCCTCTTTCACTGCTTCTTGGCTCACATCCTGTGAAAACACATATAGCCACAATTAGAAATCAGTGGCTGAAACTAGATTTCAGATACAGTTTGTGAAAGGGAGGTTGAATGACATTTAACAGTTAAAAATGCCTGGATTGTTGAGGAGGGTGTATCTGCAGACCCCTAATGGCAGTAGTGGCAGGTAGTTGACTTCAGCTTTTTTCGGCCTTTTGATGCCTTTAGATGAACCCTCTTCATTGGAGCATCGTCTCATCAGTGTGTTAACCTCCAGTTCTGGAATAGCTAGCTGGCGACCTCTTAACTTTGCCCGGTAATTGCCCATTTTATACTTGATCCTCTGTTGCCAGCCATATAAGCCATTAAAAGACCCTGGCTCTTTGAGGCACGGTACTTTTCTACCAAGGCTTCAGCTACAGCTAAAATCTGGACACCAGTTGGGTATGCTGTGAAGCAAAATATTTTCTCTGATAGCTTGTCAAGTATGCTACTTGTTACTCTCGGGTTGATCAACAGTGTGCCCTACTTTTCATAAGCCTGGTTTCCAGCTTCCAGTACAAGGTCTACGTCATAAGAAAAAGGTGGTATTTCAAACTTAGTTGGCCATGGCTTAGACTTGTAAGATGTTCCACTTTCATCTTGGTGGGAAAGCAGGATTGTGTCCTGAGATCCAGATGAGTGGCAAGAGCTTGCATCAGAAGACTGGTACTAGGGATTCTATGTCTGACGAGTCCACAGGATTGAGAGTTAAGACTACTGGTTCAGTCATTACAAGTTTGAGGGTAGCCTTATCTTGTACTTCCTCAATTGAGGTCAAGTGAAAAATAAAAAATCAAAAATCAAAATCAAAAAACATCAAAATCTTTGTCCTGATACATTACAGTGAATGATCCTGTAATGCAAAATGTCTCTTGAATAACATCAGTGAGGTCCTGAATTGTGCCCGGGATGCCTGAAGGCAGAACTAGTTTGCGGATGTCATCCTCACCAAAGATGATCCGCAGCTTCACTGGGGTTGCCATCTCAACAGGAAGAAGGTGCTTCAAAAAACTGAGAAAAAAAGACACAGAGACATTAATTGGTACAAGACCATTCTCTACTCATGTCTTACTTAAAAGGAGAGGCAAATGTGGTGCTTCAAAGTTGTCAGCCGTCTTCCAGCAAGAGTATATGCAGCCAAGGGATAAAAATCTTTAAGCTCTCTTTGCTCAAGTAACTGCACACTGGCTGTGTTCTCCAGCTCGTAACTCCTGAGGTGTTCGTTGTACCATGTGTTTTGTTGTCTCACAAAAAAGTCAGTTTGTCACAAATCACCATTACCTGCAACACTTCAGAAAAATCAGGCAATCCTGCAGTGGAGCCACAACACAATAACATTCCCACTGCATAGTTGGTGCCTAAAAAGAACACATTATTCGCAACATGCACAGCTGTAACAGATGGGAATCTGCATTTCACCAGGTCTTTTAGATCATCCTTAAGTACATCTAAAGAGACCTCTGTAGTTTTTGTGACTGCAAGTGATGGTTTGACACCATGTGATTGATGGTACGCAACCATGAGCTGGTGCTTATTTGCAAGGGAGAGCAAGATATTCCTGAAACAACCAGTGTGCCTGACGATTCTCTTAAAAAAGCTGTGTTTTGTCCTCAAATCTCATTGTCCAAAGGGCGGCAACAGGGCCAAATTCCAGAATGAGCTGAGGATAGTGTTCCAGGAAATGGTACTTGGGTTTGAGTGTCTCTTGGGGAAAAACATCAAGGAATCTGCTTCGGTGTTCTGCAATCATACTGTCAAGATAGCAGATGCTTTCTTCTGTGTGGACTGGAGACATGACAAGGTCCACAATGTCTTTCAATGTCATTAACATCTGCCATACAGGCTCATGTTCAGGTACTTTTAAACCTATTATCAGAGGCAGCAGTCGCAATAAGCACCAATTTTCATGTGCATTTCTGCCCACTGATTTTCGAGTGCTAAAGTTAGCAGGAATGAGATTGGTTTTATCACTCCACTTATATGGGAAATCACGAATGGCATTATTGAGTTTTATGAGAGAAAAGTATTTTTTCTTGATCAGGATATCAAATGACAAAGCCAGTTCCACAGGAACAATGCCCTCCAGAGTGTCATGTAAAACATCTGGAGGGTAACCAGATGTCACATGAAAATGTTTAAGTTTTTCTGACAATGCACACTGTGTTTTCACACTATAGCAAGGTGTGTGACTTGGAGTAGACACAGCTGTCTGTACATGCAGTGCATGTTGATCTTTAGTTCTTTGTTGAAAAGACCTGGATCTCACTTCACTGGACTGAAACGTTGCTCGCTCCCCAACACAAAACCGGCAGACGTAAGATCCTGTGAAGCTCTCGACAAATCCTGCCACAGAGTGGGCCCCCAAATTATCTGCCACCACACTGACCACAGTTCCTTTAATGGCTTTGCCTAACTCTGGAATAAAGAGACCATCTTCCTCCAAGCTTTGAATATCTGCTAAGAGTGGCTCTAAAACTCTGTGGAATCCAAACTGCTTGGTGTCTTCAGCCTTACACAGAATTGCCAGATAGATAGATAACAATGTGGACCGCAAGTGCACTGGAATGTTTCCCAACACCCAATATACAGCGGTGGCTTTGTTTTTTTCCTGACGTCCTGAGAGGATTGCATACCTCAAAGTCATCGATGTAGAGTATTAGACTGACTCTGTCCTCTTTCACAGAAAAAAAATCATTTTTTCTGGTAGTGAGATCCATCACGAAATGTCTAGTACTTATTTTCAGAATTTTTTCCACATTCAAATGTCTTTTCTTGAAAAGTCTTGCTTAGGACCTGCAACAAGGAGGGCAATATTGGAATATATTGGAAGGTTTTGCCCTCCTTTTTGTCAAGTATGTGTTCTTCGGGTTCGACAACTGAGAAATGTTTTTTTTCAAGAATTCTCTCCTCTTGTACTGTGTTGTGAAAGGCCCATCCGTCCCCAAGGTAGTACTTATAGGGTGTGACTCATACAGATTTTTTACCAAATCTGAAACAACAGCTGGATCCAGATCACACTTATGGTTTCTCAAAGTGGATACAACCACGTCTTTTAAGAGTGGACCAGACGCACATGCGGATATAAACTGAAGTTCATCTACTATTTCATCAATGCATTTGTTTGGAACATTGAAAGTACTCTCCAACTTCAAAAAGAGATGACCAAACCTCTTTTTTATATCTTGGGTCAACTCCTGTGGTTCCCCACCCAAAAGCTCTGAGCCTTCTTCCACATAGGTCTCATCCTGAGCTGAAACGGGTTCAGAGGGTTGTTTTAAGTCTTCCGCTTTAAAATCATCAGGGGAGTGTGAATGGTGCTTTCTGTGTCTATGGGTAGCGAATGCTGAATTAATGTTTGTGCTGAAGTTGCAGTTTTTGAAGACACATGCTACGAGTTCAAACTTTCTCAAATGGCTGCCAAGATGCTCAAAATACTGCTTCTCTGAATCAAAAAAAAAACCAGAGGAGCACAGTAGACAAGAAAATAAAAGAGGTCCACTTTGTGTGGCCATCTGTGCATGCTGCCGAGACAAATGGGTCCGAAGGGCATTGAATGTTTTAAATGAGCAGGGACAATCAGTGTGGAGACAAGGAACTGACTGGCTTCGACCGCCATGTCCATGCTTTAGTCTGTAGTGTTTCAACAATGCTCCCCTCTTCTCTGATTCAAATCTACAAATCTTACACACCCATCTCATGGCACCTGAAACATACAAATTCAATATATTAAAACTAAACCTGTGTTCTGTGTTCCTATTCATTACCAATTTGATCTTACCTTCTATCAGCTGTGGACTCAAAGTTGCAGAGGGATGAGCAAATGTCCTTCTAGGTTCTGTAAAGGGGAAAAAAGTGTTATCTATGTGCTTTTTAGAGTAATTTTGATTAACTCATGCCTTAGAATGCATATTGAAACTTTAAAATCTGCTACAATATTTCATACATTCCATTTTCTAATAATTTAATTGCAGAAAAAAAACAGAAAAGGTATGTCACATACTTGTAGACTTCTGCTAGTTGGGAGTCTAACCAGCAGGAGACTACTGATATATGACATGACATTATTGTTACACTTCAGTTCCTTACAACAAAGTTATTGAAAAAAAAAAAATTAAACAAAACAGGGGGAAACAGTGAAGTCAACAGATGTGCAACATCTTTCTGCACATTTTTTCTGATTCTACAATGTATAAGAGGTAGTTTGTGAATACTTTAGATTCTGTTTTTGGTATTGCAAAATGTAGATAGTCCCTGAGCCCCTAACCGAAAATAATAATAATAATAATAATAATAATAATAATAATAATAATAATAATAATAATAATAATAATAATAATAAAATAAATAAATAAATAAATAAATAAATACGTAAAAAAATAAATAAACCTCATTGCAGTGGTGTGCAGCATTCTAGGACATATGCTCCTTTCACTTCAGAAAAAAAACTTGGCTCATAGCTCCTGAAACTGCCCCCAGGGATTACTTCAACACACGTGCCTAACCGGCCTCGTCCTCTAGAGCAACTATCCAACATTTTAAACATATTTATGTGGTAATTCTTCTGTGCACAAATATCAAATCATAACTTAACCCAACTACTATTTTCATATCTTGAAAAATGTCATTGACATTGAATGTAAGACGACTATTGATTTGACCAGCGAGGGAGGGGGTGGGGTGGGTCATACCAGGCAGGACAACTATATTCGTTTAAATCTGTGAAACACTTATTATATGTGTGCAAGCCAATCGTTCCACCCAGCAACATATTCAGCTCTGATAAAACCATGGCCTCCTCTATGGGACCTCTCCAGGCAAAAAGGACGACACTTGAGCTAACTTGTTAGCTAGCGGAAAAAAAAAAAAAAAAAATTCGCTAGCACCACTGTTTTCAGTGCTGGAGCACGGACTTACTCAAATAAGGAACGTAGAGAACGGAATGTACACAGTTTGTTAAGCTTAAGACTTACCTCCATGGGTCCATGTTGCTGAAAATCCCAATGTGGTGACCCAGTTATCCTTGTTTATATCTGCGGGCAGAACTGCCCAACAACACACACTGTGGAACGGGCCTCTGATGTCACACTCCGAGTGCAAAGAAGGTTGCCAGGTTCACTGATATCAGCCAAGTACATCTTACTTGCACATATCAACTAATAAATGGTACAATTTATATGCAAAATTGAGGATACATTGTTACAAACAATCACCAAGTAACACAGGACATGAAAGCTGCCATTTTAAAGTAAAAGCACTGAAATGATATTTTTTTTGTAGAATTATATACATAATTGAAGTAATAATTACAGGGCCAAAAAATCACTTTTTTCAGTGTAGGCAGGCATCAGATTAAAAGGCAGGCAGCTGAGTGTGCAACGTTAAACAGCTGATTGCTCATGTGAAGTTTAATCACATACCTGTTGTATCAAACCACCGTCCACAGCAAAGAGAGAGGAGCCAAGAGACAGAGTTCAGCCAGCGAGGGCCTTCGATAATCAGGCCTGAGCAGTGGAGTGGATGGAGGAGGAGTGAGGCCTGAGGCTGTGTTCAGCAGCACTACATGATTACACTGACAAGTTGGAAAAGAGGAGTTCTTTGCCACAATCTGCCTTCTAGTTTTAGAAGTGGCACTCACTGCCAGGGCTTAAAAAAAGCAAAAACTTTAGGCACAGACACCTGAGAGTTTGTAGCCCATACTGCCTGGGGTAGGTGATGGAGGTTTGATGCCTCCCAGCATTGGTATGGGTGGTCCTTCTTAGGGAAACCCTGTTTATACCCTTTTTATTAGTAATATTTCTATTACTATTGTTATAGTTATTATTTTAATATTGTTGTTGCTGTGCAACTCTTTTTTCCTCCCTCTCTTTCTCTCTCTCTCTCTCTGTCTCTCTCTATCTCTCTCTCCTCCTTTATGCATCATTTTGTCGAATGCATAACTGTTATTTTTCTATGTTGATCTGTTCTGTTAACACAACATCTATTGCCAGTCTCTCCATCATGAGAGAGGGATCCCTCCTCAATAACTCTTCATGAGATTTTTTCTATGTTCATGTTCCTCATATATGGAGTTTTGGGGTTTTTCCCATTAAAAACTTGAGTTTCTTGAGTTTTTCCTTTTCTGTAAAATGTCAACAAAAAGAATTAATCGTTTTGCTGCCTGAGGCAAATTGTGCTTCATGATTTTGGGCGTTATAAATAAAGTTGAATTGAAGCTTTGGTTTCTATTTAGTTTATTTTGTTATATTTATTCCTTTTCAAAAAAAATCATTTTGGATTTGAAAATTTGGATTTCTTACTTGAAGCTAAAATGCCTTCCAATTCTACTTAACCTACCATGTGTGACTAAATGAAACTTATTTGTGGGCAAACAGTAGGGAAACTGTTCCAAAAACAAAAGTTGTGGATAATTTATTGTGAAGTGTTCATGGTGGTCCAATCAAAGATAAATGATCTGTAACCCCTCCCCTTCATTCTCAAGGTTCTTAATGGACAAAGAGCCTGATGTAGACACGTGTCCACTTTAACAGCACAGGGCTCCTCAGGTGATTAGTGATATTTTGCCAAGTGGACTGTGGGCTGTGAAGATTACTCTGACCTCGGAACATTCCCCTAATTTTTACAAGCTCAAGACAGATCACATAAACTGTGCATTTGACGCAGGAAAACAGCTTCACCCACCACCCAGGGGTGACAGCATCATCCATTACATGAGAAGAACAACAACGTGAAGAGTAGTCATAGTCTGCTTAGAAAACATTTTCTAACACTCCTGACTTTTTCACATAATAAATAGTACTTTGAGTTTTTTAAATCTAAATATTTTGAGCTGATTAAATCATGTTTTTGGTTGTAATTGTCATTCTAATAAAGAAAATATCTTACACCCATCCTCATGGACATTTCTGCACATCATGCTTTTCTCTTCTTGTACAGGTGGTAACTGCAGCCTCTGGTATCTGCTGCTGAGCTTCTGCCCAGAACTGCTAGTGTTGCTGCTACTAACTAACTAGTTAATGGAAATGGATAAAAGGAAATTATAGGAGTAGTTATGCTTGATTTTTCAGCTGCTTTTGTCATAATTAATCATGAGTTGATGTTGAAAAAATTAGAATGTTATGGTTTTTTTCAGCCTGCATTATTATGGATGAAAAGTTCTTTAAGTGAAAGAAAGCAATGGTGTATTTTAATGGGAGCTATTCAGAGGTGAAGGATGTTAAACTTGGATTGCCTCAAGGAGGTTGTCTTGGGCCTCTCCTGTACACTATTTCACACTATCTTCCTTTAGTGTTGACAAAAGCACAAATTTCAATGTATGCTGATGATTCCACAATATATTCAGCGGGAGCAGCATTTAGTGATGTATATAAAATCTAGATCAGGAGCTGAAGTTAGCTGTAGATTGGATGAACTTGTATGTATCTGAAACAACATTGTAATAGGAACAAACTACTCTTTATGTTCAAAACCAAAGCTGAATCCCAAGATAAATAATGTGGTAATGAATCAGGTAGAAGAGGTCAAACTACTGGGAGTTATTGTAAGTAAATTGTCATGGGACAAACACATACAGAGAGTGGTGACTAAAATGGGAAACATTTTATCTGTTATTACAAAATGTACAAAATATCTGATGCAAGAAACAGTCAAACAAGTAATTCAAGCTTTGGTTTTATCTCATTTAGACTATTGTTCAGTAGTTTGGTCCAACTCTCTTAGGTAATAATGAAAAACCTCAACTGCTTCAGAATAAAGAAGCACACGTGGTGCTGTGTTGTGGGTTAAGAGCAAAGATTTTTAAATTACACGAATGTCTCTGTTGGTTTGAAATAAAAAACAGATTGATATGAAGCTATCTATTAACCATGCCTCTTCCGGCTTAATTATCCTCCTAACCCGCTCTTCCCCTTTCGTTCTCATATTCTGCATGAGCACGTACCAACACACCACAGAGCTGTCCTCTCTCTGTCGACTGTGATTCGCTTACTCACCCGTTCTGTGTTATGGATTCCATCTCTTTCTCCCCGTTGGATGGTGACCTGCTCGGACAATGCTGGGATGATCACCCTCACCGTCTCCATCTGGCCGTGCAGGCGTCCTCAGGGTCCAACGCCAACAACTTCTCCATCGCATCCAGTGGAAAGAAGAGGACGGGGTCACCCCCGTGCAGCCCTGTGCCGCTGCGGTTCTCCCACTCCATCGCCACAGAGAATGGTGACGACCTCCCACCGTTGTCCCGACTCCGCCAGCTCGGCAGCTCACTGTCGGTCGCAGCGTCACCTCGCTCCAGCGAGGTCTCCTGATTGCCGGCTACCTTTGACGACGCGAACTGGACAGTAGCCACCCTTCACAGGGCATTGAGGGATTGGGGAATACCGTTTCACTGAACTGATGACAAAGCTAAACTTTTTGACATTCTGACATCGGAGTGCCATTGCCACTCTGTCAAAGTCGGCGCTCTTCTGGGTGATGTCATCGCGGTGGCTCCTGTCATGTGCCATGACGTCAGCACCTCTGTTAAAGGGCCAGTTCACCTTCAACCACCTCTGCATGACCAGCGAACTGTGCTGATTGGGAAGCAGGGATGTGCTGCCTTGGGCAAGTAAAGGGCCAGTTTGCCAGCTGCTTCAACTCGGTCCTGCTGGCCGTGGCAGTCGGGTTTGCCTGAAGCATCGCAACACCCTCCCACTCCCATCAGCTCACCTCACCAGGGATTCTCGGCACCGGGTTGCCTGCACCCTCCCTCCTCAATTTGAGCAGCCTGCTTATGTTGGACCGCCTGGCACTGGGATGCCGGCGCCACTTCCTGCTCTTCCATGCAATCCGCAGCAGCTCCATCCCTTTGGGGCATCTGGCACTGAGCTGCCAGTGCCCTCTACTGCTCAACCTTGACGTCTGCAGCAGTTCGCTTTTGCTGGGGCATCTGGCATCGAGATGCCATTGCCCCTGTCTGTACATGTTCGCCAACCACACCACTTCACTCTCGCTTGGGCATCTGGTGCCAGGCTGCCGTTGCCCCCAGTTGTATTCCGCAGCATCCTCGACAGTTCACTCTCGCTGGGGCATCCGGCACTGGGATGTCAGTGCCCCCTAATGTTCATCTACAACACTTGCGACAGCCAGCCTTGACTGGGGCTCTTGCCTTTGCCTCCCAACCCATCTCGGCCGGGGCTGTTGGCACCAGGATGCCACCGACTTCTCCCTCTCATCCTGTGCACTGCGTGGTTCCTTTCCAGGGTTCTGATCTCTTTTCTGATCACTTTACATTGCGGCAGGCATCGTCTGCCTTCAACACTGTTTTAAGCCTTGCTTCCAGCTGAGATGCTTAACCGCATATCTCAAATTGATCTTGAATTTTCTCCTTGCCCCGTGTTGCACTAAGCGTCAGCTCCTTTCCCTCCTGGGCCACCTCAATTTTTCTCTCCTCATCATTCCCTTGCAGCGGGCCTTTCTTTCTTACCTGTTGTCCATTGCTTCTTCTGTCGCTCTTGACCTCCATCTCTCTTGACACGCCAAGCCATGCCGAGCACTGCTTCTGGTTCTATCTCCTTGGCGATTGGAACAGGATCTCCTTCTTTTATGATGGCCACCTGACTCATCCTCAGGACATCAACCTGTTCACTGAGGCGGCTCCGTCTGCCAGTTTTGGGGTTTTTTACGATGGAAGATGGTTCGAAGGTGAATGGACCCCAAAGCTGGAAAGAGAATGCCAGAAATTCAGAAGCTTGGCCCCTCATGCAGATGCATCACATAGACTCCAGGAAGAATAGCTTTTGCTATGCTGAAGCTAATTAATCTAAATAAACAAACAAACAAACAATGGTGGAAGTAACCACGTAATATAAGGGGCCCAAGTGCACTTATAAGGCAGGAGGGGTAGGGAGGTGGATGGGTCCTACAAACAAGTGATTAATGCGGAAGTCCTGAGTTCCTTTCCTGTATGGATATGTTTGTGCGTGTGCGTGTGTGTGTGTTTTTCTACACCTAACTATGAGCCTCTTTTGTCTAAACCAAACCATCCGTGACTTTGTTGCCTGATCCTCACCATCATGACAGTCCGTGCTGTTGTGTAAACATAAGGACTATGCTGCCTAATCCCACCACATGTGCACTTTTTGACAAAACAGTAACAGGCTGTGTCACTTCACCATGATGCCATCCCACAATGTGTATTTGTTGACATCATTGTAACAAAATCCTAAAGCGCAAATTGCTGACGCAGAAAGAAACCTGAAAAGTTATATGTAGACATGGAAGGTGCTGGCCGCCCTGTTGTTTGCACCAACAGGGCTTAACTAAGACTGGTCTTAACTCCTAAGTCTGTTTTAGCTAAAGGCGGGTACACACTACAGAATAATTGGGCTGATTTTTGTCCTGATCTCCCCCTTACAATCACAGCCAGCAAAGGCCCGATTGTCTGATGTTTGCAAACGACATCGTGTCTGATTTTCCTGAGGTGTAGGGTGTGTTAAGAGTGATTTCGAACGGTCGGGTCCACTTGGAAGGCCTCAGAATTAGAGATTGTAGATAATGAACATGTTTAATATTTGTGACTAAAAATACTGTAGTGTGTGGGATGCTCTGTAGTGTGTAATGTCATGTGTTCTGGAACAAAGCCAATCAAGACACGGGTTGAGTCAGCTGACTGACGTAAGAGGAAGTGAAAACGAACAAAAAACATGGCGCTGGTGAGGACTAGTGTCTCTTGGACCTCTGAAATGGAAGACCAACTGGTTGATTTGTGGCAACAGCACGAATGATTATATAACGTTTCGTCCAAAACCTACCACAACAGGATGGACAAAGACAAGAGTTGGTCCAAAATTGCTACTGCAATGTATGTACCCGGTGAGTAATCACTAACAGCTACCTAGCATCATCATGACTATTTTAACATTAATTGTTATAACGGTTCGTTAAAAAATCCATCCTGTTCAGTGCTTACACTTGTCACAGTTTGGAGTATATATGTTTGGCATCTCAAGCTGGTTATGAAGTATCTAAATGTCTGTAAATTTTGACAATAACCCTAATTTTCATTGGGAGGTGAATACTTTTAATTGCAACTGTACATGCCAGTGGTTGGAAAAGATCAAATTGCTTGGCGTTTTAATTTCAGTTACTTTGTGTGTGTGTGTGTGTGTGTGTGTGTGTGTGTGTGTGTGAAAGAGAGAGAAAGAGAGAGAATAATAGAGAAAATTACAGTGAAATTACATAAATATTTTCTCATTTATTCGCGCACACGCACACATACACTGTAATCTTACTGTATATTTATATATGTGCATGTGTGTGTGAATAAGAGACAAAATCGCAATAAGATATACATAGTATTTATATATATATATGTATATATATACAGTATTTCTTGCTCAATAATTGCAGTGGAAGAAGTAAAGACGAGAACCACTATGTTGAGAACCCAGTATTCAAAGCTTCTGAAGTCCAAACCCAGTTGAAGTGGGGAAATACCATTAACAAGCAAGCAAAAATGGTTGCTGAAGGGTTTGATGTTTCTGGTGTCTGTCATCTGGTGAAAAGAATATATTGGAGCACAAAGGATATGCATCATCCCCTGTAAACATAATAGGACTTCTATGTCAGAGCCTGGGAGCAATTTTGCTGCAGGAATACTGAGGAGATTCTTGTCAAGTGTTGTTTGAAATCAGATTCTGCGAATACTCCTGCATCAGATGCTCTGCTCTGCGCTCCCATGCTGGTGTACTTGAATTGGTACTTGGCATCGACTATAGCCAACAGCAACACAGAGAAGCGTCCTTTGTAGTTCCGAAAGGTGCTTCCACTATGTGCTGGTGGCTGTATAGTCAATAGCACCTAGGCAGTGGGGAAACTGCCATTTCCGAAGAAACTCTTCTGCAATGTCCAGACATTCCTTTTCTGTAGAAAATAAAGCTTTATTACTTTTGATTCTGTGAATCAATTCTGTGAAAGACCTCTGTTAAAAGCGCTATACAAATTGAATAGAATTAATTTAAAAATAAATAACAAACCTGTTGCCAAGAGGGTTTACCAGTCTCTCCTTTGCAGTAATGGCTCGTCTCAGTTTGGAGTGCGTCTTGGTTATCAAGGGGGCCACTTTACTGAGAATGAATTAGAATTCCATTCATTCGCAGCAAGCCCCTAAAACCTGATTTGTCCTCTATCCGCCAACAGAATGCACATTGAGTTATACAGGCCTTCAGATCATGAAATGTCTACTACTTAAGATTACTTGTTACTGAAACAAGGAACGGCGTTATTCCCATCACTGGTTGTTTGCAATGACTTTGGTAACATTACATATATTTTTGACTTGCTAGCACTGGTGCTAGCATCTAGCTCCATAAAACCTGATCTGTCCTCTATTCGTCAGCTCTTTCCGGGTGCATCTGCATCTCCCTGTGAAGGTAGTGAAACCTAGAAAACATAGTGAACAAGTTTTTGCTGTCCGATATTACACACACACCTGTAGCCACACCTGTAAGCTTTAATGGTGCAGTCTGGCAGAAATCTAACATCCCCTATGAATTATATTTATTGAATAACTTCCATTTAATACTTGAAATACTTAAAAGACTTTATTGACTCATTGAGTGCCAGCTCTATTATATAATGGAAAGTGGCATGTGCCAGCTTTTCTGGCCATTCTGAGCCATCTTTCAAGACCCACAGAATATTTTGTACAAAGACAAAGAAAACACCGAATAGCTCAAATGAAAGAAGAAACTCTCTTTTTCGTCATGGAAAAACTATGTTTGCACCTTTTCCCAATCTTGATTTATCTGAAGTTGAATAGAGGCTAGTTTCATCAAAAAGATCACTTTTTTTCTAGAAAGCTGAGAAAAATGCATTTTTGTGAAAGGGGGTCTGTCAAGCAAAACAGTGATTTGAATGTTATAATTTTGCCTTCAATGACATAAAAGACATCTGAAAACTGTACTACAAATGTTATTTTATTGTAAAATAAATGTGCAAAGTACAGCACAATGCAAAAAATCATGGCCCCAGTTCAGAGAGGGAAAACCCACAAAATAGAACCCTCTCTTGCGTACCGTGGGGAGGCGCGAGGGGCGGGGGGGGGGGGGGCGGGCGAGATTCATGAGAGTCTCTTCCAGAAACTGGCCACTTGACCCTTTCCGTTGTTTGGGGGGCATTTTATGCCGATATTGAATTGATGTAGCTTCGTTGCTCTAGTTTCGAATCACCTCCGTACAGATCACTCTGCTCTCTGATCCCGGCTACTCCCCTTCCTGCTTTGATCTACCATCTTTTGTACTACAACTACGAATCCCAGCAGCCCCAAAATTACACACAGGGAGCGTGAGAGCGCCCCCTTGTGTCAGCCGCTGAAAACACACTTTGACGTATATATATGTCAATGGCACTCAGGTTTTGGCTTTTAAATGACATATTTATACGTCAATGGCACTCAATGAGTTAAGATGTTATGTGCAAATCGAAAATGCGCATAAAAACAGGCAGACCCACTACCCAGGTTAAAGGACATGGCCCCTGACGCTGTCCCTGATGCTGGCAGATTGACCTCTGTCCGAGGCAGAGCTTGCCAAAATAAACACTAATTTTAGGACTTAATGGTTACTTCATTCGTAATCTTTATTTTAATGTCATTGAATGACCTTTATTTTTCAACTCAAAGAGCTTTATCCTACAGGCATCATGTTTAAACATTTCCTCAGCTATTCAATTTGCAGACAGCTTTTTTAAGGCACAAAATAAATAAGACATTTTCTATGCAAGTTTGTGTTTTTTTGTAATATAATAGCTCACCTGTGCTTGAGGACTCCAATATATCGCTCAACAACTGACCAAGTGGTGGAGTGGAAGGTGTTATACCGCTGTTCTTGATCAGTCCTCAGAGTGATTATCGGTGTCATCAGCCAATGTTTCAGGGGGTAGCCACTATTTCAGAAAAACAGGCCATTCACCCTTCCAGCCTCGAAGTCCTGGTACAGGACACTCTCCTGCAGGATACATGCATCGTGGGATCATGCATTATGGGAACATACTGTGGAAGGCGACGGCTCAGTGCCAATGACACCCTGCAGATGGCCCGACAGGCGGTTGACTTATGCATGCAGATCATATTTCCAACATTGTTTTGAAAAGCACCGTTTGCATAAAAACGAAGTGCCATCAGAAGCTGCAGTGTTGGTGACAGTGCTGTGTTGCGGTCCGGCACAAACTGCAGGTCTGGTGACAGCTCTTCACTAAGTTCAAAAGGGTCTCTCCTACAGAATTGAAACCTCTCAATCAGTTCCTCGTCGCTGCATATGTCCCCATGGATTGCTTTGGTAAAAGTCCGTAGATGAGGCGAACCATCATTAACAGTTCTGTTCTTGCCATAGTGACAGCCTAGAATCCGATTTTAAGTCTCCTGCTGACCAGGCATACGATTTACGACCGGTCTTAACGAGGAGAAGGCCTGTTGGTGCAACCGACGTAACTGTCAGGTCGGTCTTTGAATGCCAAGTTAAGACCAACTTAACTTAAGACCAGGTGTAAGCCTTGTTGGTGCAACCGGCCCCAAGTGATGAGTTTGGAGTGAGAACGTGTTGGATTAGCAGCCACTGCAACAATGCAAACAGAATCAGAAAAGTTACCTTTTTGACTATTTCTCAGGTAATTCATGCATATATTATGCCAGCCTTTAATTTTTTGAAGGCTCATATAGAGAATCGTGCTTTTTAAGGTTGTACCTAACCAACTTTATGCAGACCCAAGAGGTTTTCAAGGATTAGAAAAAACCATCACCTCTTCCTTCAAGGGATGTTAGACAGTAGATCCCCTGACTTTTTCAGAATGTAAAAGGGCTGTGTGTGTGTGTGTGTGTGTGTGTGTGTGTGTGTGTGTGTGTTTGTTTGCTTCATTTGTTTGTTTGTTTTTTAGATCAAAATGCTCAGCTATCAATTGCCATGAAATTTGACTCAGACATTTCTTGTCTCCCAGAACTCTGATGACCGGATACATGCAAATCTCCATTCCCATTAGGCCTCAACTATAATGTGTGTTTCCTGCTCATTTAAAGCTGAATGGACTGAATTTCTATAATGTTTTTCTCCTTCAAAGGACAGAGCACTATACCTTTTGCCTTCATTCAGCTATTCACACACACTCTCAAGGTGCTGGCCTGCCTTGGTGTAGTAAGCAAATGTTAAGCATGCTAATATGCTAAATTAAGATGGTAGCCAGGGAATATATTACCTGCTTAACATCAAGTGACATTTTAATTTTGAGCATGTAAGCTAAGACTAAGATAAGACTAACTAAGATCGTGTGAGCATTTAGCCCAAAATACCACTGTGTCTATTTAGAGCCTCATACAGCTGCAGGCATGGCTGTGGATTCTTATTATTCTTATTTTAAAAGAAATCCCCAATTGTGCATTCATATAAAATCTCTTCATCACTCTTTGTCCATCCATAAATCAATACGTACCACATTATCAACCAAAATATAACACCAAAAGTGACCAACAGCAGTCTTCATCACAGTCTGAAAAAGTTTAATAGGTGAACAGAGAAAAATACTTTATTAACACAAAATAACAATACACATCCTCAACATAGAGAAAACAAGAATCACTATAGAATAAAGGGGGAGGAAAGTGTCTTTTCAGTGCTGAAAGAAATACTCAGGTATACAATCCTTTTAGGAAATTCAGTTTTTTTGCCCTTTTGTCATTTCTTTTTCAACACATCTGAAATACACACAGAAACTTTATGTATATCAATCCCAAGAAGTACATATTTTTATACAGTGTTGTATTTTAATACCTAGTTTAGAGAAGCCCTGACAGTGACAGTATGAAGATCAAATGAATGCAGTGAGTTGAAGCATCTAACTACGCAGATTTGCATGAAAACAGGTGGTAAACTCATTCTCAAGACACTTTACATTTCCAATATCTATAACAGCTGTGACAACAGAAGGAATAGTCACTTTTAATTTGAAAGAATCCAATGACTGCATATGTAACTTTCTTTTTGAGGTTCCTTTTTTTAAAAGTGTGTTTTTCAGTTCAGAGAATCCCAAAGCCAGCTGGCTACACTGAGCCACACTGTAATTACAAGGCTTCACAGCACATGGAGTCATTACATAGTGATTCTGGCCCACCAAGCTGTCGTCATCAACCTCTGCAGATGTGGCTGACAGTCCAAGGGACATCTCTCGGTCTGACAACAATTACACAGACACAAGACAAGAAATTTACTATTAGCCTTTTAAAAGGCTTTCAAAGGTGGCTGGAGACCAAAAGAAAACCAATCTTTTTATTTTATTAATACAATCAGACAAGCCACTGCATGAGGCGGACCATCTAGAGTTGACAGGCCATTCAATTATTTCATGGTGAAGCTGCAGCAGAACAGCAAACCCTTGATTTATTACGGGTAGTTCACCCTGACTTTGTAAGGATGAATCAAATTGTGTCTTGAGGAAGCCACCATTAAAAACAGACTGTAAACTTTTATTTTACTTTTGAGGGGTTAATGGACGAGCATCAAGCCTATATATGCGTAGGGCCGTGCAGACCCTGAGCACATGCTGAAACTATCAATCAGCTATAAGTTCTGTCCAGCATTGGCCACACTGAAACACTGACCTCTTCTGTTTTGCACCAGAAATGTGATGCTGATTTTGAAGTGATATTAAGCTTATCAGTCATGCTCACCACAGTGGAATTTAAGAATCTATAAGACCAATCTATTATGGGGAGGCTAACATGGTAATGAAGGGCAGGTGTGCTGGTAATAGGCAGGAGCAGGAAAAGTCTGAACACTGAGACCAAAGCAACAACCAAAGACAGAAATACACAAATCCAGAAATAACTGGCAACTAGAGACTACAAGATAAACATGCTGAAACTCCCCAGTCCCAGTTTCTTAAATGTGAATATTTTCTGGTTTCTTAAGTCCTCTATGACAGTCAGATGAAAGTATTCAGGTTGTGGACTGTTGGTTGGACAAAATAAGACCATTTAGATTGCACTTTGGTGTATAAAATGTCAGATATTCGTCAAAAAGTAGTAGTACACACTTGGTAGTACAAACTTCCACTAGCAGGTTGGTACAGTTCACTTCGGTACACATTTGTTTTTTGCATTTCCATTGTGAAAGGTTGTGGAGAGTACCTTTAGCATTTCTGGAACCATTTCCATTTTTGGTCATCCCTCTGTTGGGGTACCTAGCACACAGATCCAATACTACAGGTGGAGCTAGAAAGACTGCAGTCTGTTGATTGGTCACTAGAGAATCATCAGTCTGTGCTCAGGGCTGAGCTGTGTGTGCTTTAACCACTGTTATAGTTAACCGCTATAAATAAATAGATGCGTATAAATATATCTATAAAATGAAAGGATGTTTGCAGCCTCTAGCAGTAGCTGTAGACAAAGAAATATTTTTGCCTAAACCTAATCGCCTGTGACTTTGGTGTTGAATCTCAACCATCCTAACAGTCCATGCTGTTGTGTAAACATAAGGACCATGCTGTTTCAACCCACCATGTGCATTTGTTGACTTCACAGTAATGGCGTCCCGGAGCATACACAGCTTACACAGAAGTATACCTGAAAAATGTCATGAGTAGATGCTGAAGGTTACTGAGTGGTACCATGTGACAAATTGGGTTGAGAACTTGCTGAGATGGTAGATGAGGTGCAGACTTCACTCTGTATCACCGCTAAACAAGGAAATACAGCGAATGCTGCTGGAGGAAGCAGTGAGAGACAACAACCCCACCCTCAAGTAAGAGCACTGTTTGCGGTGGAAACGCTATACAGATCTTGGGTCTAGGTACATGTTTGTAGGTGTTACTTTTGGTTCCAAAAGCACTATACCAAAGGCCTTTGATGGAAGCACAGCTCTATAGTACACACTTAGCGGTACACACTTGGTAATACAAACGTAGTGGTACACACTTGCTCTACTTAGTAGTACACACTTGATAGAAGGGCAACAGGTTGAAACATTGCTGGTAGCAACATAATATAAAGAGTGCAAGGGCACCTATAGGGTGGGCAGGAGGGGCAGTGGATGGGTCCAACAAACCTTGGACTTTCATGCAGACATGCGGGGGGCTGTGTTTATGTAACAGAGAAGAATAAGCTCAGTTTTTGGTGGTGCAACAGCATCATCCACTGGCGCAGCAGTACAGTATGTGGGCTGGTGGGGGATTTTGTTAGGCTCTAAATGTTAATACTTTGTATTTTTCTGTGAAATGCACTCATAACAATTTTAGCTGATTGTCTTGAGCTCAGTTTGTGATCTAATTCATTTGAAGATGATTTGTTCTGAGATTAAACAAATCACTATTTGTTCTAGCTTTATTATTCATATGTGTTCCATGTGTTATCCAGACTGTGATCCCAAGACTAATGTTGATCCCCCTCATCATTCCACTGTCATACCTTGTTTACAGGTAATGTTTTATACATTTATGTTTTTATGGTGTCTTTAGTATGAGCTGTCTTGTCATCATTATTGAGCAGACGTGCTAGGCTAGCACTAGCTAGGTTTTGGCTAGGTCATAGTTGACAGTAGCATCATGTTAATTAGCCACATGATCTGTTTGTATGTGCGCCGTTTTAAGCTCACCTTGTGCTAAATGGTGACTGTTTCCTTCAGTCCTCTCCTATATCAAAAATTGATAAGTTTTTTGGTTTTTTGATTTTTTGCCAGCGCAATGCAAAGGCATATTGAAGTACTGTGTAATACAAAGGTGAATATATAGCCCCAATTACTGCAATAAACAAAAAATATACATTGTATGATACCAGATTACAATTGTTTCTGTTGTTATTTTTCGTATCACCAAGTTGATGTATTTGTGCTGAGGAATGCACTGCGACTGTTATCCCAAGACCAGTGCTAATTGCCCTCATCAATCCTGTGTTTACAGGAGTGCACTGCACAATAAAGAATCCCATAATCCTGCTCGCCTGTGTTGTGTAGAAGTGACAGTATTGTGGAGCTGCATTTCATCATATTAAGTTGTGACACTTGACATTCACTTACTATCTGGATGTTTGGATGTTTTGTCTATACCTTACCATGTGCCTTCTTCCCTTAATCATAACCATCTTTATTTTTATTTTTATTTATTTTTTGACATTCTGGTGGTGGTTGCCATGTGCCTATGTTGTCTAAACATAACTACATGCTGCATCATCCCACCATGTGCTTCTTTTGAAGTCACTGAAGCAGCCCCTTTGACTGTTTCTAAAGTATATCATGATAAAAGTAGGTCTGTACTGGAGCAATAAATTTGGTCAGTTTCATTTTTATCAATTTCATCAGTCTAATACAAACAGATCATTAGTGATGCCACAAAAAAGAACACACTGAAGTTGTTGGTTAAATGTGTATACGTGTGTGGTATATTTTTCTGCAAACTGTGCACATTTCTCTTAAAAAACAGGAGCAAATAGATTTCAGGTGATGCTTTATTTATTATTTACATGAACGTAAAGGATAATAGTACAGCTCACTTGCCACTTTAAGTATTATACTAAATAAAAGGAATGCAACAGTCCTGCAATAAATCCTCAGTTCATGAGGATTTTAATTTTCAGTTTTTGTTGAATCTGTTTTAAAGAGATGCTGATTTGTATAGGGCGCTGTAATTTGTGGTGGTATTGTACTGGATTATATTAAGAAGTCTTCTTAATATTTGTTCATCCCATAACACAACAATTAGAGTTAACAAAATATTGAGAATATATGCCTGTTGTATTACTTTTATTAAGGTGTACCTAAAGTGATACGTACTTATGTTATTTATTTTTCCTAATTCTCTTTCTATCATGCTGTGTATGATTACTTGAAAGGAATTTGCAGAATCTGCCCAAATCCTACTTCTTTAGACAAACCTATCGGCTAAATAACAAATCATAAGACAGACACAATCATTTTGCTGTCAAGCAGCAAAATGTATTTTTGAATAGTAAAGAGGGAGATATTACACAGTCTATAAACATGCAGAATGGTATTTGATATGTCTTAGGAAATCATCCATTTACAAAATCACAACAAATAAGGAAGGTGAAGCAACTGCAGTCTAGGGAGCCCCAGAAGGGACATGGAGAGAAAAAAAAAGCTGTAGATGAACATATGTGATCGATACAGCCTTAACAGGCTGCGTGCACTACTGAGGACGATGATCTGTTTGTAGCAAACAATCAGTTTTAGGCATCACATATTAAATATCTTTATATCTTTACTTGAAGCCAATTTTAAAATAAAAGTGAATAAAACTCTCCCATGGATGAGTGCACTCCATTGTTATTGTTTCCATAGTGACAAAATGACCCGGAACTATATTGACCTATAACTTGCAAAACGAGATCCTGAGAAAGTTTTTCAATATCTAACAAAAGATACATCTTTTTTTCTCTCTTGATGTCCCTTCCTTCTTTTATTTTTTATTTTGACAATTCTTTATAGCCAGAATTATTAAAAAAGTAGCCTAATTAATCAATATTCAATCAAACGTAATGTTTAGTCATAGTAATATGACTAATTACTAAAGCCAATCACGATTTCAAAGCAGGTGCTTTTTTGTTTTTGCAACACCCAGTTTGAACACTGACCAATCAAAAACCTTAATCTCTCTGCTTTATTTGCACGCAGTCCACTAGTTCTCCTAGTTCTACTAGTACTACTAGTACCACGAGTACTACGAGTGCCACCAGTGCCACTAGTACTTCTAGCACTACTAGTGTGACTAGTGATGTTTCACTAGTTTACTAGTGTAGCCAAAATAGACTTCAACTAGTGAACTAGTGAGGAAATTTCGTTTAAACATCACCAGTAGTATTAGTGGCACTAGTGGCACCAGTAGAACTAGTAGCACTGGTGGCACTAGTAGCACTAGTAGCATCAGTTTCATTGATTGCTAATGAAGGTGAGGAGAAAAGCATTCGATGGTTTCCTATTGGCTGTCCATTTTAAAAATAAAAAAATCCAACCAGTCAGGATTCACGAATTTGGTATTTTCCTGCCCATTCAATTTCCAAAAACAAACATGGTGGACAGCGTCCTGAGGCGTATCAGAGGAAGATGCACAGCAATACAGAGAGCTTATCGTCAAGGGTCTGCAGGTGGAAGGGAAGTACGTGCGTTATATATCTCCATTGCTAATTTAAGAAGAGTTGATGACCAAATTAGCGCCGAGGCTATTCAAAATTTGATACAAAGTCTGACAGATCCCAGGTCTGTCATCACAGCGCCCACAGCTCCCAGTGCTGCACCATCTCGTTTTAATGTTGCACATTGTTTGCATCCAAGTAAGTTATAATTCTTTTTAATGGCTAGTTTTTTGTCTTTTATCTTTTAACTACACCTGGGTTTGTCTGACAACCTGCTGTGAATTACCTTCAGTAAATGATCATGTCAAAAATCTTTTGTTACAACCGAATACCAGTAGTTTACCTTTCTTTAATTTTGTGCTCTGTAGATTTAGACTTTTAAGTACAGAACACAATGACTGCCCACTTATACATGTATTCTATGTTTGTATTTTTGTTTTGTTTTGTATTTGAAGCTTTTTTTGCAGTAATAACAGTAAATAATTTCCCTGAAACAACACATACATGGTCTTTTAGTTATTTCATTCTTCTCATTCAAAAGTTTAAAAGAAAATGGCTGCTTGTTCATTAAAAGACAATTGTGGGTCAAATTATTATACTGCTGCAACTATAAACATAAAAATCTAGCCATCTAGTAAGAACACATGGAGTATGTATGTATACATACATGTGCGTATACCCACACACATAGTGGAGACTGCACAATCAATTAAGATCAGGCTCAGAAGTAAGCGTACTGCAACATAGTCCCTAAGTGTACTTTCTTTATAATGCTGAATTATGAACCTATTTCAGATGATGAGGGCATACCTGCATGCTGATGGGATTGTAGTACAAAGAAGAAGAGTTCGAGAAACCCTCAACCGCATTGACCCAACTACTGCAGCCCAGAGATGAAGCCAGACTGTGGCTAGAAGAATATACTAAATGCCATAGTTTGTGGCACATCGATGGCCATTTGCATCTCATTCGCTAATCAGGGGTCAGCTCTTGTATTTCTCTGTACTGGTGGGTGCATTTGTTACAGGCGGCTCAGAGACTCAGTTGCGGGACAACAAGACTCAGCACACAAAACTCACAATAAAAGATTTTATTTACAATTACCAGAAAGAATCAGAACAGAAAACTAAATGCTAACCCGAGCAAGGTAACACCGAGTAAGGAAAGCAAACCAAACTGGAACAGATAAACAACTAAAGGAACTAAGGGAGACACCAAACTCAGTGCTAACAAACTCTGTAAACACACACTGAATAACGAGATGATTACTACTTGGACAGGCAACTAAAAGAGACACCACACGGGTGCAGAATTCAGTGATCAGTGGTGATAACTATTATAACAAAGGGAGACACCATACGGGTGCAAATACTATAACACGTGGAGATAACCAAAAGAGACACCATACGGGTGCAAATATTACGACAGGCGGAGATAACAAAAGGAGACACCATACGGGTGCAAATACTACAACGGGCGGAGATAACAAAAGGAGACACCATACGGGTGCGAGATGTAGTAAAATACTATGACTAAGACAAGAAATATACTAAACGCTAACCGGTAAAAAAAAACGAGCGAAGCACTAAAGCTAACGGCTATGCTATCCACTTATCTGGGTAACAAGGAGAGAGGATGGGGAAGGCAGGCAGGCGGGGATAGAGGGTGCAGAAGGCGAGAGTCCAACAGGGGAGGGCAGAGGGTCCGAAGTGTGATTCCAGGCGGTTTAGACGGAAGGAGGGAGACCGATGAGGTGAAGATGACACTGAGGTAGTCGGAGGAGCACACGGTGATCGGAGATTTGTCCAAAACTGCAGGCAGAGAGACAAGCGGTTAGCAACAGCGGTGAAAGCATGGATCAGACGTAAACTGTGAACGACAACTGACTAGGAATAGCGAACAGTCCGACGCCGCTGAGTCGACTGAGCCTGGCTTAAATGCAGGTCCAGATCAGATGCAGCTGGCAGACAATCACCCGTGTGGCGCGAACGCTGATTGCAAGTGGCTGCAGCTGTTGGCTCCTCCACCCTCTGCACCCAACTCACGCCTACCTGCGGAAAACGAGAAAGAGGAAGAGAGAAAAAAAAAAAAACAAAGAGAGAGAGCACTGCCACTAACCAACATCAGGGGCCGTGACAGCATTAGAGAGCCATATTGTATGGATAATGCAGACTCAATTTCATTTTGTGTCAAAGTCAGTTTTGTTTGTATAGCCAGCTTCATTAACTCCAGAGCTGACTCTAGGTGCTTTACAGTCTGCACAGAAATAGAATATATACCAATAGGCCTTTACATCAAAGAGAAACAAACAAACAAACACACAAAAAAGCACTAATATGAGGACAAAAAAACAGTAGTCAAGTCTTTTCCATAATATGGCACTCCCAAGTCCACCCTGGCTCTGCCTTTTATGATCCTCCTCCATCTTATCACCTTTTTAATCATTTTATCCCAAATATTTATATTCTGAAACTTTTGATGCAAATGTAATATAGTATTTAATGATTTCCTCTCTAATGAAGTAAACACTATTTTTTTAATGGTTTACAGGTGAGGGTTTGTGACACATGCTGGTATTGATGGGAACTCCAGGTGAATAACATACCTCATCTGCAGCATAGACAACACAGCTCTGACAGTGTTGAAATATTTTGTCCAAGACACTTGTCTGTATGAGATACCCTCCAGAGTCAGATCAGACCACAGTGGGGAAAACACTCTGGTTGCTCTTTTAATGAACCTTCTGCAAGAACAAGGACATGTAAGGCACATTACAGGCCACTCTGTGCACAACCAACGTATCGAACACCTTTGAAGAGATGTTTTCCAGAAGGTTGTGCACTACTTTTACATGCTTTGTTTCTTATATGTTTGAAGATGAAAAAATATTTAGCCCCGAAGATAACATTCACAAAATGGCACTACAAATGGCTGGAACAACCATAGAATTAGAATGACAAACAACCGTACTCCAACGCAAATTTGGATGGAGGGCATGCTAGCCAATAGTGAGCAGGAGTCAACAGCTCTCAACATTGTCTTTGGAGATGACCCTTAGATGACCAGATGTTTACATTTGATTAAATCAAATCAAATCAAAAATCAAGTGCTCTTTGTTCTCTCTAAGTGGAATTTGCATTGTTCTTAAATGGTCTTTGCGGTCTTTTAAAGTACTGTAAATTTTAAGTGATCCATGTTGTTTGTGTAGGGCATAAGATTTCATAATTCATGCTTAATAAAGATACCTTCAATGATGTTCAGAGCCATTTCCCAGCTGTAAATGGTGTCCTCCTTTGCCTTGCGATTGTTGGTGCCTGTGTTGCTGTAATTTAGGTGAGGATGGCTTTGAAGGCTGCCTTTGACAGAGGTTCCTGCATGTCGAAAGGCAAGAAGGCAATCCAGTTTTTCTTGGCCAGGTCTCACAGCTTCCCAAATGCATTAATTCCCTCTGTGAACTGGTGTTTCATCCTGACTATTCTATAATCCAACAGAGATACAACGTGCATTGTATATTAGTGTGTTAAAGTTCTGAATCACTGATATTCATTTAGTTTATTTTGATAAAGAACCAATAACTGGACCAAAATTCATATTACTGTATGTAATCACTCTAACATCATAAAATGTGTTTAAAATGGCTTGCTGTTTTCAGCAGTCATGACCAGGACAGAAAGAGAAGAGAAAGCATATACTCACACCATTGCAAGATTTAATTACATCTGTCTGTAATTTGTCAAACAAGAAAAAAAAATGCCCAATTGATACTTAGGTGGGAGCTACTCTATCCTTGTAATTTTATAAAATTAACATTAATATTTTTGTCCTGGTAATACCATCAACCTCTGTACAGTACATGCCAGTCGAACTGCTCAGTGGTGGCTCCTGGCCACACCTCAGGTGGAAGAGACAAGGATCCAGGGCTTTGATACATGGACCACCACGTGCAATTGACTAAGCAATAAGGTTGCAACCTCTGAAATATTTTCGCTGGTCGAAAGCTGCTTGGTCATAACTAAGAAAGACCTGGCCAGCCTTTCCCTCGAAAATGCCAAGAGAGGTCTTTACCTCTATCATCAAGAGTCTAGAAAAAAAAATCAAAAGGAAAGAGAGATGCAACAATTTGTTTTACTGTGCAATTCACCAGAATATAGGTCCACATTTTTTATAAAAAATATTTGCAATTACTACAGGCATTCAGACCTGAAAAACTCACACTGTGGTCCCCCCATGTCATCTGCATCTTGTCCTACAAACTCTGTGTGTGGTGAATGGGTCCAACAGAAAATCAATTTGGAGAGTGCTTTAATGGCACTCTCCAGAAGTTTACTCCTCCTGATACAAATGGTGGATACCAGGTTGCCAGAAAGGTGATCCTCATGAAAAGTCCTCAAAATTGTGGCAAGATCCACTTCTGCCTAATATTTATTAAAAGAATGAAGTACATCAGAAATAAAAATGGCAAAACGGCAAAAACGGTGGGTCCCTTTGTGGGACTGCTGATCTTGGAAATTTCTTGAAAAAGTATCAATATCAACCTTTTTTTTTCACTTTGAGTGAAAAGTCTGTTTTAAAAAGATAACACTTACTGATGGAGGACTGTCACTGTCAAAAGGAACTGCAATGATGTTGTCCCCTTCCCTATACTCCTCAGAGTCATAAATGAGAAAGTCATTGATAGGAGTCCTAAAAATCAAATTACGCAAGTTAGATTTGCATACAGGCATCCCAATATCCCAAACCTTTTGCATAATACAGGTATTCACCTCTGGGGTCCCAGCATTCAGCCACTGTGCCACACCCAAACTTGAGTCCTGCTGACAAGAGTTAGACCTTCTATTTACATCCAGTGGTTTTTTACTGAGGTGTAAATTGAAAGGATGACTTCTAAACTCAGATTATTCAACATTTAGATTAAAATTTTCAAACTGAATTATCAAAAGTAGATACTAAGTACATAAATATAAAATATAAAATGTGTTTCTTGTGGCTCTCAGTAAGTTGTTTTAATTCATCTGCGCTGCCAGTTCCCGTCTTGCAACATCAAGAGCATTCCAGATGCGATTCATTACCTCATTAAAACCACTTTCTTTGGAATCTTCTGGTGAAGTCCAGCTCATGTCACCAGGAACCCCTAGCCATTAACCTTATGTGTTGTTATGCGACGTCTGCTGCCACCCATTGGTCACGCTCCAGGTTCTTATGGGTTAAAGCTTCACACCTTGCAATTTGAATATTGACCAATCAAAAATTTGTCAAGCCTGCTTCATTTGCATGTAGTCCACTAGTGAACATGTTGATGTAGAGTCACATTTGAGACATTAATGGTCACATGTTGCAGTTTAAATGTTAACTAGTAAGGGTAAAATGTCGTAGTTACACTAGTTTTGGTCTTTCTGACCTTTGAGGTTAACTTGTCAGGTTAAAAATGAGTCACTAGTTAACTAGTAAGGCATGAAATATCCACTAGTTACACTAGTTGGGATATTTTTACTAGTTTACTAGTGAGGCTCAAAATGTTTACTGGTTAACTAGTAAGAGCCAAGACACCCATTAGTTACACTAGTTGGATTCATTTTGACCTCACTAGTTCACAAGTGAAAAACATGTTCTCTTATTAGTAAACTAGTTGGGACCAGAGTCAGTCACTAGTTAACTAGTGGAAGGCTTTTTTGTCTCTCTGGTCAGGCTCAGTACTGAACTTGTACAAACTTTGACTGAACATGTTTGACATTTTTTATTTGACATGTTGGGGTTTTCCTTTAACTAGTTGAGCCTAGTGAGCCACTAGTGAGCAACTGTGCACAACTAGTACAACATTTGTCTAACATGTAGGGCTTTTTGTCACACTAGTTGATGTTTTTGACATACCAGTTGACATTTACATCATACTAGTTTGACAAAACTGCTTACTAGTTTACATGTGCACACAACTAGTTAACTAGTGAAGTTTTGTAACTGCCAAACATGTTAACTAGTCGAGATTTATCATTTTACTAGTTAACTAGTTGTGTGCACATGACCGCTAGTAAGCAACTTTGTCAAACATGTTCAGTCAAAGTCTGTATAGGTTCAGTACTGAGTCTGACTAGTGAGACAAAATCCCTTTGTCTAGTTAACTAGTGAGATGATTATCAGTTTCAAGTCAAGTCAAGTCAAGTCAGTTTTATTTATATAGCCCATTATCACAAAACATGGTTTGCCTCAGAGGGCTTTACAGTGTACGACATCCCTCTGCCCTTAGACCCTCACATCACCCAAGGAAAAACTCCCCAAAAAGAACCCCTGTAACGGGGAAAAAAAAGAGGAAGAAACCTCAGGAAGAGCGGTAGAGGATAGTGAGGGATCCCTCTTCCAGGACGGACAGACGAGCAATAGATGTCGTAAATAGCAAGTGAAATACAATCATGGCAAAAAAGGAAAGAGAAAGAGAGGGGGGAGGGGGGGGGGGCACAGAATAATAGAAACAGATGCATGTCATATTACAATAATACTAGTTTCACTAGTTGGTTAGTGGCTAACTCTGGACCCAGCTAGTTTACTAGTAACAGAACGTGTTTCATTAGTGAACTAGTGACATCAAAATGAGCCCAACTAGTGTAACTAGTGGCTATCTTGGCTCTTACTAGTTAACTAGTAAACTTTTAGAGCCTCACTAGTTAACTAGGAAGGTCAAAATACACTGTAACTAGTTAAGTAGTCTGCATTTTTTGCATTCACTAGTTAATATGTAACACATAATATGCAGTGTCTTATAAACTTGCTGCAATTCCTCAGGACAACATGTTAACCAGTGGAAAACATACAAATGAAGAGGGTGGGAAAATAACAAAATCTGAATCCTGATTGGTGTATTTGAACAGTTAAGCCAAATGGAATTCTAGATGCACACTTTTTACCCACCTCCTCATTAGTTTTTTGTACAACTAGTGAACATTTTGGATCTCACTAGTTGTACTAGTTAAATCAAAATGTCTTGCCAGTGTTACTACTGGATATTTGGGGCATCACTAGTTAATTAGAAAAAAACATTTGAGCCTCACTAGTTAACTAGTGAGGCTACAAGAGCCTTTCACCAGTTAACTTCTATTTACTATTTTATCCTTCACGTTGCTGAAAAAGAGTGACTAGTTAGAGTTTTTGTGTAACTAGTATGAAAGTGCATAACTGGTGTGACCAAATGTCCAACTAGTGCTGACAAAGACCGAACTAGTTAAGGAAACTAAAGTCTGATATCAAGGATATGCAATAAATGCTCGAAGGGCTTTCCATAAGAGGTTGTCTGAGGTGAGTCCAGCTGGTTATTCTCCACCGAATAGAGCCTGAGCCTGATTAGAGGTACATATTCCACTAGGTTTAACTTTTATGACCTGCTTATCTCAACACACTACACAGATACATCATGATGTAATGCAGCATTCATGCTGCCAACATAAACCTTTAATCAGCAGCTCCCATTCAGAGCAGAGAGATGATGGTTCACATCAGTTCAGAAGGATTCAGTCACCTTTCTCCCTCCACAGCAACAACTTTGTTTGTAGCTGTTCTAGCAAAGAATATTTTAGGCTCACTGTCAGTATTTGTCCCAGCCAAAACTACCCAGTATAGAAGACTGACTTTTCCAAATTACAAAACAGCAAGCAACTTGATATCCTCTTGAATATGATGAGGAAAGGGATTCCATACATTATGAAAGGTCTTGATGGAGCCCCTCAATGACTATTTTATTTTCTGTAATTTGAAAAAATACAGCATGACTTGTCGTGATCGGCTGCTGTGCAGCCCCCCTCCCCCTGCTCCTTTTGTGTGTTTCTCCCTGTCTGCATACCCTTCTGTGCCCTAACGTGTGTGTGTGTGTGTGTGTGTGTGTGTGTGTGTGTGTGTGTGTGTGTGTGAGTGTGGGCGTGGTTTTTTCTCCCATAGGCTGGGCCAGGTGCAGGCAATCTCCTGATGAGCTGGTGGTGTATTTAAGCTGTGGCTTCAGACCTACTCATTGCCAGAGTATTACTACTGCCAAGTGGTAGATGTTCCTCACGGCCTCTCAGTATTTTGTTGTCTCCAAGTGTTCCGGTTTTTTGCCTGTGCGGCTTACTCCCTTGTGTTTCCCCCCTTGTCTCAGAGTCACCGCAGCTCCTTGCTTCCTGCTCCAGCCGTCGTGGTGTTCACTCGTCTGTGTGCCTGCCTGCCTCTTTGCTTCCCACACTCACATTCACACTCTTCCCTCACGGAAGGTATCCTCACCTTGGTTGAACTGGTTCGTTTTTTTTTACGTGGAGATCACACGGAGCATACCCCTTCACGTCACCATCGAAGGACGGTCCAACTTCACTCACCTTCCCCCATCCTGCTCAAACATCACTGTAAATAAATTCCACTATTGATTCACCATTATTTTCACATCACAGAATACTCTGGCCAACTCGGACCCAGCTGACACAGACACTAATGCCCAGATTAACGCTTTGAGACACTTTGTTTCTAGTCAGGGTGTGCTCCTGGGACAAGGTGCTCAAGCGCTTCATTAAATTCTCTGCATGAACTCACCGCCCAGCGTTCCAGCGTGGGGAACCAGCCCCTGGCCACACCGACTGCCCCTCCGATGGCAATGATGGTTCCGACCCAGTCTGCTCTCTCTCCTCTTCCTTAAGAACCATTTGTTCCAGCCCCCAAAAGATTTAGCGATAACATGAGTGAGTGTAGCTCCATTTTGTTACAATGTTCTTTGGTTTTTGAGCTACAACCACTAACCTATGCTAGTGACCGGTTGAAAATTGCTAATGTTTTGGGGTTGTTAACTGGTAGAGCCAGAGCTTGGGGAACAGCTTTTTGGAACAACTCTGTAACCACTCACGCCACCTTGTCGCAATTTTCAGCTGACATGAAATCTGTTTTTGACCATCCCATTAGTGGTAAAGACTCCAGCCATAAACTCCTTAGCATTAGCCAGGGCGCTAATAGTGTGGCAGTGTTTTCCATCATGTTCCGTACCTTGGCTGCCAAAGTAGGGTGGGAGGGCAAAGCACTACAGTGCATAGTTTTTTCGAGGGCTCAAGAAATCGGTTAAGGATGGTCTGGTGGGGTGTGGAGAGACTGGGTCACTAGTTGAGCTGATAACATTAGCCATTCAAGTGGATAACCGACATCTTCAGCAAGCAACAAGCCCTCTTACTACCACCCCACCGACCTTACGACTGCTCCATTGACCTGCTGCCAGGAGCTCCTCTGCCTACCAGTAGATTATACAACCTATCTGCACCGGAACGTGAGTCAATGGAAAAGTACATAAATGAATCACTCAGTTCAGGCATTATTCGCCCCTCTTCTTCACCACTAGGGGGAGGTTTTTTCTTCATTGAGAAAAAAGACAAGACTCTCAGACCCTGTAATGATTTTCATGGATTGAATGCCATAACTATCAAAAACAAGTATCCACTCCCTCATCAGCTCTGCCTCTGAAACTCTGCATGCTGCCACCATCTTCTCCAAACTGGGCTTTAGGAACACCTACCATCTTTTCCGGATAAAGGAAGGGGATGAGTGGAAGACTGCTTTCAACACACTGCTGGGACATTTTGAGTACTTGGTCATGCCCTTTGGGTTCACCAACGCCCCGGCAATCTTCCAGGCACTGGTAAGCAACGTCCTCCAGGACTTCTTAAACAGGTCGGTCTTCGTGTACCTCGGCAATATTCTGATCTTCTCCCGTAACCTTTCGGAACATGTGGTACATGTCAGACAGGTGCTGCAGAGGTTACAGGCTAAAAGGTGTGAATTTCACACCTCTTCCGTCTCCTTCCTCGGCTACATTGTGGAAAGCGGGCAGGTGAAGACGGATCCAGCTAAGGTACAGGCAGTTATGGATTGGGAGGTCCCCACCTCCTGGAAACAGCTACGTTTTGTAGTATTTGCTAATTTCTATAGGTTTGTCAGAAATTACAGCATGGCTGTAGCTCCTCCTACTCGTCTCACCTCTCTCTCTGCTCCTTTTTGTTTGGACAACCGAGGCTGATTCAGCGTTAAAAGAACTCAAGAAGCGGTTCTCCTCTGCTCCCATCCTCATCCAGCCTGACCCAACTCGCCAGTTCATCGTCAAGGTAGATGCTTCAGATATCGGTGTTGGGGCAGTCCTGTCTCAGAGATCCTGCATATTTTTCTTGTAAATTGTCCCCTGCAGAAAGGAATTCGGTAACTGGGAGCTGTTGGCAGTCAAGCTGGCTTTGGAGGCATCGGGACACTCGTTGGAGGGAGTAGAGAAACCCTTCAATGTCTGGACTGACCATAAGAGCCTGGCCTACATCCAAACCGCTAAGAAGTTGAATTCTCACCAGGGCTGGTGGGCCTTATTCTTTGGGCGGTTCAACTTCACCCTTCCCTACCGACCTGGAAGCAAGAATGTCAAGCCCGACGCACTATCCCGGAGCTTCCAGACTGACAGTGAGAGAGAAGCCACACCTGACACCATCGTCCCCGCCTCCTGTGTGTTGGCAGTTGCTGAGTTATCCACTGAGTCTGTGGTGAGAAATGCACAACTAACATAACCAGCTGCAGGTGGGGGGGCTCCTAACTGTCTCTTTGTCCCTGACTCAGTCCGTTCCCAGGTGCTCCAGTGGGGGAACGATTCCCATTTTGCTTGTCATCCAGGGGTTTCTAGGATTTTGACTCACCTCCAATGACATTTCTGGTGGCCAATCATGGCCCAAGACACCAGAGGGTTCATCTCAGCATGCGCAACCTACTCCCTCGGGAAATCTTCCAATCATCCCCCTACCGGTCTCCTCCAACCACTCCCAGTATCAGGACACCCATGGTCGCACATCGCTGTCAACTTTGTGACTGGTCTACCCCCCTGGAGAGGTAATAGCACCATTTTGATGATCATTGACGATCACTTTTCCAAACCATGTCTTCCGTGTAAGCTGTGGCTTCAGACCTACTCATCGCCAGAGTACTTCTCCTGCCAAGTGGTAGATGTTCCTCACGGCCTCTCAGTATTTTGTTGTATCCAAGTGTTCCATTTTTTTGCCTGTGCAGCTTACTCCCTTGTGTTTTCCCCCTTGTCTCAGAGTAGTCACAGCTCATGCTTTCTGCTCCAGCCATCATGGTGTTCCCTGCCTGCCTCGCTTCCCACACTCATCCAAGCACTCAAGTCCTCACAGAAGGAATCCTCACCTTAGCTGAATTGGTTTGTTTATTTCACGTGGAGATCGCAAGGAGCATTCCCCCTCACGTCACCATCGAAGGACGGTCCGACTTTACGCACCTTCCCCCACCCTGTTCAAACATCACTGTAAATAAATTGCACTATTGATTCACCGTAATTCTTGTCTGTGTCTTGTGTCAGTGCTCGGGTCCCAACATGTCACACTCACACTCTGATGGAACAGCCATCAGTTGCAATTTGGGGTTCAGTATCTGGCCCAAGGATACTTGGACATGTTGACCAGAGGACTGAACCTCCAACCTTCCAATTAAAGGACGACCCACTCTACCTATGTAGTTGTTGACCTCAGCAGATATGAACGTTTACCTGACGGGGAGGGTTTAAATAACAGGCACACATTATTTCGACCTCTGCCGCTTCAACTTTAAATTATTCTTGGTGTTAACAAGATTTAAATATATATGGTTTTACTTTGTGGTGGATTACAGGGAAAAACACTGAGTTCTGTTTGATTAACAGCACCACAAATAGGTGGTAGATTCTGGGCCAGCTTAGGGTCATACCTGGCACAGACAATACCTGCAGTGAGGTTAACTCTTGGGAAATGTTCTGGCATCAGCTGAAAGTCACTTATATCAGTTAATATCTGTTGGGGGCAGCCTCTAGCTTAGTGAGTAGAACATGTGCGACATGTAGGCTGAGTCCTTAGCAGCGGCGTAGGTTCAATTACAGCTTGTGTCATCCCCTTTCTCTACCCCCCTTTCTTGTCACTCTCTGACTGCACTACAATTAAGATAAGGACCCCCCCCCCCCCCAACATCTGAGTGTGTGCATTTCAGGAGTGATAGACTCTGTTGCTGACATTGGAAGGGCAGAAAGGTGCCAAAATTGTGCTTTTATATAAAAATGAAATCACTTAGTTTTGGTTTTAGACTGTTTTAAAATGTCCTTTTATTTTAAAATGCCTTGTTGGGCAGTTTTATGATTATTCTGTCTAAATTCACATGAAGCGCTCAGTGCTTATTGTGCTACATTTCTTATATGAAAGGTGCTACATACATAAAGTTTATTATTTATCCTTTGAAACATGAACAAATTGACTTGATATCTTTCAAAAACATGGCAAAGGGGCAATGAGAAGCTGAAGAAGAAATGTCCCAAAAAGAGCAAAAAAGTAAAAAATCAGAAAATTACCTTAAAATTAGAAAAGTAAATACAGAACAAAAGAAATGACTTGAAAAATGCCTGAAAATAATATTAATTCTACAAAATATTTTTTAAAAATATAAAATAAAAATATATAATAAAAATTAATTATATAATCAATGCAATTTATTGAACACTCTTGCCAAGTTGCTTAGTCCCTTTTTTCCCATGATTTCAAAAGAAAAACAAAGAAAAAAGAAAAACAAAAAAAAAGAGAAAAGAAAACACCACATTGCTGCGGGTTAGAAGGATTAATTGTGAAAGGCATCTGACTGAAGCACAAGTAAAATGATGCTTATCCAGATTTCGAAAGGTTAATGCTGGTAGGTAGTTTTCTGGAACATATAAATATATATATCCCTGTATTATCATCAGTGACATCAGTCAAGCAGCCAAACAATACATTAGTAGAACACACACATCAATGTATGGCTGGGATATTAAATCTACACTACCAAAATTACTATTACCTATAATTCGACCCTCTTCTGTAATTGTGGTGATTAGTCTTTAATGTGAAACAGTAACCATGCGGGAGTGAAAACTAGGCTACATGAGCACAATTCGTGGCTGTGTTGTGGTGTGCACGAGGCTGCTGTCTCATTCATTTTGCTCAGAGATCCAGCAGATCCTCAGATCCTCCTGCACACACTCAGCACAGTGCTGCGTTGTTTTTGTCCGGAGCTGAGCAGTCAGTGAGTGTCGGAGGTCCGTCGGTTTACCGGCTTTGTGACTGTGAGTCCTCACTCTGCACACCCTAAAAATATCCCTCACCAAGTGCGCAGATCAAAGGGGGCAGCAACACGGCCACGAATCCCGCCCCGGCATCCACCCAAAGCCTGCCAGAGGAGGAGCAAACACCGAGAGCAAAGGACCCGCGGCATGCAGGAGAGAGAGAGAGAGAGGGAGAGAGAGAAAGCTCTGGTTTCACAGACGCGCACTGACGGCTGATCTGCAGCTCATAGTGGGACTCAGCGCCCAGAGGAGAAACGGCGCAGGAGACACAAGGAGCGGAGCACAGAGGAGTCATGATCATCACTGACTGATGAGGACTGAAGACATTATGTCTCCTGCTCTGACAGGAATGTAGTTGCTTATTTGGCGACACTTTGTAGAAGATATAGACTCGTGCAGAACTTTTTAGACCCCTGTTAGAGGGTCCACCGCTGCAGCTTGCTGATCCATAAAGAGGAATTCCCTTGAGATACAAGAAAAAAATGAACGAGGATCAGAAGTGGGGGGTCGCCGGTAAACCGGCTGAAGAGAGGAGGACAGAAGCTTCCAAACAGCCGCTGTGGAGGGACTGGGATTTGTCCGGCGTCACGCTTTGCATCGTGCTGTCCGTGGTGTGTCTTGGAGTTTGCATTGTGGTTTTCGTGCGGACCTCGGAGTTCCAGTCCCGAATAGTGAGTCTGGAACAGCAGCAGCGGGACGCACAGCTCTCCGCGTGGATGCTGTCTGTGGAGCAGGTGGAGCCCGTTATCCTGAGCCGGCTGGAGCGGATCCTGGAGGAGGTGAGCGCTCCGTACAAACTCTGCCCACACGTTTTAAAAAAACTGCAATGTGACATCTTATAAGAAGAGCTGTTTGTCATCATGTTGCCTTTCAGTACAGCTTCATTCCACTAGTGATCTGTACAACTCCTTCATTACTAATTACCCATCAGACACTTCAAGCTGTTAGCCAGATCACCTTCATCTGCCCATTAATTTGAAAAGATAAAAACTAAACACTTGAAAACACAATTATTTCAAACGGCCCTATTTGATGAAGTAAATGAATCTGAAGAGTTACCCTCTCCTGAGAAAATCCCCGACTCATGACCCCTGTAATGCTGTCAGCAACTATAGGACATTGGTTTATTCTGGGGGCCTGAAATATATCCAGTTCGAACTAATGATACTTTCAGGAATTCTTATTCAGTTTTTAAGTCTTTTTAAGACTGTTAATATGCTTGTGATTTAACCCTCTGAAACCTGAGCAAATTTGTTTGATTTCTGCCAAAGAAAGACAAATGGCAAGGAGACAACGAGCAACTTAACAAGTCATGGCCCAAAAATTAGCAAAAAACAAAGTAAAAAAATACGCTTTTATGGCTTCTACACAATCTGTAAAGCATTTGTTTATCTGTCATTAACCATTAATAAGCTATTTTTAACAACTTATAAACACTAAATTAAAGCTGCCTTATTAGGAAGTGTTTACAAAAGAGTAAACACCAACCAAAATATTTTTTGTAAACAAGAAACCAAAAACTTGTTACTTGTTGTCTTATTAATCGATATTCATGATATTATACACACGCACACACACACATATATATATATATATATATATATATATATAAAGCATTCACTTCTAAAGCCTTTAAAAAGAGTGTGCCTCATTGGATGGACATAGAAGGGTGTCTTTAGCCAGATGTGATTTTGTGATCTTTTTTCAGCTGTGATGTTGCACTTGTCTGAGTTGGACCACTTCCATCAAGCCCAACATGTGTTTTATACCTCATGTGTGCATCTTCACTGAGACAACGTGTGAGGAGCCCTCTCTGGCCTTTCACACTTGTTGCTGTTAAAGTGCCACTCTGTGCTGCCCTTTCACTGACCACTTCCACAGCTACACTAACAAGCTCTCCCACACTGATTGAAGTCAGGCAGGGACTCTGTTTTGCCTTCCTCCGTTTGCTTTAGCCTAACTTTGATCCCCCCCTCCTCCATGCTGACTGCTGTCACTGGGGCCGGGATTCTACACGCTGCAGGAGGGGAGAGAGCGCAGGCTGCCTCCTGTTGGGGAACATGGCAGTACTGCACTCCACACATGTTAGCCTGAGTCGGAACATTATAAGAGCAAACAAAAATGAAAAAAATCTTTCTGTATGTCAGAGGATATGGAG
This sequence comes from Plectropomus leopardus, assembly GCF_008729295.1. Lineage (NCBI taxonomy): Eukaryota > Metazoa > Chordata > Actinopteri > Perciformes > Serranidae > Plectropomus > Plectropomus leopardus. The sequence continues at coordinate 31,818,952 of NC_056477.1, forward strand.
AGTGTGTGATTTAATAATTTAAGCACTGCAACAATGAATTGATAAAATCAATTATAATAATTTACCAAATGTGTTGGCAACAAATAAAATTATCGATTTATTGTGTTGTGCGATTATGACGTCACCTGCTGTGACGCGGGACTATTCACGTCACATGCAGGCGGGAGAAGCTGGTGTTTTGAAGAGGCATGGTGGAGGCAGAGAGGACGTTTTGTACGAGAACTTAAGAAGTTTAGGAGCACTTCATGTTATGCAAAACAAGGAAGTGTGTTAGCTACAAAATATGCAAAAGTGACACGGCAGGGGAGATCGACGGTTATGACGCAGCATCTAAAACGAAAGCGAAAGTGAGGAGGAGGAGAGCTTTATGGCAGGGAAGTCTCCACAAAAAAAAAACATGTATGTTCAATTTTAAAATAAGCAAACGTAACGGTATGTTGTAAAACCAGTTCTATCTGCCCAACACTTTTGTGCAATGGTTCCATGTAGCTTGGCTGCCAGTAGAGCCAGACCGATAATGGATTTTTGAGAGCAATACCAATAACCATTTTGAAGTGGAAATGTCAGATGACCAATATGCCGCCCGATATAGTGAATTTTTGACTGGAATGAAAATAGATAATTTCTATGTGGATTGTGCACTGATTTTGATTTTTATTTAACAATTTGCTTATTGAACATTACACACAAACAAAAATAAAGAACAAATGTAAATAAAATTATCATCAGTACTGTATGTGTTCAGCATCAGTCTTCGCTGACCATTCAAATAAAGAATACAAAAATAAAATACACGTCAGCACTGTATGGTCTCTGCTGACCATTTAAATAAAGAATAAATACAACAATATAAATAGCTAAATAGACATCAGTACTGTTCAGTATCAGTCAGTGTCAATTGCTGACTATTTCTAAACCTCCCAAGCATTGATTTCTGCATTATATGGGCTGTAAAAAAAGTTTTTTTTATTGGCGCATATCGGAAAAAATATATGCCTATGTCGATAAGCTCCGATATGTCTGTGAAAGGCTAATATCAGCCAATAATATCTGTCGACCATGAGCACAGACTTTGGTTTTGGTCCATCACAGCTTTAGATGTGTTAGTCGATGTATTTTCCACTTTGGACAGAGCCAGGCTAGCTGGCACCCCCTGCTTTCACTCTTTATGCTAAGCTAGGCTAATCACATCCCAACTCCAACACTGCTCCTCACACACATACATGAGACCATTACCAATCATCAGATCTCAATTAACTGTTCCTGAACACTGCTTTTGCTGTAAAATAAGGATAGAAATATGTTTCCCTAGAACATGAATTTGAATCAACCGTTTCAAATTTGAATGCTGAACTGAATATTTGCATGGAAAATCTGAATCTTGGTACCATAATGTGAAATTTAATGTATTAATTCAATTTCAACAAACTTGAAGCTGAAGGTTATATTGTGAAATTATCTCTTTGACATCTGAAAAAAATGGTTTGATTTCTTTCAAAAACATTGGAAGAAGGCAATTAGCAACTTCATAAGGCATGGCGCAAAAATCAGCAAGAAAGTAGTAAAAGGTTACAAGAGAATCACCTGAAAAATTTAATTAAATTCAAAAAAGAAAGAAAAAAACATAAATAAATATGACTCAAAAAGTGCTTAAATTACTATTATTATTAAATGTATACTTTTTTTTCTGGAATATAACTTTAAGTATGACATTACAGTAATTCTAAGTATATTTTTAGGACAGTTTTTAATATTTCTTCTACCCCCACATCCCCAGCCCACCCCACTCTTTTTGTGTTCACTAGTTTTATGGTTGTTTTCTTGTTACCTTTTACCAATATCTTGAAATTTGGGGGACATTTCCTGCCAAGCTGGCTCTTGCCTTTTTCCCCATGTTTTAGCAAAGAAATAAACCCCATGTGCTTAGGTTTCAAAGGGTTAAAAAGCTTGTGAAAGGTGTCTGAACACAGCCCAAAAAAACGAAAAAAAGTGATGTTAATCCAGGTTTAGAGTTAGTTGCTTTGAAAGTGTATTTGGTTCTCATAGAGACGTCATCACTCAGTTCTTTTACCTGTGTGAGGGCAGCAACAGGAAGCGTGGTGATCTGGTATGGCGGTCTGGGATCAGCCCCCCAGCAATGGGGTTTGTGTAGGCTGAATTCACCTTGCTGCACCTGCTAAATGAAGGTCTGTGTCCAGAGCTCTCCTCCCAGCAAAGCCTCCTGTGGCAGAGAGTGAGGCGGAGGGAAAACCCCAGTGCTGGGAGACTGATTAGATTGGACTCCCAGCAAACTTTCTGTTGCTGCTGTTACACAGGTTACACAGAGTGCCACTGCAGCCCACTGTGACTGGCAGAGGGGTTTACACTGACTCAGATTGATTTCCGGTCTGTTGTTTCTGCCACTGTCTTTGTTTTGTACCTCCGAAAGTGAAAAGGAGCAGAGCTCTGTGATTCTGCATTTGATTGCTCTTCCACAGTGATGCATGTGTCAGTAAACTGAAATGAAATTGCAAGAACTAAATATAAATGATTGGAACTTAGTTTGTAGTGAAACATGTTTCTGCTCATGTTCCCAGCTGAAAGCCAAGCCATCTATGAGTGAACAAATGTGTCTGGATATATCCTGATAGTTATTAAAAGTGAAAAGCAGTACGGTTGTACTTTTTTGTATATGATCACACAGAGAGCACACTGAGGCTGATGGGTCACAGTTCTGTCTAGTCAAAGGTGCTTGTGATCCAGTCCTGTGAGTGTCTGGCTCTGGAGCTCCTCCATGGGGCCCAGTGAGGAGGATCTCTGTGTGTTCAACTCCAGATGGGCCTGGGGAAATGCAGCCTGCCTCTTTGTTTAGCTCGCTGTGTATAAATAGTCATTATTAATGGGACACAAGCACAGATGTGTCCTTTTGTAGAGAGAGAAGTCTGTAGTACTTTTACCCTACACTATCCAGAGTTTCCCTCCCTGTCTCCTTCAGTGAGGACCAGTTTCTTCTGGTATGGAAAAAGTGCCTTGCAGCAACAGCAGGCTTGGTCCTTCTTATTGTTCCAGACAAACTGGATGACAGCACAGTCTGGATTTTTGTTTCCCCATCATATTATGAATTATTAATATCATTTAAAACAAACTATTGAATACACATCAGTGAAGCACACTGTTGCACTGGGTGACATCTTTCTTCATTACCATCTACACACACACTGTAGTTTATTTTGACTCAGTTCTGCATACATCTCCCTGCTGCTACATATGCTCACTATGCACCAAATGTGAATTAATCCACCGCTGAAAATAGTCCCCAATAATGCATTATTTCCTCCTGTTGGAGGAAATAATGCAAACTCCATCTGTTTTAGGAGATCAGAGCTTGACTGTAAGGTTGGCACTGGCCTCCCTTGGTGCCCCTTTAAAGCTGTGCATGTTTATATGTGTTGCCAGGTGTAGTTTTACATTTTGGACAGAGCCAGGCTGTCTGCTGCCCTCAGCTTCCTGTCCAAGTGTAAGCTAGGCTGATCATTCCCTGCTTCTACCTCTGTGATCAATCCACACACATGTATTGATATGTCATATGTTGACTCTGATAGCAAACTTTAGTATATTTTCTTTTAAATGTGTGTTTGAGTCTCTGTGTCATTCTGTGTCCCCTCTCTAAATTCGGAGGATTTTGTGGGCTGCAGCACAGGCAATGCACTTCATAGGTTCTGTTTTTTTTCTCTGTAGCAGTTTTGACTCGCCAGGTGGATTATTAATCTGTCAATGCATTCAGAGCTGATCAAATCAGATCTGATCAGTTAAATGGAGAGGAGCAGCTGCTGCGAGTGTATGCACACTTTTAGACTCAGCAGAATGAAGAGTTGAGTTTTAGTTTTAAAAGGATAGTTTGGGCTTGTTGTATGAGATACGTTTCTATAGTCTGTATATTACATATGGCAGGCGGCACGCTCCCGGTTTGCAGAAACAGTACGCTCACCCCAAAGCTCAGCAGCACCCTGCTGTATAGAGGGGGATATCAAAATATATTTTAAACACTTTTAAAAAAACCTACTTAAAAAAAAAAAAAATCAATATCAGTGTACATGGACGCTGCATTGACACAGAAGATCCCGATAAGCCGTGTGTGTGTGTGTGTGTGTGTGCGTGACTTTTTGTATGCTTGAAAGAGTTACTTCATTAGTGTGTGTGTTTTGAATGGGGATGAATAAATAAATGTTATCTGTTAACTTTTATTGGTTAAGGGAAATTGTGATTTGCCCCGAGGGGCAAGTGAGAAATTTTTTTTTATAGCTATCAATACATGTAGAAAAGTAATCCTATTCCCTGCAAGTGTCTAAATGTCCCACTGACAATACGCACACACTGTATTACAAATAGTGTCCTGAGCAGGTGTACACATTGACCTAAAGCACAGGTTACCATGAACCTTATGAGGCATGCAGCTCAACTGTTGAATGCTCCCCCTGCTGGAGGCTGCTGGTACTACTACTGTTGATGTTAGATTTTGCATTTTACAGATAAAACATGAGCAAACACAATCGCAGTGTACTGTAACTGCTGCAATTGACAGTGACCACTATGACCATAACCTTTTATGAAACATGAAAGTGCTCATCTATCAGAATTTGAATAATCTACGTGTGAGGCCATAAAATGTTAATACTCAATCTCATTTGCTGACCGTACACAATATTCCACCTGTGGCACTAACTGCAGATTAGTGATAAGTATGACACATTATATTACATACATACATAACATTCATGGTGGTGTGCTTTAGCCTCTTGTGGTCAAAATGAGTATTACAAAAAGAAACACTTAGAGAAATTAGCCTTATTTTCCTTGTGAAAAAAATGTTGGAACCGAGTGCAAAAAAAAAATTCTCACCAAAAAACTCTCACAATTTTAATTTTTCTTGCAATTTTTTTTTTCTTGCAGTTTTTTTCACTCTATTTCACACATGAAAAAAAATATTTTTGAACTTAGAAAATGGGTCACTAGAAAAAAAAACATTCTCACTTGCCCCTCAGGGCTTCCTTGGATTTGTGATAATGGGCTTTATAAATAGAAATTTAGTTGACTGGAGTTGCTGTCATGGTTTGTAGGATAATGTGTAATGTTAATGTATAGTGACAAGTGTCACAATTTCAGACAGCATTAAAATATGATTCTAAATTAGTAGTTAGTAACATCCCTTGTATAGACTCAAACAGAAGTATCCCTCTTCAGTTTAATTTATCATTGCCTAATAACAGTGTACCACTTGCCACCTACATTTCAAATTCTACATAAAAGCTAAAGTTTACATTTCCAAAATTAAATCAGTGTCAAAAGTTTAGAGTAGGCTAACATGACACTAACAGTATTAGACATTTTGTATACTTAACACTTTTGAGAAAAAAAAACATCCTTTTTATGTTATGTCCAATGTTCCATTATTGGTAAAAATGAGAATTTTTATTTGATTGGGTTTTATTACATTTTTGATCCAGTTAAGTGCAAATTTTGTTTCAATTTTATTCCTTATTACATGTTCAGGAAATTATTACATCATTTGGTGCCACAACCTCCACAGTGCTCAGGTGATGCAGGGCCTTGATGGTAGTGACCAGGTGCCAGACTGTAAGCAGCAGGCACACAAGAGAATTAGCTCTGAAATAATCCTCACAATATAAATGGCAAAACCTCAAGCCAGAGTCAGTCATGACTTGGCTTTACCCTCACTTTAACAGGAGAGTGTGTTTACAAACAGAAACCTACAATCCTGTGAGAGTAAACCATTAACCTGTAACACTCCTGAAAACAGCTCTGACCTACCCCTCCCTCTGGAGTTGTCTTGCCCCAAACTTCCCTTTCACATTTCCAATGAACCACAGAGCAGTCTCTACAGACCTGGAGCAGCCTGCTGCACACTAAATGCAGAGGCCTGATGGGAGCCGGAGGCCACTTTGTGAGGTGGAGAGACGTGAGAAATATTGGTCCCCCCCTGCCCCGGTTTCCTCACTCTGCTCCCCACATTGCTGTTACTCAGTACACTGTAGGGTCTACGCAAACATTCACACAACACAAACACAAATACAGGCAAATATACATTCTCTATTGACCCCATTCTCTAGAAATTTAGTTTGTAAGATACCAAACTGCTTTTTAATGATGTTGTTGTTGTAGCAATGTTAACACTGCCCGATTCATGTTCAGAGACATTTCTCTCAGGTAAAGGAACACTCCATTCATGTACTGCATAGGCCTCAGAAGGAGGTGGCTGAGGAGGATGGCAAACATGCAAGGACCTTGACTTCAGCAAAATAGATAATAAAAAATCCTAATTTGTTTGGCATTACGTTACCCTCAAAAACAATTTACTTTCACTTTTTTTTTCTGAGTGTGTATGTGTGTGTGTGTATGCGTGCGTAAATACAAATGACCCATGTGCTAATCAGTAAGGCTAATGCAAACAGAATACTCAAGTAGAAGTGCCCGAGCCACATCTGCATTTAGTCAGAGCACAGTTTTAATTTAATAGTAAGTCTCATTGTTACAAATGTTGGTGTGATTTGGTATTCTTTTTCTTTTTTACTTCTTGTACAAAACTAGAAATTTGTGGAGAGTGTTGATGTGCTTATATGTGCAGCTCTGACCGCTAAAGTTGAACTGAATCTCCACTCTACTTTATTTATGTTAGTTTGGAGAATGTGTCTCCCTGTTGCCTGGGGTTGGACCATGAGAGCTCTGGCCGCACAGCTCCCTGGATTAGTCTTCCTAAAGAGTTCTCCAGTTGTGAGTGGGGTCTGCCAGGATCAACCAAATAAATTCCTGGAAGTATTCATGAATAACATAAGAGAGAGCGCAGTCCTACAATTGATTCCGCATGAGATATTCAATGATGAGAGAACTGAACCTCGGAATCCTTGGATATTCTGAGGCAGTTATAGATTATACTAAAGGAATGAAGTACTCGTGGAAGGCCTCTATGACTTCCTTTTTTTTAGTTGTCTTATCTATATTTCTGTTCCTCTTTATACCTTAACGTTCAACATGCTTCAAACACCAAATGCTTGTTGGATACCCACAACCCCCCTGCAAACTTTTCAGAGCAGACAATCTGACTGTCACGCCCACATGAGCAGTCATTGGCCAGGTTCCAGAAGGTATGAAAGTCAGCAGGGTTTGAAATTATCATGCTAAATGCTTTCACAGTCTATATTTTTCACCCTACTCTATAATGGCAGGCTTTAGACCTGCTCAGACAATACTTTTTATACCTTTTCCCATCTACAAGAAAAGCAGCTGAGCAAATGTTGCACATTTTCCTTCAATGAGCCCTGGTTGGATCCATGGCTGATTGTTCGAGGGGGAGGGGGACTGAGTTGGCAGGCACGAGGAGTCACGAGGAGTCACAAGTTGGTTTTGAAAAACAGGATCTTTTAACCAAAAATGAAACAAATAAATCACTGGATTTGCAAATAACAAAGTCTTGGGTCCATAAAGGACAGAAGTTAAACAGAAGCTAACTCAGACTATGCTAACTCAACATAAACTGAAGAGACTGAACTGACCTAACAAACATAAAATCTGACTCCACAAACTCCCTCTTCTTCTTTAGCTTTTCATGGCAGCTTACATTCAAAATAGTACATTACCACCAACTAGTGGATTTAAAAATTTCCCTTCTTACTATAAAAATAATAAAAAGCCCTTCCCACCCATCTCCTACTCTGCTATAAATTTTCTTTTTTTTTTTAAGATGTTTGAGAGAGCCTCAAAGCTTCTCTTGAGTGCTACTGCACACCTTCTCCACAAACTCCCACAACACTCACAAATCACTTGCTACATCTATAATTTTCTAAATTTTGTCAGATTTCCTTTAAACTCCCAGCAGTACAGTTAATTATTAATTGTGTTGCCGCTAAGGCTGAAATCTTCACCTTATTCTTACAAAATCGAAAAACCTGGTGCTTCCTCAGTAATTTGACCTCCTTAGCTTTTTGTCCCACACAGCACCATGTCCTCAAACCTGCTTCTTCACGCTTCTTCAGTTTTTTCTTCTATCTAGCCCTGATTAGTTCTGTCTTCCGAACTGTCTCTGGACAATGTCTATGGCTTACCATGCTGCTTGATGCCATTTGCAAAGAAGATGCTCTGGTTCCTTGTCAAAGTCTCCCTTACATTAATTCTCTCCACATTTACCGCATGAGGTAAAATCACTCATATACACAAACTGACTGTCCAAATTTCTAACAAACCAAACCAAATAAATTCCTGGAATTATTCATGAAAAACATAACGTAGGTTAAGGGGAATGTGTGCAGAGAGAACACAGTCTTACATTTGATTCCACACGAGATACTCAATGATTAAAGAATTGAACCTTTGAATCCTCAGTTATTTTGAGGCAGTTATAGATTATTCTGAAGGAATGAAGTACTCATGGAAGGCCTGTATGACATACCTGTATTTTTATTTGTTTTATCTATATTCAGTTCCTCTTTATGCCCTGTGGTCCAAAAAAAAAACTCTCCAGCATATTGAGACCTACAAACTTTACATTAGTTATTTCATCAAACCTCTTCATTCTGAAGCTGTCTGTCACCCCTTTACTCTCTTTAAATCTCTATGCATCCACTCTGTTTAAGACTTCATCAACTACCCCTTTTATTCAAGCTGTCTTGCTTTAAGAGTGGGTACATTTCCATCCCACCCCCCCCCAAATCAACATTCCCACTTCTTTGGGACACTGAGGTCACAGGCTGTACCCAGAATACTTCAGTGGTGCTCAGGATGACAGTGCCTTCATAACATCCCCTTCAGCACCTGTTGCAGGCCTCTAAACAGTCCGGCTGGCATTCCTTTGCAAGTAACCACCTCCAATGGGACCGACTGCTATGCTTCAGAGAATGTACTTGGATGCTGTTCTGTTCTGTTCAGGGTCAGATCACACACAGGGTTTTGTTTATCTAATGTGCTCAACTGCCACACTTTGATATCTGGACTAAGGTGTTGGCAGGCCTTGTGCTCAACAATTAAACATTCGTTGACAATAGAGTTCATGGTTTACATTTTCAGAGGAGTCTTTTCTAAACAAATCGTGTAAAGATGTCAGTTACAATGAGAGTGTTTGCAGCTCAGTTATAAAAATATTTTTCAGCTGCCTTTTTCTCTGCCTGTTCCTGGTGATGGTTTTTAAGTCAAACCAAAACTCTACAGGACTCTGACTACTTCAGCTATGTGGCATCTTGTGTGCATGTAAGCATAGTTATACCAAATAGAAAATACAATCTCAAGTCAAGGTCCTCTTACAATATTGTTCTGGAGCTTTCATCCACATTCTAGGGTTGTCATCAGCATGTTTTAACTGGATTTCCTGTCCACACTGGCTTAGAATCTGAGTTTAAAAGTTCACTCCCAACTAGATCTGGGTAGTTTAAGCTGAAATTTGTACCACAGAATTTTTGAAAATTCTGATGGTTTCATGGTATATCACAGTATTTTTCTCTGCTTTTAAATTTATAGAGGCTTATTCTTCTGTCAGTAGTTCAAACATCGTTCTTTTAAATCCATGATTCCATTAGACTTTTGATTTTAGGATCATTAATTGATTTTAAATTTTATCTTCTGAGTTGTCGTTGCTGAACTGCTTGCTATTGTTGGACAAGTGTGACTATCTCGATCTGGTACCTCTCCGGTTTCTGTGGTCTCTTTCTTCATCCTCCATCTCTATTTTCTGATCTTGAATGTTTTGTAGCGACAGAGCTTCTCCCAGACCGACTGTCATGCTAACTGATTAGCTAGTGAATTGTACCCAGCATGCCGTTCAACAGAGTAATTTTTTCCCCCTGTAATGGGGGAAAAAAACGAAGAAACCTCAGGAAGAGCGGCAAAGGATGATGAGGGATCCCTCTTCCAGGACGGACAGACGTACAAAAGATGTCTTAAATAACAAATGAAATACAATCGCGGCAAAGGGGAAAGAGAAAGACAGAGGAGAGGAGAGGGGGAGAGAGGGGGGAAGAGGGGGAGAGAGGCACAGTAATAATGGAAACAGATGCATGTCATATAAAAGATTATTAAATGCACTCTATGATGATATTGTGGGTGTTGATAAGAGTCTCATGTGTATATTGAAAGGGAGGTGTCCAAAGGCATGATCACGGCATTGGTGCAACCAGGACCAAGACCACAATCAGGGCAAGCAGGGGGTACAGTATCAGTGCAGCCACAGCACGAGCACAAGCAAAGGCAGGGTCACAGCGTCAGCACAGCTATTACCACGATCAGGCACAGCCAAGGTTGCAGCCAGGATCCGGGAAAACTAGGAAACAAGGGAACAGGAATGCTGCGGAGAGGCAACGGGATTAGCGTAGTGCTCCGTAATCATGAGCCCCAGGTAGTGACAGTCCCACATGGCTATCACAGATGCAAGGCTAAGCTAAACTACTGAGGCTAAGCTAAGCTAACAAATGGCTATCACAGATACAAGGCTAAGCAAAGCAGTAAGCGTAATGCAGTAAACAGACATGCGTGCTTTTCAGATGGCGGGAGTAAGAGAAGGAAAAGGAGCTCAGCGTATTATAGAAAGTCCCCCAACAGATTAAACCTATGTCAGCCTAACTATGGGCTGGTCCAGGCAGCCTGAGCCAGCCCTAATAATAAGCTTTATCAAAGAGGAAGGTCTTAAGTCCACCCTTAAAAGTGGAAAGGGTGTCTGCCTCCCTGACCGAAACTGGAAGATGGTTCCATAAGAGAGGAGCATGGTAGCTGAAGTATCTGGTTCCTATCCTACTTTTGGAGACTTTGGGAACCACAAGTAACCCTGCATTTTCAGGGGGCAGTGATCTTGAGGCATAGGATGGTACCTGGCCATTCAGAGCTTTGTAAGTAAGGAGGAGGATTTTAAATTCAATCCTGGGCTTTAACATAGCTGATCAGTTTGATCTGGTTTCATAGATGGATATATTTGCATATTGTCAGCATAACAATGGAAATTTATAGAGTGTTTTCTAATAATGTTGCCTAGAGGAAGCATATATAAGGGAAAAAGAATTAGTCCTTTCCTCCCGTCACCCTGGGACCTTAGATCATCATGTTTGTTTGTTTTTGGACGTGGAAATGTTGTTTTATTGCACAACTTCCATAACAATGTCCCCTACACTACAGTGAAAACACCAAATGATGGACAATCTCATCAATGGTGGGGAAAGTGTTAAAAAAAAGAAAAAGAAACAATGGGGGAAGCCCTGCTGCTGACTGCAATGACATGCTTTGGACTGATCTAGCAGGTGCAGCAGTTTGACATCACGCGCAGCATAATGCAGTGTATGTAATACTGGCAGAGTGAAACCATGGCAAAACGGGCAAAATCAAAGCAATTTATGGTTATTATTATCGGTTCTTTGTATTGGCCAAAAATTTTATTATTGGCATTATCGGTATGATATAACAAGTCCCATTATTGGGCCAATAAATATCAGTCCCTTAATTATCGTGCATCCCTAGTTAAAAGGGATCCCCTCTCAATACATTAGGTATCTACTACAGAAGCGCTTCTCACTGTAAAGTCTATTATTCAGTGTGCTCCTTGTTGAACTGTTAATGCGAGCACTGCTATGTGTTGGTATGATGGAATATGACATATATTCATATTACAAAGAAACCAATAAACATATAAACAACTAGTATACAGGATTAACCAGTATACTGCCCAACACTACTCCAAACATTGACCAAAAGTCCTGAAAGTGATCAGAGTCTTATAAAGTGTACAGTTTCTTGCATAATCCATCTGCTAAAGATAGTGTACAGTGAAACTGTAGAACAAAGCAGGTGTGTGTACGTCATTCTGTTATTTAAAAAATAACAGAAGTCTGTTATTTAAAAAATAACAGAATGAGTGTTATGCATCCATAGAGAAAGTTGTCTTTTGACAGCAAACATTTCATTTCATGTCTGTAACATGATATTGAAATGTTAGCCAGCTGTAACATTCTTCCTCTTCTTTTCCCTCTCTTGCAGAAGCTTGCAGCGCGACTACCGAAGACACGAGAGACGAGAGAGGCTCCCCACAGCTGCCTTTGTCCCCCAGGTAAGTTCTGAACCCTCCATCCTTTCACCCATCAACATGTCTGTCACCCTCTCTCACTACTGCACACACAAAGGACATGGGATACTGAACACACGTGACAGGCTGTGTTTCCTTCCTAACAAATAAAATGTATAATGGAAAGTGAACGGACAGCTGAGATGCCTGTGGTGATTATGTCTCACTTAAAAAAAAGAATTCAATCAATCAATTTCAAATCAATTTACAGTAATCAAATTTACCTTTGCAGTAATTTGTATTATTTTTTAACAGTGCCACACAAAGCATTTCTCTTTGGCCTCTTGTGTCACGCAGTGCTGTCTGTGTGTGCTAAAATGACTGATGAAGGTTGCATTTTCTCTTGAAGAATTAAATAATCCAGTCTGTTTCACTGATGCACTGATGTTATGTATTCCATGGTGTAGACAGCAGCTGGTGGCCTCACTCTGCACGTGTGTCCCTCAGCTCACTCAGACATCAGTTGAGGTGTATCTCCAGCACAGCTGGAAGTCAGGGCCTTATTTTGTCATATTAGGTTATGATGCAAGCTGTTGTGATGCGGAAGCATCCTAAGGAATCCCTGGTTAACCAGTTACTGTGTCTATGTCTCTGAGAACTGGATATCAAGCACTGACTGTGGTAAAAAAAAAAAAAAAGAGCGGTCTGCAGCAGAGCAATACACCCGCTGCTACTTTACCTCTGAAGTCTTTCTTTGATTCATTCACCTGTCAGACATAAATACATTGGCTAGGAATTCCAGCAGACTGATGTAGGCTAATTAAAAATAACAGTGTCAGATTTGCATCCCAAAGCTGAAACAGCTGATAGGTCCAGTGTATGAAGTCACATGTTAGTCTGCTGCTGCCTCCAGGTGATAATTATTAAGTCACTTATGCTGTGTGTGCTGAGTCTTGCACTTCTTCATGTAACAAGAGATGGTTGGTAGGAAAAATTCCCATGTTTTCAAGTGTTTATGTCACCAGGCAGTTGGTGGTGAGAGAGTTAAAATGCTGTGCAATGACAATACAGCATCCTATCTGTTGAATTTGACTTATGTGAGACTTAATTGGGTTGCCTCTCAAACATTATGCATCACTAAGTAGTATACAGTATATTTAATTTACTGGACCTTTGAAAGAACTTTCAGTGCTGTAAATATAACATAGATGCTTATGTGAATGGTATTTACAATAACCTCTATATGATATAAATGCTGTTTTTGTCATGTTTGCCATGTTTGTCATTTGCTTGTATGAAAAATGTATGACAAGTGGAAAAATTGAAAAAAACACAATATAAATCAGTGACCGATAAAGCCCTGGATAAAGCAGGAAAACAACACAGTTATCACGCTGCAGCCTCAGCGGCTAAAAAAATAAAACCAATACATAAGTGCCAAAAACTGCAGTTTCTAATCGCCACTTGAGGCTGGCTCCAGCAACACTCAGTCCCCATAGACTCTCATGTTAAAATGTCCAACTCTGCAGCAGAAATAAACATGTTTACAGCCTGGTCGAAAACAGTTTTGGTCTCTATAGTTAATTTTAACATTCAGGACAACTGTATGGGGATAGATTTTTGTATGACTCGCCTTTACTTAGGATGTCTGCGAGGCGTCACCACAGTCTGTGAGTCTACAAACTGTCACTCCTCTGCAGCACCACCCTCTTGTTTAAATATGGTTACTTCTGGCTCCAAAAACCAAAAAAAGATGGTGAGGCTGAAATGCTTAACTGGAGGCTTAAAACGGGTCCACAAGCCATCACAGTCGCCACTTCCATCATATATAGTTTGACTATTATTTCATACTCGCAAAAAGTCCACCAAGCTAAAACTGATGCAGTCTGTGTACACACAGCTCAGCCAGGTGAATTTGGCTAAACTTATTTGTTAGATATGACAGCCCCGCATAAATGGATAGTAAATGGACCTGCACTCGCAAGGCACCTTTCAAGACTTCTGACCACTCAAAGCCCTTTTACAATACATGTCACATTCACCCATTTACACACACACGTTCACACATTGGTGGCCACGGCTACTGTGCAAAGTGCCACTTGTCACTCAGCTTAAACATTCATGCTCACCCACACACTGATGGCACAGCTATTGGGAGTAATTTGGGGTTTATATCCCACATTTATGGAGTTCTGATGTTAGTTTTAATTGGCTTAGATTGCAGACAAGCCTGCCTTTCTGTGTGTAAGTTCTTTTTTTTCCCGCTGAATTTTCATGTATAGCGTTACAGACAGGCAGGTGAACAGTTAATCAGCAGCACTGATGGAGGCCTGTGAACACTTTCCAGTGGTTGCCTCTCTCTATATCTCTCATTTATTCAGTCTCTCTTTCAAACTTGGTGCAGACTAATTTGATTCTATGTTTTTGCTGCTTAGAAGAATTTGGATGGTAATAATTGGTGGTGTGTCATTGCATCTTGCAGGTTAAGGGGCTAAAATTAGCACGTTGATGTTGTGTTTCCATAACTGCTGATCAGAGTCGGAACTGATAAATACGCTCGACTACTGCAGAGTCATTTGACCTGAGTGTGAATGTCAATTGTCACCTCTTCCATTGCATTAAAAAGCCAGCTGTTAATGAATGTTAGCAGGATATTTGTGCAGTGGAAAAGAAGTGTTTTGTGTGACGAGCTTTTAACAACACTGGAAATCAGAAGTGTACTAATGGTCACAATGGAAGGAGGTGTAAAACAGCAGTGGTCATGTGAAGGTGTAAGACGTGATAGTGTATAACTCTTTTCCCGCCACTGAAGAGATTTACCGTCATTTAGAACACAATTTTTCCCTGCCATTGAATGTTGCACGTGGAACATTCGTTGTGCAATAAAACATATTTCCACGTCCAAAAACAAACGAACAAGACGCTCTTAGGTCCCAGGGTGACGGGAGGCAACGACTACTAACGTGCGGACTTTATCACTATTTAGAGGCTTATTGTAGGAAATATTCAAGGAAATATATTGTCATTTATTCCCATGCCTGCTCTTCAGAGTAACCGCAAAACACCGCTGTAAGCGGTCATCAGGCCATCCCCCACCCCCTCCTCTTCCTGCTGCGCCAGGTGTGAGTGTGACGGTGACAGACACGAGGAGAGGACACACTGTTTGTGGTGTGAGCTCACATGTAGTGAGTTTCCAGCTCGGTTATGTTAAAAGAACAAAGTGATATCTGATGTTTGATTACATCACAACAAACAGAACAACATGTAAATATGCAGAGATCATAACAAAGCTGTTACTTAGGGACTGTTCTGTAGCTGTGGTGCTTCCTGACATTTTGGGGAATGTTCCACTCTGTAGTTCCACTATTACTCAAACAGAATATTATTTTTGGCATTATTTTTGTACAATTCAAGCGAACATAAGAAAATAATAGAAAAAAAAGAAAAAAAATGTTACAATGTAACTGCCTTTGCTCTTGAAATGACTTTCTTTTACAAAAATTTGATTTTCTCAGCTTTTTGTCCGAATTGTCATTTTTTTATGAAAATGCACAAATGCAGATGTTGATAAAAAAAAGGAACAGAAGAAGCTAGAAAAAAGTGGAGTCAAAAGTGACAGAAATGGTTGTTCAACAAATAAAAAAAGAGAAATTCAGTCCCTGGCTTCTCTCTCACCTCCATACACAGTCACATGTGGGTGTGGTGTCTGGAGCGATTTGAGCATCCAAGCATTTCTGATGGAGTGTACTGGAACCTTAACAGAGATTCAGTCCTGAGGGCTAAAGCTAAATGTGAAAACAGGCATTTCTGTGCACTTTTAAAGTCACATTGGTTTTTATTCATAATGGTAACCAGCTTACAACAAACAGCATTTTGTGACAGTTACAGCTCCTGTGGGTATTGGAAGCAGGCCGATGGCTATGACCCATGGAAGCTGAATGCTTAGAAACGTTGACTACTTCGAAAATAATTATTTTTTTAGCTTTGAAAATGGACAGAAAATTTCAGGGTACAACATTTATGTTCATCTTGTGTGTGTCTGTGTCTGCCTGTGAGAGCCACATGAGAACAGGGTTGGAAGTCATCACACATCAGTGCTAATTGATCTGTTAGTGATTTAACATGGCAGTAAGTGTCTGTGAGATAGCTCGGTGGCGGTTTGCTCTTAGCTTCAGAGGAGATCCTCCAGCCGTTGCAGGTGTGAAAGTCTTTCAACTCAGAGCTGCCAGATGGTCTGGCACTTTTACAGATTATTGTGACTTTCTGTGTCCCACAACTGAATGAAGGACTGGGAGCAGGAGGTTTCTGTATTGAAAATAACTTGTTTTCCAAAACTGACTCAGCACCTTAAAACACTTTTCTGGATTATGTTAGTTGGAAAAAAAAGTCTGTTAATATGTCAATAGTTAATTAGTTCTTAAGCAGACAAAACAACCAGAAACCTTGGGCCATTGTAAAAACAAAATAAGCTGTGTTTCAAAAGCTTATATATTATTATTTATTATTATTATTATTATTATTATTATTATTATTATATATAGCAAATATTTAGCTTCTTTGTCACATGAGCTATTTCTATCTTTTCTAATCTCCACTGATTGTCCACTTTATTTAATCACATCTATTTGTGTTTGGCTAACCGACATGAGCTCCAGTCTGTAGTGTCTCCATCCAGGCATCAGAGTCATGCCGTTTCTGTCACCTGCCCCTGTAAATTATCAAAAGCATGGCAGCCACGTGAGCATAGTGTGTGTGTGTGGCCATTGCTGACTGGCAGGCACCAGGTGGGCACTGGGAGGGTGCACTTTAGAACACAACCCACAATGCACTGCGTCATGAGGGCCAGGGCTTTGCCGGCTGAACTGACAGCAGTTACAAGTTTATCAAGAGATTATTATTGGATGGGTCTGTGGATTTCTGTGGATTTTGTCTCGAGTCACTTTCATTAATATTGCAGATTCTGTCCTGTGGCAACAATGTCAGTGGATGGATTCTTCGCTCTTGAACAACTTTGATTTAGCCAATTCATTTGCTGGATTTGGCCTACATACGCTAACCCCCAAAGCATTACTTCTTACTAAACTTTTATGGGCATTTAGCATTAAACACACACTGTATGCATACATTAGACATTTATGCTTGTCACAGACCCCTAAGAAATAAAAAAAAAAAGATTATCTGAAAAAAAATGAAATAAATTGAAAAATAATCCATCCATACCTTTACAGTTGATCTCTCCTATAGGTTGTTTTCCATCACAGATTTGCACAAAAATTCTTATTTTTGAAATGTGGAGAAAACACCATTGTGAGATGACCACTAATCCAGTGATTTTATTCGACTTCTCTCGTGATGTTCTGTGACTCCTCTGGTGATAACATTCCAAAAAGCATAGTGATGGATGTTCAAAACATCATCAGCTTTATTTGTGTTGCAGCCAACACACTAGCCGTCATTATTTCCAATCCAAGGTCACGTAGGCGGTTATGGAGCCATAATGGAAAGGCAAGCCCCTTATACGTGGGACCAGCCACGTATGAGGGATTACTGAAATCGTGATAGTCCACGATTTCATAAAGGAATTGTGGATTCAAAGCAGATGATCCACTCAACTTTTAAAGAGTTATGCAATGCAAGGACACCTTTTGTAGCTCCTGCTGCATCATACCCGAGGGAGCCAGTTCCTACTGACAAGCACATAGCCTTAGCATCATGTGACACATAAAAGACAAAAAAGGATTTCCATTGCAATTCTGCCAAAATTGGCTTTTCTCAAATTGCCTGAAATGCTACCTCATGCATGTGTAAAAACTTTTGCAATTACTGTTTTTTTTCCCAGTAGGCATATTTTGTGCTCACAATTTCAACTTGCGCAGTATGAGGGTTAATGGAACCTCGTGATAACCATTCCCTTGTAATAGTCTTTTTTTTTAAGCCACCAGCAGTATATTTATCAACCATTTGTATCTTAATGGCCATTCTTGAAGTATAAAACCCCAAAAACAAACTCTCCAGTGGTCTAGTACATTGGAAAATACCTTGTAGGGCTTTGTTTATCCCTCTACAATAGTCTTTAACAACAGAGCCATTTCAAAAGATGTGGTAGTGGTTTGCATTCTGGTTTCCACAGTTTCCCCAGCAAACAGGGAAACATTTATTGAATATATATGTGAAACTGAGTATGTTTTATTTGATAGACCCCTGCAAAGGTTTGATACAATTTTACGAACAGTAACTGATTTATATGCTTGTGTGTTTAATGTTTAACCTAATGGTATCTGCCTCTGTTACAGTTTTTATCCTGACATAATGTCACATCTGCAGCTACCAGCAGAAGCATTGTTTTTCTAGTAAGTGTATACATAACTTTTTTGTACCACCAATCTATACATCAGGTGAACATAAAGGCTTTTGTAGTGCCAAAAGTTAAGATGAAGGTATGATCTCAGACATAACTGTAACTCTGTGTCAGAGTGTGTTTTGGCATTATGGATGTCTGTGTTTCAGTTGAAGGAAACTGAGTGGTATTCTGAGCTTGACATGTGTCTGTGAAGAATGAACTTTGAACTTTGTTCATTTTTCAGCCTGTGAAAAATGAACTTTGTAACTTACTAAAAGTAGAGCAGCAGAATTTGAGACACCTCGGGGCTCAAAGGTGCCACAGGGTCTGTTGTCTTCCACATGTTTATCCTGACCATCAAACACAGCAGTAAGCCTAAACATAGTAACATACACATTGCTTTAAGTGATGGAGTTGAATCACCAGACGCATTGCTGATGGCTGAGTGGGCCTCATATCAACAGTCTGGGTATGTTGTGCCAATCATGGTCCTATCAGGGCTGGACCATGACTGGGTTTAAATGGACAATGATAATACAGCAAAGCCCTTGAGCCGGTATCAGCCGACAACTGGAGGCTCTGAAACTCACATGTAACACATTCCACTCTGTATCACATCCAGCGCACTCCATATCATAAGGCCATGTGTTGAAGGTGTCAGGGCCCATAGCACTCATATACTGCTGTTCTCACTGCAACCAACCTACTGCTGCTCTCCCCTTAGAGCATCTATGTACTTGCTTATGCACAGTGGCTGTTCCACATGTCCTGCTGTCCTATAACATACAAACCCTAAAGTGACTAGAGCTTGTTCACAATAACCTGCAAGTAGATGGTTACTATAAGCATTGAAGTTTGTTCTTAACCTTTGGGAACAGTATATGTTAAAATAAATAAATAAACAAAAATTAAAAAAAAAAAAAAGGTCCACTTACAAGTGGATGATGAGTTAAAGTGCTGTTATATGATCCAAAAGCAGGCACCACTGACTTATTACTAGGATTGCAGTGGTGTGAACACTTCAAACTGGTTTGATAAGCTAAACTTTACAAACCGTACAATTTGTATGAATACATTTCAAACAACAACCAAACAATGTATATTCAAAACTACTCTAAAGTTTTTCTAACTTTTCAAAGAATTTCATGACTGTGGGAACCCTGTTTATGGCAACCAGCCAATCATCAAACATTATATGCTATGCTACAGGACAGATAATATACATTTTGAAACTTTAAATAAACTGTGTAATCTGTTTAGAAACTAAAGCCTCTTTCCCACCTGACTAAAAACCTACTTACACCCACTAACATCTGGCATCTGTATTTAACGGGAATGTTTGCAATCAGCATTTTCTTCGCGGTCAAATGACTCCTGTAGTCACAGGTATTTATTGGCTCGTACTACAATCAGCTCCGTTTGGCAGTAATGAAAATGTGACATCTGGGTGGACTTTCTAATTTTAGCCTCTTTACCGTGTGATGCAGTGAAAGGCTGCTGCAAAATACCAGCTCCCTTCACCTAAGCGGCACTTGAACAACTTTTCATATTTAGTCAGAACAGAGTTTGAAAGAAAAACAAAATAAGAGAAAGAAAAAAGTAACCGTCGTAACATTTTCACTGATCTCCATGCTGCTTTCTCCTTTTTGCCTACCTGTTTCCCAGCCCATCAGTGATGTCAAATGCAACACACCAGACAAAAAAAAAAAGAAACAAAAAGGAACACTTGTCTGTGGTCTACTGTTAAAAAGAAATCAGTCTACTCCCCTTTTTAAAACAGGTAAAACAGGTTTTCATGTACTTAAATAACCTACATACACACACTAATTTTGGTTAAAAAAGGTTACATAAACAAAGTGTAAAGATGATCTGTGTTTTGGTGTTCTGCAATGTGATCAGGCTATTGTTGTGTTTCCAAACAAAGGATACAGTGTGTATACATTATACAGTGATTAATGGCTGTAAACATACATGAGCCAGAGTGTATCAGCCTCATCCTGTCATAAACTGTGTTTGCATTTTTATTTAGAACACCACAGAGAGAGCCAAAAGACAAATCCCACCCATGTTATTTCTGGGCACAAGGTCATAATAAGATGCGTACAAGTACAAGTAGTTCATGGGGTCTGAGTAAAAACAGGAACAGGGAGGGATGTGATGGCAGTCTCACATTCAGGCCCAAAGTCTGAGAGGTGACTGGATTCAGCATATTGTGGTCAGCCAGTGGCTGAGTGGCCTTTCTGATGAGAGCAAACAGAAAGAGAGGAGAAAGAAAAGGATTGTGAAACACTGATACCCCTCCTCCCTCTCCTGTCAATTGTATTTCCACCTCAGCAAAGAAGCCCTGACCCACAGGATATAGTTGCTTTGTGCCACAGCATTACAACACCAAAGGACTGTAAGCGATGGGGGAGGGCTCTGAGGAGCCATGCTGAAGGCAGAGAACATGGCAAGTTTGGACACAGTTTGCGCTGAATCATTGATCTGTTATATGGTTTTAGTTAGATTTTTTTTCATAGTTATATCAATATTCCTATAATTAATTACAATGCAGGACCCACCAGGTATATGGTGAGATCTGTTGCAGCATCACTAAAAATACATTTAGATGGACGAGAATCCAGAGCAGTCAGACTATCAACATCACAACATCCCCTTATCACTCCTCTGTTAGCTAGATAATAAAGGCATTATAAATAGTCAGTAAAAACAAGCTATGGTTGGTCAGCCAAAACATTTGATTAGGGCAGGGTTCATACACATTTTCCATGAGTCTTTTATGACTTTAAGGCACATTTTTAAGAACAATCTCTGAAATTAGTCTTTTTCATTCTTGCTTTTTAAAATATATAATATTAAAAAAATCAGAACAGGATTAGAACAGAATATTTAAATAAAACTTAGGGACTGGTTGCTATTTACAAGAGGGGAGGGGGTGGTGCAAAAAGGGAAAGGCATTAATAATAATGCCTTTCCCTTGTCAAATCATTTTTTAAGCACTGGGGAGGGGCTTATGTTTTTGGCTTTAGGGGAGGGGCATATAACTTTCAGTGGCTCGATTTTGTATTTATTTTACTGCAGAAAAAAAGCATGTGGCCTGCAGGAGTGGAAGGCTTGTTTTCTTTTTTTAAAATGGCCTATTTTTGTCTTGAAAATTTCTGGTGCTTTAAAAAAAAACATTTGGTGATTTGTTTTTTCTTTAAGAATTTTTGGTGACTTTGAAAGAAAATTTGCCTCCCAGGCCAAGAGCTTTGGAAGACATGGCGTCTTCAAAAGTCCCCAAAAATGACACAATTTAACACAGCCAAAAACTGTTTAAATAGAAATTGGCAGTTGGATTTTCACATTTCCAACTGTATAATATATAATGTGTTATAATACAGGTTTATAAAAAAAAATACGTAGTAATTAGTTTTCCATAACTTCATATCATAAAACGTGATATTTATAAAACGTGAACATTAACAGTTGGATTGTCAGTGCAAACACTCATTAATTTCGAGTGGCTAACTCCTGGCTTCTCTGATCAGCTGACTGCTTGTGCTTGTTGTCTGTCAAACTTGATTGTGGATATGCTGCCTTGTTTCTTTGGTGAGTACAATAACAGAGATATGGTCCTAACTATCAAAATAAAACTTGGTGTCACAAATGTCCTCAAGACCGCGATGTGATACTAAACAGCTTTTATTTCAAGCCACACTCATTCAGATCAGTTCTATTGTAGTTTTTCTTTGGATATTTTTAAGTTTATGACCACACGTCTATCTTTGGGAAAGCTTGTCATCGGCGCTGTAGGCTCATCTCTGCAGAGGACAGGCCAATAACATGAACCTTCCACCCACAATGGCTCTGATGGGAACATGGCCGGGTGGTGGGGGTGGATTAGCCCTGGTTAAAAACAGAAAGACACTGGGAATGGGCGGGGAGTTTGGGGTCAGGGACCAGGAAAGAGACAGGAGGGCTGGTGGCTGGGTTTAAGGCCCTCAAAAGCCACTTCTGAGGGAGGAAGTGGACTTTGACAGTTTACCTGGCCAGGATCCCAGGGGAAGCCATTACAGCAGAACAGAATCTGACCCCTGACCCCAAACTCCCCTCCACCCTCCCCTGGCAGCCACACAACATGGCAGCCTGGCATGGCTGGCATAATGCAGTTTACACCCCATCAGACTACTTCAGACCAGTTCCTCATCCACTAAGACTGTAGTTCCACAATCAGTTATTGGATTGTAGTTTCTGGTCCTGACATTCATGATAATGCAGGTTGAGGCTTGAGACACCAGAGCTGCAGGAAAACATCACTCAGTATGTTTCCATGCACAGTTAAGTGGAGCCACAGTTAGAGCTCAATTAGGCCATTTAATTGGCAGCGGAGGAGAGCTTGTTGCTATTGGACCTTCTTTCAGTTGACCTGTTATGCCACATACCAAACAAGTTAGCAAGCAGCAAACAACTTTTCATCTTTTTATTTCATTAGTACTCTATGGTTTACTTGGTATATTTGTCTTGAATTATTATTATTACTAGGGCCCCTGCACCAAACAGTGCGAGGACCCTCTAGAAACTGAAGGAATTATTATTATTATTATCATTATTTATTATCATCATTTTTCTGTGGCATTTTTTATAAATTTATTTATTTATTTATTTATTTATTTATTTTTCTCTTAAATGAATCGCCTTTTTAAAGGCTTTAACATATTCAAAAAGTCATGAAACTTTGCAGACTTATCAGGTCTGGTGAAAAATTAGATATTTTAATGGTCTCATGCGTGGGTGGGAGGAAATGTATCAGTTGTGCCCCCTACTGACTGACATTTTACCTAGAGCTGTGAAACTTTGGAGACCTGTGCAACACCCCAGTAGCTACAAAAAAAGTCCCTTGGGGCCATACCGTAAAACCAACAGGAAGTCAGCCATTTTGATTTGAAGTTGTAATTTTGGTGTATTTTTGGCCATTTTCAGGGGTTGTAATTTTGAGAACTTGTCCTAGAGATTTCATCAGATTGACTTTAAATGTTATGTCTACCTTCATAAGACCTTTGACAGCAAAAGTTGTTCAAATCATGAGTTTTCATCACACCGTGTGAGCTGTATTTGCATGTTCTGCCATGAACCAGGAAGTAAACAGGAAGTGGTATGTAACTCTGCTGTAAATGGTCCAATAAGACCCAAACTTAACATGTTTGATAGGAGTCCCGCCCTGAACACATCTATATGACAATTTTAAGTGATAATGAGAGTGCCACCTATTGGCACAAGAAAAGCAAAGTTTTACAGTAAGATGTCCAGCTCCAAGCAGGTAGACTTGATTGATCTCAAAATGGTCTCAAAATATTTTTAAGACGTTGATGATGCTTGAAAATGAATATTGAGAGTTTTCATTGAGAGATGTTACCGAAGTCGGATGGACAATTTAGATGTTTCGACATGACATCAAAAACTGTTGTAACTTCGCCCCAGATGGTCAGAGCTTTACAAAATTTCACAGATTTGATAAGAGTCCAGGCCTGAAGACATCCGCAGTGCAATTTTGAATCTTATTCATAGCACCACCTATTGGTAGCAGGAAGTTACTTTTTTTACTCTTTGATTTTTCCCCTGTAGCAGGTTAACTTAATTGACCTCCTGTTCAATTAGAATACTGTAAAGACCTTCATGATGCACAGAAATTACACTTTTTCGTTTTCATTAAACGTTTTTGCCAAAGTTACGCATTATTCGCCATAAAACTGGAAGCACTTTTTGAGAGGCAAAGCATCCACCAAAACTCACCAATCGTTGCACACACATCAGAAGTCCTAAAATGTGATATTTGATATGATTTTTTTTGCACTGATGTGCCAAAATGGCTTTGTAGCGCCCCCTACAGATTTCAGCAAAGCAGCCCCTGCAGCACATTTCACCTAGAGCTACAAAACTTGGGAGGCATGTGTAACAGCCCAAGACTTTAAAAAAGCCTCTTGGACCCATGCCCTAAACCCACCAGGAAGTTGGCCATTTTTAATTGAATGTGAAATTTTGGCATAGTTTTGGCCATTTTCAGGGCTTGCAATGTTTCAATCTTCTCCTACAGATTTCATCTGATTGACTTAAAAATTTAAAAATCCTCTCAGAAGGCCTGGAATATCAAAAGTTATTACATTTGTGAGTTTTCGTCACATTGTGTGGTTGTTACTGGGCCAATCATTTCCATGTCTCACCATTAACCAGGAAGTAGTTTATAACTCTGAGGGACATGGTGCAGTCTTCACCAAACTTCACATGTTTGATGACTGTCTTGCCCTGAACACATCTACATGACAACAATTACCATTACTTTTAGCGCTCCTTACTGGCAACATGAAATGTCATGGAAATTACACGCTTTCTTCTTTGATGGAATGCTCCTACAGATTGTATACGATTGACTTCAAATCTGGTGACAAAACCTTTAAGCCCTTAATGATGCCTCCCTCTGAAGTATGGGTTTTCCATGAACGCTGTTGTCATGGAGACCCAGTGGTGGTGAAAAAGGAAGTTGTTGTAACTTCACTTTACATTGACCAATTGGCCCCAGATTTTACAGTTGTGGTCAGGCTGCAGCCCTGAACACATCAACATGTCCTTTAATATGATACTCACTGAGCCACCTACTGTCAACAGGAAGGACGCTTTGTACCACAACTATCCTTTGATTTTCATGAAGTTTACATGTTTTGTTCAACAAATAATGTAGAACAATGCCACAGATTTTGTGTGTCCAAAGGAAGTAATTTACCATGTGAAATATCTCCCTCAAGGGTCCAAAGTGTCTACATACTTTTTCCAAGTTTCACTAAAATGGATGATTGCATCACTCAGTCCTTACAGTAGCCTTGACTTGCGTGGGAGTGTGAGGGCCCGTTCATCACTGCTTGCAGCTTTAACTTTGTTTTCTTCCCTTCTTCTTTTGTTTATTCTAGCTTTCTTCTGCGAATTTATGCTGTTCGACATCCATGTCAAAGATAGACTAAGAGCATGTGCAGAACACTGAGGCTAGTTCAGGTATAATTGAGGTGTATAGATGAAAGAGTAAATCAAGCACATTTTAGAGGTTAGCCCAACTTCAAGAAATTCAACTCAGTACAATTTCAGTTGGATGAACATGTTTACACAAAGCCCAGTTTCAGTTGGACTGAGTGGCCTTTTACAGGGCAACGATTTTTGCATAAAACGTTGAAATTTTATCGCGGTTTGGTCTTTAGTTCACATGACAACGTATCCTGCGAGAAGGGTAAGAACGGTGACATCATGGCTGCATTTTGCATATATGCATTGTCTTCTTCTGTGGTGTGTCATTACAAATTTGCACCACCAGCTACTGGCCTGGCATGCATACTACAGTGTTTTTGGTTGTTTCTGTGGATCTGTGTGCACGAGGATCGTTCTCACAATGTTATCATATGAACACAGATTTTTTTAAAGGAAAGACTTTGCCATTTTTATTAGGGCCGTTCTTGTCTAATGTTGCCTAACACAATAATTCCACTTTCTCTAACATTATGTAAATATACTGACTTTCCCACTAAGTCACTTGCCACTGAATGATATGTAGTTTGCTTCGTTTAATTCCTGTTAGTCTCTGAACTTGAATACCAATCCGGCAAATTGGGCATCTGCCACAGGGCCCCCAAACTTCAGACTCCCTGTCAGGCAAATAATTAATGTCTATTTAATTCATTGCATTTGATATTATCTGAAATGTGTGTCAGTGGTAAATCGAGTATGTTGTCTCCTTGAATACGTCAACTATCCAAATTTAATATGAATCACTGTCAGTTGACACATTAAACAGTTTTTTGTTGTGTCACTGTCTCCAAAGCAACAGCAGCAACTGTCACAGACTGTCAACATCATGCCACCACTCCCAGTCCTAAAAAAATGCTGAATCAGATTTGAGATGGAAAATTCAGATTCAGGTACAGCCCTCGCATCCTCTTTGGGTGACTGAGTTTACTTTATACAAAAATCTTACAAAGTGCCTTCAAAATCACTGCTTGTGACAGACAGACAGATAGAGGAAGTGACAGACCAACAGGCTGAGGATGATGCATCGTATGTTCCCCACAAATTTCATCAGAACAGACCTAAAGATATCTTCTCAGCAGCAGAAGTGGATCTCCTCCCTGTCGTTTCATGAGAACACCAGAGGAGCTTAGCTGTGCTCATGTCTGTGAGATGAAAATAGACCCTGGTTAGGACAGGAGGGGGACATGTGGAGACAGTACCATGCAGGAACAATGTTTCTGTTTACTGCTCCAAGATACAAACCCTGACTGCAAGGTTATAGAGCATGAAACTGTAACACCAAGAAAGATGCCAGACATATTTAATCAGGCTAGAAATCTTTATATTACAATTACAGTTTTACATTTTTGTTTTTACAAAGACATGTGATACCCATGAGCCAACAAAAGTCCTGTGAGAATGAGCTGCAAATACCTGGCAGGCCTTCTCTATACACCACACTCAGTCCTGATGTGTCCACACATATAAAGATGCTGTAAAGTCCATTAGTTAACCCTTTGAAACCTGAGTAAATTGGCTAGATTACTTTCAAAAATGTGGGAGGGCCATATATGTATATGTATATATATATATATATATATATATGTATATGTTCAGTAATCCATCCTTGCTAATTTTCAGATCATTTCCTTTCATCAGTTTGTTGACACCACTAGATTTATTTATACTTTTATTTACTCCTCATTTGTTAAAGTCACTGCATCTCCCTACAGAACAGCATGGTTGAATTTTAGCTTGCATGGACATTTTTCCAGTCTACCATTGTTGAAACAGAGCAGCTAATGTTGCTGCAGGCAGTAAACAGAGTGAGAGGACCGTCCATGCTTGTACGTCGTCTTTAATCCCAACATTGTTTGCCTTTGACATATATTCTGTCTGTTGGCCATTATTTTCTCCGAAATCCCAAATATTTCTACATTGCTGATTTATTCAGAGTTAAGGGCGCTATCCTCGTGGCTGCTGCGATCATCTGCCTGCTGCTGTTTGACGGTCACACAGAATTTCAAAATAAAGGCGCATCCAAAAGGCGATGATATGGATTTATGTTTTCACTTTGCGTCATTCAAACTGCATTGTTGATTGATGGATCATTGCACCCCTAAAACACACTATTGAATCTGAGCTTATTAATATGAAACTGCAGCTGACTTGAATCAGAAATTGTGTCCAATCATACCTGTATTCATCTGTGTCATTAAAAAAGTCCATTCTCAAACTGAAGAGGAGGATTTTAAACAAAAGTATTCTGCTTATAAAAGCACATCTCACTGTCCTCGTTCTGGGATCACTGACCATCGAGAGATAAATTTCAAACTAGCTTCACTTGAAATATTTGAATTTAACTGATATTATCCATTCAGGTGCTACAGATACCCAGCTTTTTTAATACCTGTATGAATATACTCTTTGCTGAAGATACAGTTGCAGCTAAAAAAGAAACCTCAGGATGCCCTTGCAAACAAGAGGCTTCCTCTTATCTGGACAGCTGCCGGGGGGTGGGGGTGGGGGTGTTCCAGGGTTGTAAAGCCGGTTATTTAAGGAGTCCCCCAAGTTCACCTTGACATCTGTGCTGACAGGAAGAGAGCACGGCAGATCCCCTTTCTTCGTCCGTGATAAGTTGACGTGGCAGCTGCCAGTGTGAGGCCATACTGGGAGGCAGAGGAGGAGACAGGACTCTGACAGTTCTACACACAACAGGAGGAATGAGTCAGAGGAGAGGAGAACAAAAAAAGAGGCATTATGACTATTGTGACTTTTATTGTCCTCTTAGCTGTGATTTGTAGGATCACAATCTAGTCTCTATTTAGAAATACTGCAATACAGCTATCACAGTGTTTGGGTGAACAATCATACTTTCAATGGAACAATCCTCCTGGTAACTATAACTCTGGGAGGATGCAGATTGCAACCAACTGAAACCTCTCCAGTGCAGTGGCTGAAGAGTAAATGCTAATGGCTCTTTCTAGGGTCACTGTTTGGTTTGTCCGTTCTGGGCCACTGTAGAACAACATGGCGGGCTCTTATTTTCAGTTGTTTATACACTAAAGAAAACATGGTTATAAATATAATATATCCATCTGTGCCAATACATCGCCCTAAATCTCACACACTGGACCTCTGAAGCAGACTAAAAAGGTTTAAAAAAATAAAACACACTGTTGATATGTTACCCTGAATCCCAACAGCTGCAGGAATATGATTGGATGTTAATATTCAGCCGGTAGTCAGACTGCTGATGAATGAGCGGGTCATTTTGTAGCATGGATAAAGTGTGACATCAGTATCCTGCCAGCGTCTACAGAGTGTCCCTCCTCAGAGTGTCCAACAGAGGTGCCTTTAGTGATCACATTTGTCATATATATATATATGTTATACTTTTTTTACTTTTTTTATCGTAACAGTTTGTATTTTTGTAAAGTTACAATTACATAGGATCACCTCATGATATGATGCATTCTCAGAGCCATTATTGGCATGACATAAAACAAACATTTAAAAGAAATTTTAGCTGGTTCAAAGTTTTCTTTGTCATAAAAGTGAGAGCCAGTCAAGTGGGATTTAGAAATGGGGAGGATGGCAAGGACTAAACCCTGTTAATAACCGGTAAAATCAGCCTTGTGCTGCTAGCAGTCACCCCGTCACTGTGTGTGTGTATGTGTGTGTGTGAGTAAGGCACAGTAGTAGTCTCATGCTAAACCGACAGGGAGAAAGAGAGGGGTTGAGTGGATCAATACACCGTGCGCAGCTTTATAATGAAAAAGTTACCTTTTGTGGATCTATGATATACCACTGGTCAGCTGAGAGCGCAGCCAGACAGAAGCCGAAAAGAACTGGTCAAGGTGTTATGACACACCACCAGACAGCACTCTCCATGGCAGCATGATTCGTGGACGGTTGGTGTCAGTTGAGAATGTGTCCAGAAAGAACCTGTCATGCCCGCATGATATGCTGCAGGACAGCGTCAGATTGAAACACTGCTGGTAACACTGTAATATAAGAAGTAGGAAGGCTCCTACAGGGCGGGTTGGAGGGGCCGAGGATGGATATGCAATAGTTTTTTTCCTACACCTAACTATTTGCCCTTGTTCCTTAATCCTAACCTTGTACTTTTGTTAGCATCCCGGCATCAGCAGCGACATCCCAGAATGTCAACAGCAGATGCAGAAGGATACCTAAAGTGTAATATGTAGATGCAGAAGTCCACTAAAAAACGCCGACATGTGACAAGTTGGGATGAGAGCGTTTTGCCCAACCATGACAATGATCCCAGAAATGATTCGGTCAGCTGCACCCTCTGTCTCACACATCAGCTGATGCTGGCTATGATGCAGTTTTGCTGTTTGCTCACTGAAAAGAAGGCAGAGAGTTTTCATGTTGAGGTGTTTGGCTGTGAACTGAGTTCTCTACAGAACACACTGGAAAGGCTGATGTGGATGAAAATTGCTTCCACAATACATGTTAGAAAAACGGACCATGAAGTGGTTTGTGCAGGAGAGAATAAGTGTGAAGAGGTGAAGCAGTACAGTAGGTGAGTGAGAAAAACGCACCATCTGGCTTCCTCATAATGAATGTTGTGTGAGCTTTCAGCCACCTGATCTGCTTTCTCTCCCACTGTTGCACACACACCCAGCACCCCACTCACGTCCTAAACTTGTTAGCATCTTGTCTGGAGAGTGTTCACAGCCAGCTCACAGAGAAATGTCTTTAAAGGCCAGTTTACCTCCTGTGCCACGTCAGGATTGAATTTGATGAATGCAAACTGGGACCAAGTGTGTGTTTGTGTGTACGGTGTTTATCAACCCTTTTAAACCTAGAACGCCATCAGTATCCTTGTACTGCGTTCAAGGGCATTTCACAAGCATTTAACCCTTGAAAAATTAGCAAATTGGTGAGATTTCTTTTGACAACATAACTAA
This sequence comes from Plectropomus leopardus, assembly GCF_008729295.1. Classification (NCBI taxonomy): domain Eukaryota; kingdom Metazoa; phylum Chordata; class Actinopteri; order Perciformes; family Serranidae; genus Plectropomus; species Plectropomus leopardus. The sequence continues at coordinate 31,849,280 of NC_056477.1, forward strand.
AAAGGCAACTTGGCAGGGTATGTCCCACAAATTTGTTGACACGTTGACAAGAAAATGACCTTAGAATTATGTTTAATTGAGAGAGAAAAAAATAAGAAATTATTTAAAGTGAAAAGTGAAAGTGATAAAAATAACAAAATAGGAAAAATGTCCAGAAAATGTTACTACTCAATTGTATATATAATTTTTAGGTTAAAAAAAAAGAAATCAATTCATGAGGTGAATTTAATATTAATTTCAAACCAAAAGGACAAAAAAGCTCTCTGAAATAGAATTCCTTGTCTTTTACATGATGCACCAAAAAAGTAAATGTTTCCTCCTTTAAATGTTTGTCCAGAGGCTCCACTGTGTCTGGTTTTATGTTGGCCCCTCTGGTACGTGTTGGTGTGAAAAGGATTTAGGAAATGCAGTCATTCAGCAGGAGCTGACCTCAAACAAGCAGCCATTTCTGCTGTTCCAAATAAAAGCATGATAGTGAATATTTAAAGGTGAAATTAGATGTAACTGAATCTGACCTCCCCTCGGTGCACCTCAGTCCCCACAGTAAAATTACTCTCTAGCTGCCTCTGATGGAAAACGGGCTTGTTAATGGAGTCCGGCTGTACTGGCACACTGCTGCAGACACACACACACTTACTGACAGCACTTTTTTGTCTTTGTTGTGTTTGAAAGCATGGGCTGTAGTAGACGGAGAATGCAGATTGGATTATAAAAAAGTACAATTGAGTATTTGTTCCTACACAAGTTTAAGTTTGAATTGCCTTTTTGTTGCTTCATTATGTCATCTGACATCATGTTGCTGTTTGTGTTATTTTGTCCTGACCATTACTAAGAGATAAAGATGCAGGTATCTGAGTCGCTGAAGCGTTGTCTAACTGTTAACTACAGCTTCTTTGTAGGCAATCACCACCTCAGTGTTTGAGTGGCACAGCAATGCCTGACCTTATCTCACAGTAAGATGTTTCCACTGAGTTCCATGCACATCAATGTACAGATTTTAAATGCTTTTGAAAGAAAAGTGCATCCACACCCTGTAATGGCATTTACTCTCAGGTGGATAAGTGCTTTCCTAAATAGCAATAGGAGTGTTCATTCCAACAATGTCATTTTCAAGTGACACAGTTGTACACCTCAGAGTAACAGGTGTTAAACAGGTGTTGGTAAGTTGTACTGCATGTTTTAAAATCAGTATAAAGCCTTCAGTGTCTCCAGAGGGAGCAGAGTGAGTCAGGAATCTACCAGACCTCTGCAGCCTGCTGCTCATCTCTGCTGCTGATGGTCAAGGGACAAAATGATTCCAGCTCAGGCACAAGAAGCTAAAGCCCCCAGTCATATGTTATAAACATCTGATTGGCACATTTCATGTTCAGACATGTTTTCTGACATCTGATACTATTTTAACACAGCAACAATGAAGTCTGACAGACTTTCATCAGATGGTGTAAGGCACTATATTTGGAGGTAAAATCAAAAGTGAACACATCCAGAATGTTGGGAATTATCCCTAACTCAAGTGAACACAGCTATAGCAGACACAGTAGGTCAAAGCTGAAGATGGAAGAGTAAACTATGTAGAGAAGCATAGATGCTGATGCAGTTTACACTTTAAATAATAACTGTGTCTTCTAAATAAATTTGACTAACATGGAGGAATGTTTAATAGCTAATGGCCTGCTCATGTTTTTCTATCTGTCAGATTTCTTAGTCCAATAACCACTGACTTGGTGTATACAGTGTTATTACATAATGGCACAAACCACAACAGCATTGTAATAAATCAGCGGAAGATTTAACATTAAAGGTGTATTTCAGTTTTGTGAGTCTAATGTCAGTATGGGATTAATTCCAATCTATGAAGCAGTCAAACTGTGTCGACAAACACACTTATGTTGGCACATAGTATGCTGGCACATCCACAGCTTGAGGATTTGCCTGAAAGCTTCCTCATAAACATGCTGGCAAGGAGCTGAGGGTAAAAAGGGTATGAATGCAAAACCATGTTTGTTTGCATTGGATGAGACCCCCAAACACATATGCACCTCAGCCTCACTCTCAAAGTCAAATGGTTGTCTCTTATACAGCTGAGTTGTTTCCAGATGCTCCTAACCAAACAGCCAACAGGTTTCAGTGATAACACTGCTGCTGGTTAAGCTGCTGTTTAGCCTGCATTGTTGTTCACATTATGCTATAAAGTACATTTTCACAAACTGTAATCACAAATGTGCAGCCTGAGAGGAGAAAGTTAACACCTTTTTTGGAAAAGTCGACCCACTGCAAACAAAATGTGTTTGAATTCACACTTCACTGACACAATGCTCATGTTCACACAGTTCAGGCTTTTACTAGTCCCCATGTGAATATCACACTTGCAATGTCACATTACTTTAGCACTGCAAAAGCCCCTGAAGCCAATAGTACTTCTTCTCCACCAAAATTAGCTTGTGCACGTAGATTTCATAAACATGGGTAAACCCACTAAGAATAGCCTCTAGACTGCTTTCCGATTGCCAGTTGAGCTGAGGTGCATACACAGCTCTGCAGCAGACAAGTATGCCTTTATGAGTGTGTGTGTGTGTGTGTGTGTGTGTGTGCGTGTGTGTGTGTGTGCGTGTGTGGGGGGGTATTGGTGTGTCTGTTGGACATCACTGACAGACTGACAAACAATTAAACGGCAGAGAGCAGAATGGACAGAGGTCTGTGAAAACTTTCTTTCTTTCAAACTCAGCGCTGCCTTATTTGGATAGATGTTTAGCTCCTTAAGTGGAGACAGACAGTAATTAGTGGCAGCAGGTCATTGCATCTCACTGGTGATGAATATCTGTGACTACTGCAGAGTCACACATGGGTGTGAATGTCAGTTGTACACTTTACCATTGCATTAAAAAGCCAGATGTTAGCGAGTTTTTTGTGCAGTGGAAATGTGGCTAAAGAGGACAAAATACATCAAAACATACACACTGGTCTCACTTTGTTATTCCAGCAAATGACACATGGCATTAATGTCACTTAGCCTCAGTTTATATAATCTTCCTACAGCAATGTCATTTAACTGCAGAAAGCTTCTTAAAAATGAGACACCTGTTAATTCATAAATAAATAAAGTCAATAAAGTCAAGATATTTTTTGAAACATAAACTCTATCACAATAGACAGGTATATGTGTGTAAATGTGAAATTACAAATACTCTAATTAGAGAATTCAATGTATTGAGCCGACTCAGTCAGTAATATGTACCTGAGGATCCATTCCCTACTTCTCTCAGTTGGTTTTCAGATGTTTGGACAGCTGATATGCAGTATTATCATACAAACTGCATACAAACCGCTCTATGAGGAAAGGTTGACCTGAAGGTAGACATCCAGAAACATCCTGAACAACAAAGTAAGATAAAAATAAGAACATCCGAGGGCAGGGTCTGTGCAGACACCGTCACACACTGAGAGTGGGTCATAAGTGAGAATTGAGAGAATACTTTTGTGTAGTTGTATATGTTTTTTAGGACAATCCTTCAAAGAATATCTTTAAAAAGAGCTGATGAAACACATACTGGTGTCTTACTTTATGTGACATTACAAATCTGTCTAACACACAGTGTTTAGTGACCAACACCTAATTCCTTCTTTGACACACCCACCATACAGAAAAACACTTTGCTACTGTCTCACTATATCAGCTCACTGAAGTTAATGGGAGTCATAAGATGTACTTTTCATCTATAACAGCCGTTTACAGGAAACACTGAGCCAAAAATGATACACTGTAAAATTTATCCATAGCTCCCTGACTCTCTGAGACACACACGCACACACACACACACGCACACACACACACACACACACACACACACACACTGCTTTGCTCCAGACATCCTGTGGGTATCGGAGCAATTTAGCAAACCCATTGGGAGCACGCTCTTATATTAACAGACCTGGGCTACCTGCCAACATCAGCATGTTTCAGATGCATTTTTAGGAATTTAGAGTTGAGTTTTTCATTTTTTTCCCCTCAGTTGGCTGCAGGAGGGCAAAAGGAATGGTTGTTAAAATTGCAGTAGCTCATTTGCAAAAGGTCAAGCATCAACTTCAAAGTTCAGCTGTAAATAGTGGCACTTGAAAGACTGGACCAAAGGAAACACACACCCAAATGCATGCACACACACGGACACACACTCAGACACACTGCCCTCTTCAACATATGGTGTTGAGCAACTGAGGGAAGATACTTCTGTAAGAAACCCTTAAAATATCTGATGAAAAGTCTAAAAATGTAACAGTCATACAAGCAGTCTGAATTGAAGAATTTATAAAAGCATCTAAACTGACTATAAATGCATGGGACTCTGCACATGCTCCATACTCTCCATGCTGGGCTTTGACCTGGAAGTCCAACAGCATAAATTTGAGGAAGAAAGCCCAGAAAAACAAAGAAAATGAAGGGAGGAAAACAAAAAAGATGAAAGATATCAAGTAAAACACAGAGAATGAATAAAATTTACAGGGCTGAAAAGTTAGCCATGTTGTCACCGTTCCACATGCAACCTGTCTGCCACTTGTTAACTTGTTTGATATGTGATGTAATAGGTCACCAGGAAGAAGGTCCAATAGCAACTAGCTGAAGGGGGACATATCTCCACCTGACGTGGTAGAGTGGGACATACTTCCATTAAGAAATGGATTCTCCACTGGTGCTTATATACTTGGGCAAGGACAGTAGTTCCATTAAGTGGCCTAATGGAGCTATAATTGTAGCTCCACTAAACTGTGCATGGAAACCTACTGACTGAGTTCTGCTATGTTACCTTGAATAAGTGCAGAAAACATCATTTTCTTGCATGCCTTCATAGAGCATGGCATACACATTGCTTCATTGATTGGGGACCATGTCTAACAAGAAAACAACTGCAGAACCCATGCATGAATAACAACAGCAACAACATTGGAAGGCATGTTTTGCATGGAATGCTAGGATGAAGTGCTCCCCCAGCCAAAGAAAAACACTATGTGGATACATGCCGAGTCACCTTCTCAATGTTGACCCTCAGCCTCTATCAAGTTAGGATGGGTAATGGTGTGATTCTCTTGAAGAATAAGCTGATGAGTGTTTAGCAAAATGGTCTTACCTAAATGTTCACTAGTTTTTTGTTTTTTTTTTAGAGGAGAAATAGAGAGAATGTAGGATGTGGTTGAAAAGCTCGACTGAAATAAGTCATATCAACTACTTTATGTTTTCAGATAGCCCTGGCTATTTTGAAATAGAAAATGTGTGAAACATCTCAATGCCCAAAGCTAAAAACAGGATTATGGATAATGTCTTTCCTCTCCTTTTCTCTCAGTATAAGGTTGTTAATTGATAACTAAATATTTCTGATGTTAAGATAGATAGACTAATGTATTTTTATTATCGTTAAACAGCTTTTACGATGAGATGAAACATCTTCAGAGTGCTCATATCAATGATTCTGAGCATGGTCCAGGGATGGATTTCCTCTCTGGCCAGCTGTAACATCAACAGTCAGTTCAGGAGGAGAAAATTGATGTGGATTGGTGACGCTGATGGATGTTTCCTCTCTACATTGGAGTGTAGAACAGTTTTTCAAAAGATGTTACTGCTCCTGACATATCTTGCCAGCAAAATGACATGAATCTAACCATGTTAGATCCATGTCCTTTTTTGCTCCAGTGTGATTTCTGCTAAGATGCATCTCCTGTTTGCATTTAAAGCTGGTTGCTGGTGATCCAGTCTACATATTTGGCTTTGAAGGAGAGTTGAGGAATGAGGAATGTGGAAAGCTGAAACCGGCAACATGGACTACAGGAAACAGAGCTGTGCCAAACATGGCTTGAATGTTCAGCTTCTGAGAAGCTGTATTCTGAATGGAGCTTAACAAGTGGCAAGCTTCTTCCAGAGAGCTTTTCCATGGAGTCTACTTTTTATCTGTGCTAAACAGCACTGATAGACCCTGATGAGTAAAGCACCTCAGGACTTTGAAATGTCCTTCTACATTAGGCATTTTTAGCTTTCCATTCCATTCTTTGGATCCACACTATTGAATCCACACACTCCACCACATTGACAGATTCATCTGGCATCACACATGAGACAGCCATTTCTTGGTTGACAATCAATTTAGTGCCAGGGGTGGGATTAACACTACTGTCTAGCTGTCAAACATTGTCAAGATGTGCAACGGTAGGAGGAGTTATATTAACAAAAACAAGACAGACACTGCTTTCCAGAATGTTCTAAACTGACATTGTATCTTTGCTCCACTCCACACTTAAAATTCCAGCAAAAGCAGTATGTTGGCATGGCTACGCATCAGTGTGGGCTTGATGTTGATGTGATTATGTGGACATGATGTTTGATTCAGGCAGATATGTTGGTCTCTAGTAATTGTTTAGGGAAAACTCAATCACCCTCCCCCATGGAAATCAGCTGAAGTGGAAGCAATATCAGACTGAAGATGGAAATGGAGTATAAGGAGATGAAAGCTCTGTATTATGTAGGTGACAAAATAATTCCAACCTGCAGCTAGTATCCTAGCTAATGTGAATATTCATTTTGATATCCAATCTTGGAGCTGTAAACTGCTATGAACTGTCTTCATTTGGGAATGGAACTGATAAAGGCCAAATTCAGTGTGGAGGAAACTGCATGAGTTCACACTGTAGGTAATTGAACTACAGAAAAGATACCTCAGAGTCAAATCTCGTTAGGCTTATTAGGGAAAGTAGTTCAAACAACTTTGTAAAAAGTGAACATGGTGAAAATGTACATGTTATGTGGAATTATAAGAAAGTACAAAAAAGTTCAGATGACAGTCAATTGAGTTTATTGCTGAAAGTGCCTACTTTAGACAATGACAGTACACCCCTCTGTTCATGCCAAGAGTGCATAAATATTCAAACAATGTCCATCAGTCAGACAATCACTGAGTATGGCGACTATAGTAAGATCAATGTTCAGGTAGGTTTAAGTTTAGGCAACTCTTAGATATGGTTATGGTGAAAGAAAGTTTGTGGTTACGCTAATTAAGTCATATGTTAATTGCGGGTCTGTGACAGAATGTAAGTCAGACACACTCAGCACTAGGACCCTCCACCACCACAAACTCCACACCCCTCCCTCACTTTCCACCTTGCTATATAAAGCACACATAGGTGGACTTCCTGCACTGGCACTGAATCTTGACACAGGAAGGAAATGAAACTAATGAAAGGACCTTGGGTTAAGAAAATTTTGTCACAAATACTGATCTCAACTCATTTTGTATGTGTTAGTGTGAAGCACCACAGGCACAGCTTTAACAAAGAGTGCAGAGTGGTTTAGGTAATGCTGTTTGGACATCATAGAGAAGTCCAGTGTATGGTATTTCAAAGGACAAATCAATGCACAGATCAGTCATTGTGGAGAAAACCTCTGCTTTTATGCTGTCTTTAAAATAACAAGGACTTTCCCAGATGTGCACAGTATGAGAGGCTTTACCCGTGGATGGTTTACCTTTTGTGTCAGACATGCGGCTCTGATTTGTCCGATCAGCCTTGAAGCTGAGCTTATTCCATTTCCCCTCACACTCAATGGACTTTTCATATGAAGCCTAGAGCTAGTGGGGCCACTTTATACAGTCAAATATTCTCAGGTTGACTTTTGTGCCATCCAGATCCAACTCTAGGAGATGCAGACTCAATCGGCTTGACATTTAAACTGCTTGGCTTTTTAATTTGTGTTTTCTGTGTTGTGTATCCTATTATTTTGAGAATAGATATTTTTAATTCTATCTGACAGTATGCAGCAAGCATGTTAATTTAGACCAGTGAAGAGGCAGTTTTCCTGGAGACACTCATTAAAGCACCCTCTCCATCGCACAAAAAACCCCACTAATACCCACTAAAATCTGGCCTCTGTATTTAATGGAAAAGTTTACAATCAACATTCACTTGTGGGTCAAATGACTCTGCAGGAGGCATTTATTGGCTTTAATTCTGACAGGCTTCGATCAGCTGCAGTGGAAATATGAAATTAATCGTAGCCAGTGTGATGCAATGACAGGCCATCACAAAATACTCTCTTTTTCCACTTGTTTTGTCCTTCTATACCATGCTCGAGCATCATTTCAAATGAAGTCGGCACAGAGTTTGAAAGACAGACCGAATAAAAAAACCCCACTGTAACATTTTCACTGGCCTCCATGCTGCTTTCTGCATCATTGCTCATGTTGTTTGTTTAACAGTGTTCACCTCATTTTTGCTCTTGTCTAATTTGACAAGGTCAGCTGATGTCATACCACTACACCGAGAGGTTTGTGGGGAAGTATACAGTTTTGTTTCCTTCCTTTTGTCCTCCTTTGATGACCATCTATTATTAAACTTAAGTGTAATTTCTGAAAATGTGTTGATCTAAACTTGTTACAATCTAAATTGACATTAAATAATGACCACCAGAGCTACTCTAGACCTAACAAACAGTGTAGAACACCAGTGAGGTGTAATGGTACATGTAGATTAAGTCCCAGTGATACTCTTTATTAGCACTTATCGAATGCTTCTTGTCAAATTAAATTATTACTGACTTTGCAACACCTTTTTCTGTGTTGTTACAAACTCAGAGCATTTATTTCGCTTTTCTGGGCCATTAATCACTCTTATCTCAGCTGCTCTGCTGAAGGTTTCTCTTGGACAAGAGAGAGGAAGGAGAAGCATCTCTCAATGTGACTTTATGATGCTGCGAAAACAAACAGTGATGATTAATGGCAAGAGTGCTCTTCCTTTTCAAGGTACAATGCTGTCAGGTTTATTTCTGTGTTTAGGATGCTTTGCTTGTTTAAATTGATTACGAATAGTGATTTTAAAAAAATGAAGGTTTCAACAAAAATGAAACTGAGAAACACTCATCAGTTTCTGCTTCTATCTATCTATCTATAGGTCTATTCTTCCTCATATTTTTCTTCGTATTTTCTTTTATGGCACCCACTCTACAGAACAATCTAATGTTCTTTTTTCAAAGAAATCTTTGTTGTTGTGTGAGTTTGTACGTGGACCCAAAGTGTGTGAGATTCCTCTCAGTAGCCCAAGAATGTGCCGTGCTCCCACGTAGAGGCTTCTTGTTGTCTTGTAAAGACGTTAGCGCGTCAGGTCTCTGAGGTGAGCAGAAGAATGCAACAGGAGCTCTATGGCTTTAGCAGACACTGACTCTGACTCTTGCAACAGTCAGTGAAAAGAAAAAACCTGGAGCAGTGGAACCGAGGATGACTGGAGCATTGTACTGGAGTGAAGCATAGTAAAGATGTGAGAAGTGAAATACGCGAGGCGATCAAGTTGCATGCGACACTCCAATAACTGCAGAGATCTGATCCGGACGGAAAGTTTTGCCCTGCTCTTACACAGCAAATAGTCTTGTTGATATATCAGTCAAAGCCCCATCTGGTGTGGTCCTCCACACACCAGTTCATCCATCCATGTCTCTCTTTCCCTGCTCTCAAACACTAAAGCAGCCCATATGAATTGCTGAAAAAGTTGGCTCTTCTACCGACGAGGTCTGGGAAGACAGATCACTGGAGACTGAGGCTGCACTCAGGTTAAGCTTTTCTCCAGGACTGACGCTAACCCCTCCCAAACTTCAACACACAATTATCAATTGCAGTTGCCTTAAAGCTCTGAAGAATAGTTGAGTGTTTGCTCAGCGGCATGTCAGTCAGTCCGAGGCCGTCCCACAGTCCCTCCATCAAACCCACTTCAAAAGATAGACAAAGTGCCTGCCAGACTGGGGTCAACTTTTAAGAGGACCACAGTGGGGAAGCCATGTAAATCTATCTGTGACAAACTGATGCTGATCACAACTGAGCCTGCCTACATATCAACAACAAATAGTCAGTGGCTGAAGCACCAGAGTTCATATATGCTGCATATTATATTCCTCATAGCTGTAATGATTCACTCAGAGTAGGCTGATAACTCACATTGCATCATAAATGCCATTTCAGTGAAATAATTACCAAATAAACTTTATGTTAGTTTTGTTGTGTACTTTGGTGATTAAATGTTTTAACTTCTACATATTTAAATTTTAATTTTGAAAAATGACAGTTCATAACCAAAATATGAATAAAATACATAAAAAAAACAAATACACTTGTATTTATATAATACTTGACTTGATTGAAAATGTAGTAATTGTACATTCTCAGGCATTGTTATATACATTATTACATTATTTGGTGCTGCAATACAAAATGTTAATTTCCCCAGTATATAATATGTGCCCAATATGGTACGAAATGGTCCTTTCACATTAAAGATCACCTAGAAATATTTCATCCATAAGTTTGAGCATGTACTTCATCCACAGAAAAAGTAAAAGTCTGTCTATCATTCACCTAAAATCACTAAATCATACTCTACTCTGCAGTCTGTGTACATTATAAAAATACTTTTTTTTCAGTGCTTCTGATGGACACTAAAACTTATATACTTACTTACTTCCTGTTTGTCCAAATGCCATTTGATGTAAATAAGGTGACTGTCCTGCTGCTAATTATTGGTGAAGTGATCTGATCTATCTAGGGATCTGTAGTGGGCAAGCCTCTCATCTACAGGTCAGAGGTCAAACCTGTTGCTGGCTCACCCAGGGCTGTGTGTGAGTGTGTGTGTGTGTGTGTGTGTGTGTGTGTGTGTGTGTGTGTGTGTGTGAAGGCAGATGATGACACCATGCGTCTGTGCGAGACGAATTCCCCAGCTGTTTAATGAGAGGGTGCTGTGTGGTGGTAGTGATGGGGGGAAAAGGCGGAAGAGAGGGAGGGGGGAGGGGTTGGACAGTTGGTTTGCTCATCTAGTTGTAACCCAGCCGTTTGATGTTCCTAACAAAAACGGGGTTATTTACAGTGCAAAAGGAGGAAGTGACAAGGTGGGGGTACTCTCTCTTTACCCCCTGCCGGCCCCATTAAAGTCAGTAGGCAAATGTGTGTTTTAGTTGTTTACTTGGGGACAGTTGACAGCACACCATGCTGCTCTCCAGCAGTTCCTGCTTCACTTTCACACAGCAGCCATCTCGCACAACCACAATGCTCCACTAATGTGGCTTTAGCTGAGACGCATTACAGCTCAGCAGAGCTCAGAGTCACATTTTGTCCACAGTTTGTCAGTCAGTATTTCATAGACAAAAACCAGTGACTTTCCAGTTACAAACCCCTCTCTTTTCTGCTCTTAACCACTGCTGGCCATTGTTGCATTGCAGCAGGGAATATTTCGGGTGTACATGCCTTTGTGTGGTTCTTAACTCTGATTCCTAAGCCAAAAATTGCTGGTGTCTTTAGAGAAAGAAGAAAGCAAGAAAAATATTTTAAATGATTTAAATGGACCCTCTTGATGTTTTACTGCTCATATATTGGGGGGGGGGGGGGGTCGGGGAAGTTGAGCGCGAGAAAAGCACCGCTGCTCCCTCTCCCATGGCAGACACAAACAAAGTAATGAAGTGTCTCAGTGTGTGTGTTTGTGTGTGTGTGTTGGCACAAGCTAGCTGGTATTATTTTATTCAACCACGTCTTGTCTATCTCACTTGAAATTTAAGCGTTTTGCTGTTGTGTTTTCCAACTGAAGATTGGACCTTCATATAAAGATATTGTGTTTTTTTGTTTCTTTTACTACTGTCAAATGAAAATCTTGACCTGGTGTGTGAGCAATGGACTTAAAATGTGGCATAAAATTTTCATTGGTTCACTCTATCCAGATTATAAAATCAGCTGTGTGGCTCCAATGACATCTTGAAACAGAACATAAAGTACTACTAAAAAGTAAAAATTAAAACATAAAAAAATTTAAAGTAAAGTCAATTAAAGGTCCAGTATGTAAGATATAGGGGGATATATTTGCAGAAATGGAATACAATATAATTTGCAATATAATGCATCTCAGATAAAATCAACCACAATCATTCTCCCTTCACAATCTAGCATGTCATTTACTCACTATCTTTCAGTGTTTCTCCTTCCTCTTTGTCTTTCCACCATTTTCATCTATGTTTAAGAAAGTCTGGTGTCTCTTAAAAGTCCTCCTCCCTACTCTCATTTGACTTTACATGGTCCAATCTGTCTCAAACTTCACCTGCTGCAAAAGTGTCACAGCCTGAAGACATCTACATGTCAATATTTGGTTATAGCTCCACCTAAATACAACAGGAAACAGGCATCTCCAGCCTCAGCACTGCAGGAAGGAAACACTAATTCACTGCTGCGTGCAGTGTTCCCATTTCTCAGAGACACAGTCGCATCAGTTGGCGTCCTGCCAGAAGCCCCGATGTGCGCAGAGGTGCGGGAGCTTTAACATATTCAAAAAGTCATGAAACTTTGCAGAGTTATCCGGACTGGTGAAAAATTTGATATTTTAGGGATCTGGTGGTTGGGTGTGAAAAAATGACTCAGCAGCACCCCCTACAACATTTTAACAAAGCAACCCCTTCACTGTGTTTTACCTGATCTTTAGCTAACTTTAAGGGGGGGGGGTATTTCTTCACTAGGAGCAAGTCTTTGTATGAGGAAGCTTTGTGAATACAGCCAGTGACCTGAAACTCTCTTTTTTAAAAGTCTGGTAAAAAACAGGGTTTTTGCACTTGCTTTCTGCCATGTTGTTATATCATATGTCTTTCAGACATCATCTGAATGATGTGACCCTACACTAGCTGTGGCCCTCACACTACGATGCATTTGACATTCCACAGCACTATCATAGCAGGTTTAAGCACCTAACAGAGCCTTTGTTTTTAATGGTTGCTGGGCAATATGCTGCCTGTGGTAACAGTTTGGCTGAGGTTCAGAGAGAGTCCGTGCCACATGAACAGCATGAACAGCATGAACTGTGGAGACTGCAGAAACACAAACACCTGTGTTTAGCAATAGCTGTGTGTGTGTGTGTGTGTTCAGGTTACTGTGACTTTGACATGAAAGTCAGTGTTCCCCAAACATAGACTTTACTAGGGCGGGCTGCTAAGGGATATAAACAGCCACTAAAGTATATTTGGTAACCAATTTTTTATTTTTTTTATCCACTGGAGAGAATAATGCCTCTGCAATCAATTAACTATCGAACATATCCGCAGGCTTTACCCTTCCTGTACCTGTTTGCCCTGCTGCTAAGCACTGGAGTTGTGTCAAAGTCTGTTTCCCCTCAAAAGAGGAAAGTCTAAAGACCCCTGGGCTATGAAGTGGTTGCTGCCCACATGCATGCACACAAATTTTGCTCTGCCTTTATTAACATAAAGGCATTGTTATTTAAATCACCTGCAACAGCACATAGCTTTGCTTTTATTGACATAACAGATGATGGCAAAATATATTCATTAGTTCCAGCAAGTTCAGCCTGTCCAAGATCACAGATCAGGAGTCAGAGTTGGATTCATTACCAACCCTGTGCAACAGAGGGAAGCTCCACACCGAGAAACCATTCCAAACAAACCGAGAAGGACAGACACACCTTCGCAGTTAACTGGTGAGATCATAAACATGGACATCTATGTGTCCCCGGCTGATCGTTCACTAACGGCCCAGGATGCTGTCATCAGCATAAGCTCAGGAAGGCAGTCAGAGGATGATCCAGGTTCCCAGTCCAACATCTCACATCCTGAATTACATATTGCATACCCAGTCTGTTATCTGTCTTTCTATCTGTCTGCCTGCCTGTCTGCCTGTCTACCTGTCCGTCTGTCAACCAGTCTGTCTGCCTGCCTGCCTGTCTTTCTGTCTGCTTGTCTTTCTGTCTGTCTGAAGCCCAGTTCAGACCAAAGATTGCTGATGAAATTAAATACTTTCAAAATGTTGCAGAAAAAAGTTGAAGTGGTGTGAATGGACCCATCTTAACTGGACTCAGGCCGGCTGATGGTGTCACCTGCAGCTCAGCTGGTCAAATCACCAGCAGCTGGTTTTAGGATGCAAGGCAGGTCACCTGTTCCATCAGCCGACCAGTAAACTGTCCGCACACTGTGTGTTCAGCTGCCCTCTGTCCCTGCCGCCTGTCTCATTTACATCTCCATGGCTCCCTGTCCTCATGGGGTGTCAGTGCTGCTGCTGCATGTGTGCATAGGCCTATATTCACACACACACACACACACACACATTGCTCAGGCTGTTTTGTTCATGTTTTCACTGTTTCATCACTAAAATGCAACTGTAGAAAGTTTATCTCTATAACTATCAACATTCCTATTTCAAGAAGCTACAAATTTTGTCTAGTTACAAAATCAGAAGTACAGAGAGTGTCTGCTATGGAGATACTACACTGTCTGGTCAGGCTGTTTTGATGTGTACAGGCAGGGTTTTAGGATGTTGCAGACTGGCACATTGCAAGTAGTTTTGGCTCATCCCCGATCTTTGCTGTGAACAGGGCATAATTTGAACTGTATATTTCAGTCACCCTTTTCATTTTCATGGTGTCACTAGACACTCACAGGGGCAGGTGCCTTGCTCTGGAGCACTTGAAATGTTAAGATGCTTGTCAGAGTTTAAATCAGTAATCTTATGATGTAACAGAGGACCTTCCTCCCTGTCAAAGCAGAGCTCAATCACACACCTTTATCATCCACTGCACCGTCAAGCTCTGTGATTAGAAATTGTGATTTGTGGTGGCCTCTGTGTTTGCCGTCATGGTTGACCCTCTTGTACCCATTCACATGCAATGACATGGATAACCCAGAGTATGAGGCCTGATGCCTCTGAAGGGCTTCAGACAACCAATGTGTTGCCACAGTGGCTTAGTCTTGCTCCAGTGGGCCAAAATGGCCAGCAGTGCTCCCCTGTATGCAGCACAGTGTCAGCGGTCCCACAGCGTGTTTGCTCACAGGTTCTACTCTGCTGATCTGACACACACAAAAAACAGTGGCCTCCACTTTTTGAGGAAAGTGGAGGATGATGAGGAAGCTCATCACCCTGAGGAGTCTGCACTCATCTGGGACTGTTTAATTGAATTTTGTGGCAGGCCTGAGCTCTGTGTTTAAACACTGTGAAGACTGGATTGCATGGCCACTGACCACCTCATGATGAGATAAATATGGCCACAGACAAGCAAACGCACACACACACACACACACACGCACACACATATATATATATATAGCAAAAAAAAAAAAAAAATCAAAATGGCAGGTATTTCCAATATCTGCAGCCCTGGTACCTCCTGCTCTATCATATCTCCTAATCAGATTATATTCATATCTCATCAAGTCTTAAATGTCGTCTATTAACAAAGTCTAATATTCATTCCAAGACAACAGCCCACAGTTTACTGTTTTTTTGTTTGTTATGTATAAACCTTGTGTGTGTGTGTGTGTGTCTGTGTGTTTGCTTGTCTGTGGCAATATTTATCTGATCATAAGGTGGTCAGTTGTCATGCATTCTGATCTTAAAACTATATACATATATATAGTTTGTTTTTTTTTAATTATTTTTGGGCATTTTAGCCTATTTTCATTGGATAGGAAAGAGTGGCAGCGTGACGGGGAGAGGGAACAACATGCAGCAAATGTGAAAATTTAAGTGTACCTCCATAGAAAATACAATTAATAATAAAAGCTGAAAAACAACTTTTTACTTGGAAGACATCTGTAAGGGGGCATTAGGTACCTTAATAAGCCTGTTTACACTGCCTGCTCAAGGTGGGAATTTCACGCAGTTACGCAGCTTTGCTGTTTTTTATATAACGTCGAATTGTGGATAAGGAGGACAAAGAGGTCTCACCTCTGAGCTGGGAATGGAGGTAGTAACAGTCCTGAAATGAGGTCTGTGTTAAACATGGAAGAATGACAGCTTTAAATGTCCGCAAGCTAGGAAAACAATGAGGTTTAGGACCTCCTTACCCTCCGAGCAGAGGACGAGATCAGCCGGCATATAACAGAGACAATAAATGATTGTGATTGACATGTTATGCCTTTGTTATTGTTTAGAAAGCGCTGCCAACACTTATATGTCAGGCTAGGGATGGACGCTTGTGTGTTTAACGTCACGCCTGTCATGCCTCCTTTGATTGCAGGTGATTACATTGTGATGTAGTAAATAATCACACACTGGACTGGAATGATGCCACCATCGGAGCGTTCTGTAGAAGTCCAGGGGCAGTTTAAAGGGGGGACTTTGTTGTTGCCCTACAGACCCATCTCCGTGTAAAAGCACCTGGTTCATGGTCGTTAACTCACCATGACGTCACTGTATTCATATTATACTCTTCAAGTCAATCCATGTTAAAGTCAGTGATCCAACATGTCATATTAATATTGCATGTTTCTTATCTAAACATAAGGGGTTCTCTTATGTTGCTGGCTCACTTTTAAGGCCAGGCTTTGGTTGTTTATCTGACAGAAACAGAGGCGCTGAGCAGGTAACTAGCTCTCACAGTCCGGCAACTCAGCGGAGAGGAATGGTCGGGAGAGGTTATGATATTGTAACATCAAACAGATGCTTTATTTCTTCTGAGCAGTGAACACGAGACACAGCCCTTTTTACAGTCGTTATACCGGAAATGAAATAACTTGACAACTATTGAATAAATGACCATGCAGATTGGTGCAGACACTCATGGCCTCAGTGATCCACTGACTTTTCAGCTAGTGCTAAGCAGTTTGTCTGCTTCATGTTATCTCTTCCAACAGTTTGTATTCTTTACAATGAACATTAACAGATAAATACATCATAACCACCACTTTTGGCTAAGATATAATTTTACGCACCATATCGCTCAGTATTATTGCACACTGTGTGCTGATAAAGTAGTGAAATGTTTGTGGTGTCCCAAACGCTCAGCTTTACAGACCTCAGATGCGTGGTCTGCCTGAGAATATTTTTGCTTGTCCCCTTGTATTTGTTATCAAGTTAATTGTTTTTTCTGAACTGCACACTGTAGGTAATTAAGACGGCAGCACAGAAGGGGTTACTAGTGGCGAGATGCAGGAATGCAAGAATGTTGTGTCAGTCATAACTTTGCCAAGCTGGAAGTAAACTGCCGCTTTTTGCAGCCAGGTCTGTTTTTCTCATTTGGCGCCATTGGAAACCTGAGCCCATCATGTGATTGAGCTTTTCATTTTGTTTGTCTTTGCAGTGCACATGCCATTCCTCATCAGCCGACACTGTTTATTTTGACAGGCTGTTTGGGAAGGAGAGCGAGACAATCCACCCAGCTTTGACCTGAAGGTTTACCGCAGGAATTACAATAACCCCCCATCTCCCCACCACCCTCCAATCCCCCCATGGGTCAGATCCCCATTTACTATGCAGTAAGCTTGAAGTGTGCTTGCCGTAGTTACAGCTGTGTTCTGCTAAATAATAACAAATAAAATATGCAACCCAAAAGCATATAATGATGATGACATATATTTAGGTTTAATAATAGATCACTTTGTCTGGATGTCATTTCAGTCTAAGTTTATAATAACAATAATAATAATAATAATAATAATAATAAATATAATAATAATAATATCACATTATTATTATTATTATTATTATTATTATTATTATTATTATTATTATTATTATTATTATTATTATTAAGTGTGTCTTAATTATCACTAAATAAATGTCAGCAGCAGATGTTGCATTTCCTGTTTCCCACAGCATATTCTGTTCATTTCACCCATCATGTCTCCCTTCTTGTTTGGACGGGGGAGTTCCTCTGACTAATGCCTGTGATGACAGTTTTCTTTTTGAGCCGAGCTTAATGACATTTAATGACAAACACTTGGACTTTGTGCTGTGGAGGCCTGGAGTTTCTTGGCTCAGTCAAATTTAAGTGGACGGTTGAACCAAACTAGCAGTGCACATATCAAATCATCTCACCAATGTATGCAGGGTAACAAAGTCACTGAAACAGACTTTGAGGCCACTGGCAAGTCAAACTTTGCTTTTCATGCAAAGTACTGGTGGTTTTTGCCTCCAAGACCTCCAAACAAATTTTCATTTGAGTGTTTTTAAATATCTCACAGTTCAAATGCTTTTCAGAGCCTTTTTCCAAACAGACAGGAATTGAGTTTTCTGAAAACAAAAAATGCAAAATATCTTCAAGTTCTACTCCAGAATCGTCAGCAACTAAATTGGCCTTCAGAAACCCATAGCACTGCTCACTGTAAGGTGTTAGAAACCAGAAGTTTGTGGGCAGAGATTGATATTGGGCTATATGAATAAAATTACATTGAACTGAATTGAAATGATGGGGACTGGCTGTTTAAGGAAGCTGAAATCAGGATTAGCTTGAATCTTAGGCTCATCTTTCAGTGTTGTGGAGCCACAGAAAGAACTTGAAGAATTTGCGCTCATTGGCCAAATATTAAAATGCATAAGGAAGGTTTGTAAACATGTTAAGGCCTCGCATCTCCTGCCATTTCTTCTTATATCTTTTCCATCCATCATACCATCTAGAAATGCCCAAATAATTTGGGATTTTTTTACTTTTCCTCCATTTTCTTTCACTTCCCTCTCTTTAGTTTAACCCTCTCTGATTAGAACCAGACCTGTTTGGTCCCCTCCAGCATAAGACTTGTGATTGTTTATGCTGGTGGTTATGCTTTTGTTATCTATGCATTTATGTAAGTCTAACAGACAGAAGTTATTAGAATAAGAGCCTCCACTTTAACAGTGTGGTGTGGAGCATGAAACTCCTACTGCACACATGGAAAAATCATTGACTTTCCCTCCATTTATTTTTCTTTCTCCCTCTCTCTCTGTCTCAGCTTCTGTTTTAATAGCTTGCATATTGTAGTGTGTCGGCTACCATTTCTCCTGCCTGGTAACTCAATTTAAGAATGAATCACCTCTTTAAATCCTCACTGCACCTCATTCTTAAACTTGGCAGAGGACTGACTTATGAAGTCACATGGGGTAGTGAGACTCCGGCCGCGCTGCTCCTCAGGGGAGCTATGACAGAGATATTTCACATTAGCGATGTGACAAAGCTGGACAAAAACTATTGGCTTCACTCACCATATGATGACACAACAGAGTACACACGGAGGACCCTGAGGAGGACAAACCTGTGTGTTTTGGTTGTGTTACGGCTGCAGGGTGTAAGGAGTGTGACTCATTGTCATGTAAAATCCACCCTGTGATTCCATTCCTCTGAAAACGATAATGTATGTCAGCGGCCCTGTGATGAATAACACCCAGATATGGACTCATAAGTTGAAAAATGTAAGTTCATAAAAATCCCTGCAGCTCAAAGTAACTCTAAATTGATTGCAGGTGTAATGGTTTCTTTTCATATCCTCCAGAAGTCTCAAAGAAATGAGCGGAAACATCATTATAACATGACACCAACACTACTGGTCATTGATTAACTGTTCTTGTCCAAATGGGCTCATTTGAATGAATTTTAAACTGGCTCTTATTGTGATAGAAATTTGGATATGGTACTCAGTGTTACAATTATCTTTTAATACACATTAATTGATCTTATGTGTAGTTTGGTTAAGTTTGCATTAGGATTATGAAGGTATGAAATATCACATAGCACCTGAGCCTATTAAGGCTGCACAAAGAGGAGATGTTATTTTAAATTGAATTGAATTCATTTCCTGTTCATTTTATCAGAGCTGCTTTTGTAAGATGTTTAAAAGGTTCTGAAACCAATAACACTGTTTAGATACAGAGTCAGAAGACTAGGTAAATGAAGAACATGGAAGTAGGCACATGAGGCATCAATGGATGGAGGAAGGGCAAGTGTGCAACCTGCACATTGCACTCACTGTTGTCTTAACCCATATACAAAACCCTGTGTGGGTTAACCTTTGTGAGTTTGTTGTTGTAACCTTTGCTGAATTGCCATTTGTCTGGGCTCAGTGCTGAGCTGAGGGTCAGGCAGAGGTGGGGTTTCCCTCCCTCGACGCACGCAGTCTCCTGTTAATGGAGGTGGAGAGGAAGAAGTTGGCGCCTGGATACAGCTCACATTAGGAATGCTATCAGCTCAGCCTATTATTAGAAAGTGCCTTCAATGGATGATTGAGAATAATGTTATCATTGTCCTTAAGATGAACTGATAATAACTAATTGCAGGATTCCTGCTGAGTGAAAGTCTGGAACGATAAGAAGAAAATGCTACAAACGGGAGTGTGGAAAAATAAGGGAAAACATAGTTGGCCCCCTTTCCACATGATCCACGACTGGTGGAAGTGATATGAGTCAGTCAGGGCAAAGTGACTTCGAGGATAAATCACACTAAAGTACAGCGCTTGTAAAAAATATTGTCTGGAAAAAAATATTTAATTGTGAAACAGTTACAGCAGGAACCCTGCATGGATTTTTTAAAGAGTTTCTCAAGCATGTTGGGTTGAAAGGAACTTTGGCTTTGTTAAAGACATAGTTTGCCAATTTGGGAAATATTTGCTTTTCTTGCCAAAAGAAAATATTGATCAATGTAGCTGCATTATTTATAGAGCAAGAACCAGGAACACGTAACTGTAGTTTAGATAAGTGTAATGACAGAAAGCATAATAGGACCTAACACGTTCTCATCCCAAGTCGTCACATATTTGTAATGTCCATGTCTACGCACTGCACTCTATGTATCCTTCTGAGTCTGCTATTGAAGTTATGGGATAAAGCTACTGACGCCGATGTCAACAATATCTACCGTAAATTCAACGTAAACTTCCACTGCTACGCAGATGACACCCAGCTCTACCTGTCAAGCAAACCTAACTCCACTCTCCCACCCACCTCCCTCTGTGATTGTCTACAGGAAGTCAAATCTTGGTTCTCCTGCAACTTCCTCAAACTCAACAGTAATAAAACAGAAATTCTTCTCGTTGGCACCAAATCCACCTTAACCAAATCTAACAGTTTTTCCCTTACTATTGGTAACACCTCAGTTTATCCCTCCCCTCAGGTTAAGAGTCTTGGTGTCATCCTTGATAGCACACTATCTTTCCAGTTTCACATCAATATTGTCACACGGTCTGCTTATTTCCATCTTTGCAACATTAACCACCTCCGTCCGTCCCTCACACCCACATTACAAACATTACGTTATGTTTAGGAATCAAATATTAATATCAAACACTGTGAATGGTTCTGTCTAGCCTGGTTCTTGGGTGACACTGCCCAACGTCTTATCATACAGTCACAGAAGGTGGCTTTTGGCATCGGCATCTTATGTTAGAATTAAGAGTGGCAGTGTTTGATGCCTTGGGAATAAAGACAGGCAGAGGGAGAAGCTAGCCTGGCTATACAAAGTGTAGAAATACATTTACCAACACTTGGGAGGCTCCTGACACGATGTCTGTTGCTCCAAGCTTCACACACAGACACAAAAGTGCTTTTGTCTTTCTCCTTTGACTTTTTTTTGTGTGTTAATGCATTAATTAGGCTTTTTCTGTTGGAGAGAAGTCATTGAAACATCAGGCAAAGCGGCTTCCATTTACAAATAAACATCAATAGAAAATAAAAACAGTCTTTTGGCATCATCACGCCTGTGTACATTTAGTTGGCCTTCCTGCTGCTACAGTATGTCCTCTGAACCACATCCCTGTCCCTTTAGTAGATCTTCCATTGGCAAATCTTAGGCCTATTGAAGTCTCTCCACCCAGAGAGCTCCTCACTTTAACTCCCACCTCAGTCATCCACCCGCCACACCCACAGCTTCTGGGGAACAACTCCAAACCCCACAGGATATGTTTGAATCAACCCGAAGCAGATGATTGGCCACCGCTACCTTTCTGTTTCCACTCGATGCACGGTCTCTCTCTTTTCCTTAATTGGTGACATCGACCAAATGAAGCGTGAGCTGGATGACATATTGGTTTTCATGACAGTGACCCAAAGACTTTTGAAGGTTATTTAACAGCAAAGGGGTCCTCTTGGGTTACAGTGTGGGAGGTGAGCACATCCTGGCTAAAGGCGTTGAGAAGAAGCCTTTTTTTCCTGTTGGTGAAATTCTTATCTATCTTTTTCCATCTTGTGGATTTTCCCATGTTTTCACACACATCATCACTCGCTATTTAAAGAGAAAGTCTGTCCCTTTGGCACATCTTAGGGTCTTCCTGGTTTTGCTTATTTGTTCATCTGAATCTGAACCTCTGTCAGTTTCCTAAACAACACATCTATCCACTTGGAATGTCAAACTCATTCCTTCTCCTTCCACAGATCTTTTGTGTCCTGCTAATTCCTGCCCTGAGGTCTGACAACAGTTTACTGTGTACAAATGCACAACTTGAATAAATCCTCAGAGTGCCTGAATGCCACCCTAACATTAACTTTAGCCTAATGTTGTAATGATAGATCCTGGCCTTCCCAGGCTCTAAGACAACGGTTTGTATCAGGAGGAACAGTCAGCACTCACTTATTATTTAGAGGATGTATAAAAAAGTAAATACAGCATGTCTTTCATCAGCAAACAGGCAAATCCACTGAGCCTGCCCTCATATATGTGATACATGGTTATCTCTGGTGGACTTAAATAGACTGGAACTCATCATACATGTAATTTGGAGTTTGGACAGTAACAATGTAATGAAAGAAGCATGAAGGTCGGTTTAGGGTGAGCAGGAGGGGCAGTGGATGTGACCAACAAACACAGGACTTTTATGTGAAAGTCCTGTGTTTGTTTCACATCTGAATGTCTCTTTAGTCTGAACCTAACCATCTGTGCCGTTGTTTCCTAAAATTACTAACCACATGTAGATATCATTGTAATGGCATCCCAGAATGTCAACAGCAGATGGAGAGGGATACCTAGAGCGTAATATGGAGACACAGGGGTCCACTGCAAAGCTGTTTTAACTGTAATAACTAATATGTAACAACTTGGGATGAGAACATGTTGGATAATACGTGTGGGCTTTGAGTTGAGGAAAGAAAAGTGAAGGGCTAAACAAAGGTATGATTTATACACCTCTACTTCAGTCCCACTCATTGCCATGGGTTGCAATAGGGAAAGCTTGTGTTCTGTCCAGCCTGGAGTGGAGTTCGGGGAGTTTTTGAATGAATGCGTTTTTCTCCTACTGAGAGCTATTTCAGAGAATAATCGTTGAGTCAGGTTCATTGTGGTTTTCCTGGCAGAGATACAATGTCCTTTTTGCGGTGATCTGCTGTAGAGCTCCTGTGTAATTATTTAATCCCAGTCCTAGTATAGTTTTTTATGGTCTAAGGCCTGTTGGAAACTTTTCCAGTCTCTCTACAACAGGATTTGGTATTGAGAGAAAAACTACTAAACACATTAATTTTCCCAATCCTGGATTGGCACAACATGAAACAGCCATGGAGGGTTTCATGAAAGTAGAAGCTGTTTGTATAATACAGGGCAGGTTATTTGGCCTCTAATTGATTTAATGCATTAGACATCCTGCAAAATGGTACTTTTACAGTCTACACATGGAGATTTCATTAGTGCGAACAACTTGTTGTTCCCAACCCTAAAGCATATTGGCTCCACAGTCTGGGTTCCGTAGTTGTCACATCCCACAGAGGCTGTAGATGCCAAATTCTTCCCAGTCTGAGAGCCTTTGACCAAGAACCTCCTTCTTCCAAATAAATGACGAGTAGGAAATGTGAGTGGATGTGCGGGTTCCCCCTTTTCCTGGACAGCCAGAGCAATATCATTCCTAGAGTTTATAGAAGGCTTTAGATTAGATTAAAAAGCATCTTTTCATATTGCATGTCCCCTTTTTCTTAACATTTGACATTTTTCACTTTAAGTTATGAGGCTGGCATGGAGCCAAAGAAATCCTAGGCAGCTTTTAAACCATGACTTCATGTTTTACAAGGCAACAAAGCTATAACGTGTCCATGGGAATGGCTGAGCTGTCTTGTATCGTGTTAATATGCTGAGGAAGAGGATGAAGAGTGGGAGCCTTGACTCCCATCTACTGAGCTGTCTGCTGCTCAAGACATTTCTTCTTCTTACTGGACAGACTTGAAATGAACAGGGGAAACTGTGTTTGATGAGCTGTTGGTTTTTCTGAATGATTTTCTTATTTTGTGGAGGGCTCTGAACCCAATATTGACGCTGTAAGGTTGTTCCTATAATCCTCCTGGGGCTGCAGCAAGGAGAGGTCCAAACGATTCATCTCCGGTCCATTTGCATTCCTGCAGCTAGAATTTGAAAGTGGTGAAAAGGTGTGGCAATTTAAATATGATTTTCCCAGGTCTCAATAGGAAGTGGAGGTTTGATTTCTCCCTGTGTGGGTTGGTGTAAAAGTTCATTTTAGTTTCTTTGATAGATTCATACCCCTTGGTAAATCCCCTTCACTGTTTGCACAACTGCAGCTGAAATCCTTCAGATGTGAAAGTGAATTTATAATGTCTGCAGACAAATTTGATCATTCAGTCTTCAGTGCAAGGTGATGAATGCATGGCTGTGAAGGTAATTGGATGAGCTCTGCTGACAATCCAAACAAGCCTTGAAAACTTTGACGTCAGGGTGGATTGAGTTTTTGCACAACAAAGACTAAGATCTCAAACACACCTCACGCCACCTGCACCCTTCATCAGGCTACTTTTTGGTCCTATTGGCTACTTTCTTAGTCCTTCAGAAAGCCATGGGACACTGAACACTCTCAGTTTGTCAAAGATGTCCATTAAAGCCAAGCACATGGTTAATAGTTTGGTAACTCAGGCACAAACACACAATCCTTATGTTTTTCTTTTGTTCAAAGAAATTAGCAGATCATTGCTCTTTATGCAACTTCAAATGGATAGTTTGCATTTCTTTAAAGTGGGGCTGTATGATGTACTTTTCTATAGTATATAATGTATTACCTATAGTCGATTTCAGTTTGCATGCTCACAGTTTGGAGAAGCAGACAGAAGAACCACCACAGAAGCTAAGCATTGCATTGCTGTGAAGAGACGGCAGCAAAACATATTTTAACCGTTTAGAAAAAAGCCCTCCTGTGTGTGTGTGTGTGTGTGTGTGTGTGTGTGTGTACTCTGGTCATTCTGTTGCTGTCATAATCAGTTGTTTTGTATCTCTGTTGTCTCTTTAATAAACTGCTTACAGTCTGAACCAAACAGCTGAGCTGCATTGATATACAATGTGCGACACAGCTAAGCCTCTAGGAGGAAGTTCCGTGGTTGAAAAAATAATTGCCAAAGGAAAGGGCTGTCTGATGGCAAATTAGAGAGATAAACATATTCTCAATAAAACATCCACTTAAACTGATACTGATTTTCTTTGGTGGCTAAAATATGTTTGCTGCTGTCTTCATCCACAGGAGGGCATTGCTTGCTTAACTAGGATCACTGGGACCATCATCTACTCGGGGTCATACACCAACTAAAGTTTGTCAACAACCCCACTTCTAAACATCCAACTATCCAACTATCACCACAGTCTCTACGTGGCTGATTTCGGTAGCCACGTAGAGACTGACAGCAGAGTTGTTGCCCCACCTTCAGTTGTAGACATTCAGAACATGTTGCACTACAATTAGATGGTGAGCCCCCACCTCCCTGCTGGGGGAATCTACAGTATTCCCTCTGTGGAGGAGTTGGATAATGTGGCTGGAGTGAAGGACATCTGGGCTCTCTTGCTAAACCTGCTTGATTTCCTTAAAGAATGACGTTTATCTCCCCCTGACCTTAACTAAGTAGTTTTCATTGTCTAAATATTACCACGTCTTAATTAAACTGTACCAAAACCATAAAGGCACAGCATCCAAAAGCATATGTCCTTTTTGGAGCACTCTGTGTTGCTCTGGAAAGCAGTGATGAGTTACCTATTTTATTGCTAAGATGCAAGGACTAGTTTGATATAACTCTCCAACTA